>NC_080790.1:137561803-137883066 GCF_028018385.1 Neofelis nebulosa | reverse complement strand
AAGAATGAAATCCTGCCATTTGTAGCAACGTGGATGGAACTGGAGGGTATTATGCTGAGTGAAATAAGCCAGGCAGAGAAGGACACATATCATATGTTTTCACTCATATGTGCATCTTGAGAAACTTAACAGAAAACCATGGGGGAAGGGAAGGGGAAAAAATAGTTTCAAACAGAGAGGGAGGGAGGCAAACCATAAGAGACTCTTAAATACAGAGAACAAACAGAGGGTTGATGGGGGGAGGGAAGGGGGAGAGGGGGAAATGGGGGATGGGCACTGAGGAGGGCACTTGCTGGGATGAGCACTGGGTGTTGTAGGTAAGCCATGAATTACGGCAATCTACTCCTGAAACCAAGGGCACACTGTATATGCTGTGTGTTAGCTAACTTGACAATAAATTAGATTAAAAAAGTAATTAACCCCCCCCAAAGTAAATTCTCTTTCCAAGTATAAAAACGAAATTACCCTGAAAAATCCACTAGGAATGCATTTTCACAACTTAGTATGCTATATTCTTTTTTGTTTTAAGTTTATTTATTTATTTTGAGAGAGACAACAGAGACAGCATGAGTCGGGGAGGGCCAGAGAGGGAGAGAGCGAAAACCCCAAGCAGGCTCCATATTGTCAGTGCACCTGACTCGGGGCTTGAACTCATGAACCACGAGGTCATGACCTGAGCCCAAAACAAAAGTAGGGTGCTTAACCGATTGAGCCCCCCAGGTGTCCTGAGTAAGTCATATTCTTAAGTGGAGGTTTTTAGCACTGGGGTCTTCAGATCTATCTTGAAGGTTTTAAGGATGATTTTCACTTGGAAGTGAAGTTTCTTGGGCTTGAGGTATACAGATGCCTCTCCATGGGCTTCCCCTGGGGCAGGTGCCAGGCGAGGACGTGGCTTCTGGGGCCAGTGGCCTGGCCTGAGTGGGCCACCCGATCTTTCTATGCCTCCGTTATTCTATCCGCAAAATGGGGCTATTGATAGTTTATCACTCAGTGTGTTTGTGTGGATTAAATCCGTTAACATTTGTGTGATCGGCTGAATAACGTCCCCTCCAAACATGCCCGCGTCCTCATGCCGGGAGCCTGCAAGGGCAGCCTTACGTGGACAAGGCATCTGTGCAGATACGGCGAAATTGAGGATCTTAGATGGGGAGGTTACCCTGGATCAGCGGGTGGGCCCTAATGTAGCACCTGCCTCCGTGTGAGACACACCGAGGAGAAGGTGGTGTGGGGACAGAGCGCCCGCCCATTAGTTAAGGCAGGAATGACAGGAGTCCAGGATGGGGCCACAAGCCAGACAATGTAGTCACCAGGCCTGTTAGTTGGACGGCTGGTTGGCCCAATGGCTGAGACATCCCCACCCCGAGGCCAGGGCCCAGGCGGAAGAGAGGCCCACGTGTGAATGTGCGGGTCTGCAAGGGAGGCAGAGAACGTGTTGTCATTCAGAGGCAACGTTCGGGGCTGGGTGTCCAGTGACCGGGGCCGGGCTGGAGGTGGCCAGAGGAAGAGGCGGATGTGAGAGGGAAAGCGGGAAGCGGAGACGGCCCTGCCCTTGGACCTCAGAAATGGTCCCCGTCCTGCCCTTCGTGGACGACCCTGTCTGGACGGGCAGCCGGTTCAGCTGCTGAGGTGGCGACGGGGGGAATGGGGACGGCTGGTGGCCGGGGCACCGTGTGGACGGCAAGGGGCTTCCTTCTGGGCTCAGCGGGAAGGACAGTGCTGGGCGTCTGGTCCAGGAGGAAGGGTGTGCCAGCAGCTCCCGCACATGCTCCGGACAAGGGCTGTGTGTTGTTACGACTGCCAGAGACTGTGAAACAGCCATGCTTGGGCCCCTCTGTCCACTTGAGTCGCTGAGCACGTTCTCAGGTCCATCCCACGGGAGGGGGACACGCAGTCAGGCTTCAGGACTCTGTAGGGAGGTGGCCCCCACCAGGAAACCAGGACCCACAGAAGCATCAGAGGGAGGCAGGAAGCAGGCAGGTGCCCCGACCTGACTTGAAAACAAGTGAGGGGCACCTGGGTGGCTCAGTCAAGGTTGAGCGTCCGACTTCGGCTCAGGTCATGATCTCACGGTTCGTGGGTTCAAGGCCCACCTTGGGCTCTGTGCTGACAGCTCGGAGCCTGGAGCCTGCTTCCGATTCTGTGTCTCCCTCTTTCTCTGCCTCTTCCCGGCTCATGCTTGTTCTCTCTCTTTCTCTAAAATAAGAAAGTGGGGGCACTCGGGTGGCTCAGTTGGTTAAGCGTCCGACATCAGCTCAGGTCATGATCTCATGGTTCATGGGTTCGAGCCCCGCGTCGGGCTCTGTGCTGACAGCTCGGAGCCCGGAGCCTGCTTCCGATTCTGCGTCTCCCTCTCTCTCTGCCCCTCCCCTGCTCACGCTCTGTCTCTGTCTCTCAAAAATAAACATTAAAAGAAGAAGAAGAAAACAAGCAACAATTCTAATATCCAAAAGCATCCAGAACAGTCAGCTGTCACTGCTCTGCCCCCGGGGGCACCCTGCGCCGTGGAGGTGACAAGTGAAAAGGCTACTCCAGAGATCGCAGGAAGCGTCACGGATTTTCCCATCAAAACCCTCCTGAGTCGAACAAATAGAACTCACCGCCTCCCCTGGCGAGTTATGGGGTGAGGGCATGAACGCATTCAATTTTCTTCATTTCCCCCCTTGAGCTTTACAATTAATGGAAATTTCATGTTTACTGCCTAATGTGGGCATGTTTCTTTGGGTATAAAATGGTGGCATTTACAAAAATACCTTGCAAGTTGCAAGTTAAAAGACGTACCGGGTCTGTCCTCAGGCTTTCTGTCAGCCCCCTGGAGGCCAAGTGACCCACAGGCTCAGAACCCAGCACGCGGCCACCTGCCTCGGGCGGGTCTGGACAGTAAGGGGAGGGACGCTCGGTCCACCCCCTGCCGTCCATCTGCAGCTGACTTTCTTGTTCGCCCCAGCTTTCAAATCTACCTCAGCTTTGGGCTCCTGAACCCCTCTCAGGTTGGAGAGAGGACACAGTCAAATGCCTCACAGTGGTGGTTTGACTGACCCAGGAGCTGCCATTACGTGAAAACCCGGAGGTTCCCTCTCGGAGGTCTGGATGGGGGCCCGACACGGGAAGAAACCAAGTCACGCGTTTTAGTGATTTCTTCGAAATGCATTCAAAGTCTGTGTTCCAGGCACAACACAAGTGCTTTCGTGTACATGGAAAATTTGTTTGTTTGATCAAAGACTTCACACAAAATAAAGTTCCCCGTGCAACCAAGGCATGAAGAACTCTGATCTAGGAGATGTGCCTCAGGGGCTCAGCTCCCCTGAGTGCTTTCCACATGTTCTACTTTGAAAGCCATGAGAGAGGGAGCTTATTGTGCCTCAGTCTACCCACATTGCAAATAGCAGGACGGTTAGGATGAAAAGCCATAGTCCACATAACATACATGGGATCCTGCCTGCACCGAATGGGCCCTGCGTATCACTGTCAGTGAGTCTTAGGCTCTTACACACGTCACATCATCCACACCTTCCCCGGTCCTTGGCATGCAGCCCTGAGCTCCTTGTGGGACCAAGCCCAGGCTGACAAGAATGAGTTTAGAAATAAGTCAGCAGTCCCTCCCAGCCGGTAGACAGTTCTCGTTCCTGGTTTCAGTCGACAGTACTCTCCATTTTTCCCCCTTTGCCTCATTTCTGATTTTCTTTGCCATCTGTGCCTAATTTCTGTCTTGTTGCTATATTCTGCATTTCTCTGTGCCCCATCTCCAGCCAGCTTCAGCAGCGACATCTTACCTTCATGGAAGGTCTTCCGGGCACCGCGCTGGGCGATCCCGTTCACGGCGTCACATCCTCAAGACAAGAGTCTCAGGGAGAAATTATGGCCCATATTCTATGGTCACGTGCCCCGAAAGTTTACATCATCTACCCTCGAACATATCCCTGGAGCTACCAGCGGTGAAAAGCAGAGAGGGGAAAACCCGTTGAGTCACTGAGTCACAACAAAACAAAGCATCAGGACGCGAGTCAGGGGGCAAGAGCCCGAGACCGCCAGCAGCCCACGTCAGGAGCGAAAAGAGAACACTGTGGCCATAGACACTGCACAGATAAGAGAATATGATGAGGAAATTGGTGCCCAGAAGCTTGAACGTTCCGATAATGGACAATTTTTTTTAAGCCAGGTTATTAAAACTGACACAAGAAGAATAAAAGTCTGAATAAGCAGCCCTGGCTCTTCCCAGGAGTGGTTACATCAGACTCTCTGGATGTGTGGCCAAAGCACCAGGGTTTCCAGACTCTTCCTGGTGACTGTCAGGTGCAGCCGGGGCTGACAACCTGGGGCCGGTGGGCAGCCCTAGGTCATGTACAAAACCATGTACCTCACAGGCCTTGCAGCGAGGGTGACCGGCACTCCAGGCTCACAGGGACTTTCAGGCCAAAACTAGGGGTCCGGTACAGACCAGGCAGCTGGTCACCCCCATCTACAGCCTGGTGGAGACGCTACAGGGGCGGGAGCACAGGACGGTCCTAGGGTGCCCAGCTCATGCCCATGTGCCTAGGGCTTTCCTGCCTTTTGCAGGGGAGGTCATGTGCCAGGAAGCTCCAGTCCCGGGCAGACTGGGTGGTTGTTACCCTAGCTGGTGAGAGCAGAGAGGACAAAGAGAACCAGAGAAAATAACAATGACAGGGGCGCCTGGGGGGCTCAGTCGGTTAACCTCCGACTCTTGGTTTCGACTCAGGTCACCATCTCACAGTTCCTGAGCTCAAGCCCTGCGTTGGGCTCTGTGCTGACCGTGCGGAGCCTCCTTGGGATTCTCTCTCTCCACCCTTTCCCCAGCTCGCTTGCTCGCTCAGTCTCAAAATAAACATTTAAAGAAAAGAACACGGAAGTGTCACGAGATGGACACTTTCCTCTCTCACACTGATGTCCTGGGGTCTCCTCTGGGCAGCGTCTTTTAGCCCTGGCTTCGTGTTGGAATCGTGAAAGGGGGCAGGGAGGGCTTTTAAACTCCAATACCTGGGTCCCAGCCCCAAAATTCAGGTCTGTGTTTCCTGCGCATCGAAAGGTCCACGACCTGGGTGGCTTAACGCAACAGGAACGTGTGGTCCGGTTGTCCGGAGGCCAGAAATCCGAAACCAAGGTGACGGCTGAGCTGCACTCCTTCTGAGACCGTGGGTTGGACCTGTCCTTGCCGCTTCCCCCCCTTCTGGAGGTGGCCTGCACTCGGTGGCTTACAGCTGCCTCACCCCTGTCTCTGTGGTCACGCGGCCTTCTCCCTGGGTGCCCGTGTCTCTTTTCCTCTTCTTGTAAGGTCACGAGTCCTTGACAACTACCAACTACTTTCCATTTCTGTGAATGCGACGACTCTGGACCTTCTGCAAGTAGGATCCTACGGTGTCTGTGGCTGGCTCACTTCCCTTTGTATCATGTCCACAAGATTGCATTTTTCAATATAAATATACTTTTCCCACATCAAATTCTTTTTAATGTTTTTAATGTTTATTTCTGAGAGGCAGAGAAAGAGACAGAGTGTGAGCGGGGGAGGAACAGAGAGAGGGAGGTAGACACAGAATCTGAAGCAGGCTCCAGGCTCTAAGCTGTCAGCACAGAGCCCAATGCGGGGCTCGAACCCACAAACCTTGAGATCAGGACGTGAGCCGAAATCAGTTTTTTCACCAACTGAGCCCCTCAAAAAAATTTTTTTTAGAGAGAGAGAGCATGAGGGGGAAGAGAGGGGCAGAGAGAGAGAATCTCAAGTAGGCTCTAGGCTCAGCATGGATCCCTACACGGGGCTTGATCCCACAACACTGGCATCACGACCTGAGCTGAAATCAAGACCACCACATCAAACTCCTAATGAAAAGATGTCCTGGCTTTGTCCTGCAGCCTTACATAACCCCCAACACACTGATGGGGTCCCCTGGGAGTTAGCCCAGCATGAGCCCGTGCCCCTGGGCACAGCCTGGGCACCCACCCCAGGCCCATCGGCCATCCTGGCCCTGTGCTCATTCCCCGGGCAGCCCCTCTTTCCCCTGCTCCCAACCATAGGCTTGGTTCTGCCGCTCTAGTTTATGAGCCATTGTGAGCCCAAGGGGCCCTCTTTGAAAGGAAAGGAGTGTGTGAATAAACCCCTAACAATGGGGGTTTGATTAAAACGCTAGCTCCCGCCATCGAGGGCCCTTAGGCCCCTCGTGAGGGGTTTCACACACCTCTCCCCACTCCATCCCACACCAATGGGAAAGATGAAGGTTTATTACTCTCATTCGATAGAAGCCATTATCGTCCAAAAAGGTTAATTAATTTTCAGAAGGTCACACGGCTGGGTTGAAATGAATCTTTCAGGCCATATCGGGGCGGAAGGACACAGGCATCACCCAGGTTTGGGTGGTAAATCGACTGCCCTGGAGTCCAGGCCCATGGGGAAGAAGTCTGTAATGCAATAACGATGCTGGCCAGGGGCAAGGGAGGGATGGGACCCTAACAGATGACCAACCAAAATGGTTTGCCCAAGACTGGGGCGTTTTCGGGGGGGGGGGGGGCGGGGGGGGGGAGTTGACTGAGTAAGGGCCCCCCAAGGTGTGCACTTCCTAATCCTTTGAATTTGAGAAACAAATTCAAACACAGGTCCGAGAAACCCAGGTAGCTGCTCAAGCCTCTACAGATCCCACGGACCTCAGAGCTGTCTCTGTACCGTCTAGGGCCATCGTAAGGGGATGGGGTGCCTGTCAGCTCTGGAGCGGGCAGGGGCAATTACACACCAGCAAACCCCTAAAGATTGGCTTTCCAGAAAACCAAAATAGGCACACAGGTATAGGCACACATGTTTGTGTTTGTTACAAAGCTTACTGACATAAAGGGTATGTAGGGAACAACCCACAAATCCTAAGTTACAATGCTCTATTGTAAATTCATCACAGCTGTAACTTCAGCCGACATTGTATTTCTTGCAAAATCCATTGTCAACTTTTGAAATTCTATTGCCAACAATAGAATCGCATTAGCAGGCTATGAATGAGCACTTGACTGATATGGGAGTCGGCATAGAATTCGGCTCCCATCGTTGACAAACAATTACAGTTCCGACCTGAATGCGAGTTGATATTTTCATTTATGTTAACTAGGAAGATAGAAGATTACAAAGGCACGTGTCAAAACCTCAGTCATCTGACAATGATGCGAGTGCCTTCCTTGTTGAGTTAGATAATCGTTTTCAAATACTGAAGGAATATTTCCTCGATGTTTTTGTGCCCTTCACAATGGAACAGCTACAGACAGGACATATTCAAGGTTAATTTGCATTATTAACCTGGTTCTATCACTTTATTAAGTCTAGATAATCAACAAAACAATATAAGAAGGACTGACTTCTGTGGTGTAAACACTCCCATCAGAGACGATTTTAAGGTACTGACGTGACGTTGCTGGTGACTGTTTGGGAAGAGACGCAGACCAGCGCTCGGTATTTCTGTTGCTCAGACACAATGGGTATAAATGACCCCAAGGACACAGATAATAGCAAAATGGAGTTTAAAAATTAGGAAGTGATTTTTGAGGGTTTTTTTTTTGAGCTTTTGAGTAATTATTTGTTTTGTTATATCATTTATTTAATTTTAAGACTGAAATTTTTTATTTTTAATAATGGCTATGGTTACCAAACAGCTTAAAAAATTCCTAAAAATTTCACCACGGGCTCTGCTGAGCCATTCCTTGTACAAAGCTAGAGAAGGTAGCTTAAAGTAGTTAACTTAAGCACCATTTTTCGTTTTGAAGTGCCTTGTAAATGTCTTAGGAAGGTAGATCTCATGTTCAGTGTTCTCATACACCACCAACAAACAAACAGAAAACACAAAAAAACAAAGAGACACGAGGAAACTCTGGAAGGTGGTGGATATGTCCATGACCTTGACTGTGGGGAGGGATGTGTCCATGATCTTGACTGTAGGGAGGGATGTGTCCATGATCTTGACTGTGGGGAAGGATGTGTCCACAACCTTGACTGTAGGGATGGATGTGTCCACGACCTTGACTGTGGGGATAGATGTGTCCATGACCTTGGCTAGGAGGATGGCATCATGGGTATTTGTATATATCCAAACTCATCAAACTATACACATGAGATATGTGCATTCTTTGTATATGAATTATAACTCAATAAAGGCGGTTTATTCAATTAAAACTCAAAAAAGAGGGTACACCATTGATACTAAATAGCATTATGTGGATACATTTCATAAATTAGATGAAATGAATGAATTCCTTGAAGGACAAAAAGTTCCAAAACAGATTTAAAAGGAAGTAGGAAAACTAAATACATCTATATCAATCAAGAAACTATGGGGTGCCTGGGTGGCTTAGTCGGTTAAGCGTACAACTTCTGCTCAGGTCATGATCTCACAGTCTGTTGGGTTTGAGCCCCTCGTCGGGCTCTGTGCTGACAGCTCAGAGCCTGGAACCTGCTTCCGATTCTGTGTCTCCCTCTCTCTCTCTCCAAAAAAATAAGTCTCCCTCCCCTGCTTGTGCTCTGTCTCTCTCTCTCTCTCTCCAAAAAAATAAACAAACATTTAAAAAAATTTACAGAAACTGAATTCACAATTGAAAACCATTCCACAAAGATAACATGATAATGAATGTTAGCAAATTCCAAGGAATCAAAAAAAGCTCTATTTTTAAAAGTTTCATATTCGTTGTAGTAACTAATAAATGAATTTTATCATCTTTGCTAATTTTTACAAAAGAAGGTCCACTAGAATCTGGAGACAGATTGCTTTGATCAATATACAAGACCAATTGTGTTTCTACACTAGCAAACGACTGGAAAAGGAAATTGTAAAATACCATCACAACACATGAAACAGTGACAAATTTAACCACATAGATTCAAGATCAATATATCGTCAACTACAAAACCTTGCCGGGAGCAGCTAAAAAGGACCACAACAAATAGAAACATCACATTCATGATTGGGAGACTTGGTATTAGTCTGTAGATTTAGGGCGACCGCAATCAAACTCTCAGCAGGCTTTTTTTTGTAAATTTAACAATCTGGCCGTGAAGTGCACATGGACATATGAAGGACCTAGAATCGCCCAAATGACTCGGAAACAGAAAGACAAAGTTGGTGGGCTTATACTGCCTGACTTACGGCTTTTGGTAAAGCAGTCATCAAGACAGTATGGCGTTGCTTTATGACAGACAAATAGGTCGATGGAATAGACGAGTTCAAAAATGGATCCTCACGTGGATGATCAAGTGATTCTCAGTAAGGTACCAAGCATCTGCCATGAGAAAGGAGAATTTTCAGAGTGGTGCTGGAAAAACTGAATATCCATATGGGGGGGATTCTTGATACTGTTAACATATAATATATACAAAAATGAGGGTGTCTGGGTGGCTCAGTCTGTTAAGAATCTAACTCTTGATCTCAGCTCAGGTCATGACCTCAAGGTTGTGAGATCGAACCCCGTGTCAGGCTCTACACTAGGCATGGAGCCTATTTGGGATTCATTCTTTTCCTCGCTCTTTGCCCCTCCCCCCCAACTCACACACACACACTCTCTCTCTCTCAAATAAAATACAATAAAAATACAAAAATGAACTCAAAGTTGATCAGAAACCTAAATATAAAAGTCAATATTACCATGCGTCTAAAAAAAACAAAAACAAAAAAAAGCCAAAGGAGAAAATCTTTACCATCTTAGCAGAGACCTTAGATCTGATACAAAAAAACATGGGCCATAAATAAAAAGTTGGTATATCTTTAATTTTAAAAACGAGGTCTAATGGAAGCGTTCACCTAAGAAAAATGAACACCAGGTCAACAGAAAGCATACGAATGCTCACAGGAGCTTTATCCATGGTGACCCAAATGGAAACTTGGAAACGACCCAAATGTCCCTCCACAGATGAATAGATAGTTACACATCCATGCAATTGAATGCTAGTCAGCAATAACAAATAGAACCAATTACAGATACACTCAAAACATGAATGGCTCTCAAAAACATTTGCACGATGAAAGAAGCCAGGCGCGGAAATGGCTGTGCGAGTTCATTTATGTGGAAATGAAGAAAATGCAAAATTATCTATAGTGACAAAAGGGGGCAGGAGCGGACGTTTGGAAAGAGATGGAAATGTTCATTATCTGTATGTTGTGGTCACACACGTGTGTACCTCTGCTAAAATTTGCTGAACTCTATACTTTAAATGGATGGTTTCCATGGTGTAGAATCTAAAAGGTAGAGCTGGGAAGAGCTTCTGCGTAAGAACAGGTGTAATCTGAATGGTGTGTGGGTGAGTGGAGAGGAAGGATTGACAGGAAGCAAAGGCAAAAATGTCCCCATAAGGTACTTACGGGACGAGAGGGACCCTTTCCGTGGGCAGGGCGGGGCGGGGGGGGGTGGTCTGCTAAGAGCTCTGGCTGTTTCCAATGAAAAATCAGCCTTTGCCCTCAACCTGGATCTCAATCCCCCAAAGCCTGAAATTGCTGTGTCCAGTTGCCCTAAACAAGGCCACCTGAGGGCCGTGCTCCCTCAAGGGCCATAACTAGATTCTCTTGGAGCATGGGTCTCAGGAGCCCGACGTTTAGGCTGGGAGTACACGCAGGGGTTGCTTGATTCTCTGACACGGTATTCTGGAAAGTGTGGTTCTGTAACAGAGCAGGGTCTCGACAGGGACAAACAGCCAGAAATGGTACCCGAACCGGTCAGACTGAGGAAAGGAGAGCTAAGAGCAGAATTATTTACAATAAGAAAGAAACCATATGGACCACACCTGAGCAAAGGCTTTACTTTTGTCCCAGGGGCTGGAGGGTCCCTGGGCGCCCTGCAGGGCTGTGGGTGCTGCGCATCGCCGCCCAGGGATAGGAGGCAGTGCCTGCACTCCTTGGAGTTCGTGTGCTTTGTCTATCTATTAAAACTCATGAGAATTTTATCTTTTGCTTTCTAATACAGTGAAATTTTTTTTAAATATAAAAGTTAACCGTGTTTCTCATTTTCGAACATTTAAGTGAAAAGATGCCCCGGGTTTGTCTTCACGTAGAGCCATGCACTGAGCCAGGACCCCTGGGTCTTGGAGCCCCACACGTGGCCCATGCACCCCGCTGGACCTGCTCCTGGGCCAGCTTGGAGTTCACTTCCACTCTCCCGTCCACGCCACACTGCCCGCTGCTCTGGCCCACGTGCCACGTGAGCTCTCTCTGAGAGAGGCAGAGTGTGCACGCGTACCTGACAAAGACCATCTGATTAGAATTAGCTCCCATTTAGAGAGTACCTCTTATGTGCCAGGCGCTGGCTCGCACCCCCACCTCCTAACGCTGCAGGGGGCTGTTTGTCACTCTGACTTCACAGAGGAGCCAGAGGCCCCAAGAGATGGCTCTTAATGCAAGATCCCAAGGCTGGTCCTGCTCACCTCCTGGGCAGCCAACAGCACCCTCACAGTGCTGGGGCCGAGCCCTCCTTCCAGCCACTGCTGCTAAGTCCTCATGGACACGCCACACTCACACGCACACACATACACGCGCACACACACGCCCTCCACAGCGTTCCTTTCCCGGAGTGCACTTGCCCAGTGCTTTCCAGACCCCAGCGTGACCCTAACACCTGTCAGGACACGGACCAGTATCTGAAGCCCCTACTCAGACCCCCTCTCCTTCCCAGCTCCCTTCTCTGTCTCTGTAGCCTATACTGGCCCTGGGGGTACAATGCGTGCGGGTGGGCATCCTGGAGCTGCCCCCGCAGCAGCGAGACACTTTCCCATCCGCATCGTTCCCCGCCGCCCCCCACCCCCGCCCCTGGGACAGGCACGGGAGTGCAGGGAGAGGCAAAGCACAAGCCAGCGTCTCTGGGGGGCTCTCTGGGGGGCGTGGTGCCACCACATAGGCTGGGGGTCAGAAGGGAGGCAAATCAGTAAGAGAAACATAGCAGGGACCCATACAGCCTATGCAGCCTGACACAGTAATCAGACAATAGCAGCTTTAGTCAAAATCAAGAAAAGTGGCCTGAGTGTTGCTTCTTGGGCTTTTTCCTTTGGGGCCTTGGGAATCTTGGAACCCATGGTATTGCCCACTTCCCCCCCAGTGTGAAGATTGGTGAGCAAATGCTAGAGGTTTCTGAGGTTCCTTGTTTTATCTTAGGAATGCAAGTGATTTTCCAGTCTCCTTCAAGCTTTGTACATTTTGGTTTAAAAATAAAAATCAGGGGCAATGGGTGACTCAGTTAAGTGTCTGACTTCAGCTCAGGTCATGATCTCGCGGTTCATGGGTTCGAGCCCCACATCGGGCTCTGTGCTGACAGCTTGGAGCCTGGTGCATCCTTTGGATTCTGTGTCTCCCTCTCTCTCTGTCCCTCCCCCGTTCACACCCTCTCTCTCTCTCTCAAAAATAAACATTTAAAAAACCTTAGAAATAAAAATCATATTTAAAACACTCCCTATAAAAATACCAACAGTACTCTTCACAGAACTAGCACAGATAATCCTAAAATTTGCATGGAACCACAAAAGACCCCAAAGAGCCAAAGAAAGCTTGAAAAAGAAGGACAAAACTGGGGGTATCATAATCCCACATCACAAGATGTATTACAAAGCTGCAGTAACCAAAACAGTACGGTACTGGCACAAAAATGTCGATGGAACAGAAGAGAGAGCCCAGAGATAACCCATGATTATGCAGTCCAACAGTGTCCGATAAAGGACGCAAGAATATACAATGGGGAGAGATAGTCTCTTCAAGAAATGGTGCTGGGAACACTGGATAGCAACACACAGAAGAAGAAAGAAATTGGGCCCCTTTCTTACAACACACACAAAAATAAACTCAAAATGGATTAAGGCGCTAAATGTGAGACGTGAAACCATAAAAATCCTAGGAGAGAGCAGATACTAATTTCTCTAATGTCGGCTGTAGCAATATCTTTCTAGATATGTCTCCTGAGGGAAAGGAAACAAAAGCAAAAACAAACTGTTGGGACTTCATCAAAATAAAAACCTTCTGCACAGCAAAGGAAACAATCAACAAAACGAAAAGACAACCCCCTGAACGGGGGAAGATATCTGCAAATGACATCTCTGATAAAGGGTTAGTATCCAAAGTATGTAAAGAACTTCTACAACTCAACGTCGGAAAAAACAAATAATCCAATTGAAAGATGGGCAGAAGTCACGAACAGACATTTCTCCAAAGGAGACATCCGGATGGCCAACAGACACATTGAAAAGATGCTCAATACCACTCATAGTCGGGGAAATGCAAATCAAAACCACCATGAGAGATCACCTCACATCTGTCAGAATGGTGAAACTCAAAACCCGAGAAACCACAGGTGTCGGTGAGGATGCAGAGAAAAAGGAACCCTCGTGCACTGTTGGTGGGAATGCAGACTGATACAGCTGCTGCGGAACACAGTATGGAGGGTCCTGAAAATATTAAAGATAGAACTGTCATGTGATCCGGCCATTCCGATACTGCACATTTACCCAAAGAATACGAACACACTGATTCTAAAAGATACATGCACCCCGATGTTTACAGCAGCATTGTTTACAATAGCCAAGATATGGAAGAATCCCACGTATCCATCGATAGATGAATGGATAAAGATGAATGGATACACACACACACACACACACACACACACACACACACACTGGACTATTACTCAGCCATAAAAATAATGAAATCCTGCCATTTGCAACAACATGGATGCATCTAGAGGGTATTACGCTAAGTGAAATAACTCAAAGACAAATATCACATGATTTCACTCATATGTGGAATTTAAGAAACAAGACAAATGAGCAAAGAAAAAAAAAAGACAAATAAAAAACCAGACTCTTAAATAGAGAGAACACACTGGTGGGCACCGGAGGGGAGGTGGGTGGGAGCATGGGGGGAAACAGGTGACGGGGATGAAGAAGCACTTAACCCTGATGAGCACGGACTCACATGTAGGATTGTTGAGTCCCTATGTTGTAGGCTGTATGTTAATTACACTGGAACTAAAATAAAAATAAAGACCATATTTCCCTTCAACTCTTTGCGCTTGACCACGGTTCCAGAGGGCCCACTTTTCTCCACCTCGCCCCACCTTGGACTCCAGCAAGCTTCCCTGGGTCCTGAGGCCGCGAGCTGGTGGCGTGGCCTCCCTGCCCGCTTGTTGGGCGTGTGTGGACCCCAGGGTGGGTATTCCACGCACAGGGCTCATTCGTGGGCCCACCCCATGTCCTTACTCTTGCTTTGCTTCCCTGTTTCCAATTCTCCCTGGAGTTTCAATTCTGTTATGCTGCCGTGTTTATAACAATTACAGCCAATATTTATCATGTACTTATGACTACTTATCATCCGCTTATGACTTATGAACACCTTGAGGTGGCGACTGGTAATATCCTGTGTAAAGAGAGGAAACCGAGGCAAGAGAGCCATGTGACAGCCCAAGGCCACACAGTGAGTGACCAGCAAAACAGAGACTAGGATGCCAGCAATCAGACAAAAGCGCTCCGAACGGCTGGGCCATTCACCGCTCACATACACTTATGCGGTATGGCTCGTGTAACGTGTCCGTAGAAGCCACCTCGAGCTCTTTGTGACAGAGAAAGGCATGTCGGCAGCCTTCACAAGAGTCCCGAACCCACAACCACCCCAGTGTCCCCTGACTGTAGCCTGCCGAGACCAGGATTTGTTCGTGCGATGGATTATCACGTTGCATCGACAACAAAGCGATCTCACAGACGTAATGTTAAGCGAAGAAACCAGAGATAAAGAAACACACATACTGTATATGATGCCTCTTAGAAAGTTTGAGAAACAGCGAATGCAGTTCAGAAAACGGGTACTTTTAGGGGCGCCTGGGTGGCTCCGTTGGTGAAGCGCCCGACTTCAGCTCAGGTCATAATCTCGTGGTTCGGGAGTTCGAGCCCCATATCAGGCTCTGTACTGACAGCTCAGAGCCTGGAGCCTGCTTCCGATTCTGTGTCTCCCTCTCTCTCTGCCCCTCCCCTGCTCACACTCTGTCTCTCTCTCAAAAAAATGAATAAACATTAAAAAAAAAAGAAAAAAAGAAAATGGGTACCTTTGGGGATGGGGGAGTGGAGGAGTGGGGGAGGGCACAGGGAGGCTGCCGGGGCCCCGGAATGTTCTGTATGCCGCTCTGGGTGATGGTGGGCGCGTAGGCATGGAGACAGTCACCGATGGCCCTGTGCACTAAGATTCCTGCGCTGGGCTATGAGTCTGTGGTCAGCCCAACGGCCCCAAAGACAGCCATTTCCTCCTCTGGCACCTGTGAACGTTATGTGACTTGGCAGAAGGGACTCTGCAGATGTGTTTAGCTTCTAGACTTTAAAATAGGGGCGTTATCCTGGATTATCTGACTGGGCCCAGTGTACTCTCCTGAGCCCTTCAAGAAACACACACACCTTCCCTGGCTGGAGAGTTTTGAAGCCCGTATTCATTTTCAATGGTCGCTGCAACAAATCACCACAAACCTAGCAGCTTCAAACAATGCAACCTTATTGTTTTACTGTTTCTGGAGATCATAAGTCCAGGTGGGCTCTTCTTAGGGTCTCTGGAGGCCGAAATCAAGACGTCGACCAGATGTTCTGTGCTGAAGGCTGGGAGGAGGGGAGGGTCTCCACTCTCGAAGTGCCCAGAATCTCCTTCCCCTCTCCCCAAAGTTTCTTTCCACAGAAACCCAAGGCTGCACCCCTCAACAAAAGCTGGAAATAAATGCATCTATCCAGCAGGGCCACAAACAGCGAGGTGCAAACCTCAGGCACAGAGGTTGAGGAGTGAGTGCCTACTGGGTGCCTCCTGGGGACTCAGCAAACCTCACCCTCGTCCCGGCCCTGCTGAGCAGACCCTGGGTTTTCGAGTGAGGGAATCAACCTCCCAGCCACACTTCATTGCCCCGAGGGCTTAGCCAAATGAATGAATACCCATTCATTCACTCCTTCATTCCCTCCATCCTGACTTCTGTCCCCAGATGGGAGGACGTGTCTACTTAGCACAAGGGCTGTGCTGGGGGCTGGGACCCCGGAGAGCTACCCGCTTGGGCTGGGGTCCCCCTTCTGAGTAGGGTCCTGTGGAGAGCCACCACACGGAGCAAATAAAAATACAGGGTGCCCCTATGTGACATGTAAAATACATGCTCCATATTTGGGGCGTACGGATAGTAAAAATAAGTATGTGCTGTTAATTGAAAGTTAAATCAAGTGAAATAAGCCATACAGAGAAAGACAGATACCATATGTTTTCACTCTTATGTGGATCCTGAGAAACTTAACAGAAACCCATGGGGGAGGGGAAGGAAAAAATAAAAAAAAAAGAGGTTAGAGTGGGAGAGAGCCAAAGCATAAGAGACTCTTAAAAACTGAGAACAAACTGAGGGTTGATGGGGGGGGGGGTGGTGGGAGGGAGGGGAGGGTGGGGGGTGGGTATTGAGGAGGGCACCTTTTGGGAGGAGCACTGGGTGTTGTATGGAAACCAATTTGACAATAAACTTCACATATTGGGGGAAAAAAATGAAAGTCAAATCTACCTGGGCACTTGGTATTTTACATTGTCACCAACTGGAAAGTCACTTTCCTTAGTTACTCGGTCACTGTGGGACCTGGCCTGCCCCAGGGCCCCCTGCAGGGGACAGCTGATCACAGGAACAGCCATCTGCTGGGTGGTGCTCCCATCTTCCCGCCCAGCCTCGCTGCTGATGTGGCTCGGGGTCCCCTGAAGCCCAGGGTCTCCGACGTGGCTGTGCGGTGAAATCCCCAGGAGCCTAGGGACCTGGTGCCACCCTGGTGCCTCCTCTGGGCTTTGGACTGAATTTGTCTGGGGGCATCAAAAAACTCTCAAAGCTGCCGGAGGGATTTGTAGTCAGGTCGGAGACCTCCCCTCGGGGGCTGCCCTAAGTGCCCCCTCTCAGACACCTGTCTGAGAAGAAGCCTCAAATGAGAAGCAGGGTACCTGGCTGTGGTTCGTGGCTTCCGGGAGCCGCTGGACCTGGGTTCCAGTCCCGCGTCTGCCGTTTTCTAGCTGCGTGGCCTCAGGCAGTGCTCTCCGAGCTCCAAGTTCCTCTTCTTCTCTCACAAGGCCGTTGTGAATGCCAATCAACACAGCAGTTCTCGAAGCTCCCCGGACCAGCAGCATCAGCAGCACCTGGGACCACGGGAGGAATGCAGAGTCTCCTAAATTAGCAACCTGAGGCTGGGGCCCACATCCCGCCTTTGAACGAGCGCTCCAGGGGATCCAGCTTCCCGCCCAACCACAGGCGCAGGTGACACGTGTCAAGGGGAAGCTGTGGAAAGATGGATACGTGAGGAGAAATCAGCTCCCACCACCGAATCATGAATCGGGGGGCTCCCTCTCACCACCCACCAGGAGCTCCAACGTGGCCCTGCCCCTGCACAAGTTCAAGGTTGCTCTCTATGCAGGCTCTTGCCAGTGGCCTCAAGACTCAGAAAAACTCACTCCCCCTCTCCGGGCGGATGACTCTGCAGCTGTGCCCAGGGTAGGGGTCCCCCCCACCCCTCCGACTACGGCAAGCACTTCTGGCCCCAACTGTGCTTGGCTGCCCTGGGGCTCCCCTGAATTCTCCAGAATCTGGAGTTGGGGCGCACTTCTGGGAGAAAGCTTCTCAACCCACCTCCCGATTCTTCAAAGCCTGCAAGCTCCCTGTTGCTTGAAAATAAAAATGTAGAGTGATTGCTGATTGTGACCTAGAACTGAAATAAAATCAATTTTCTGACTTTGGCTAAGTGGAAATAGCTGCCATCTTGGCCTGGGGCTGCGGAATCACAGAAGCCCCGCGCTCGGCCCAGATCGACTGGACCAGCCGACTGACTTGTCTGGGCCTCGATTTTCTCAGCTGAGATGATAGTAATAATTACTACCACGATGATTGGGATAATAGCAGAATTTGTAAGGGCTTCATCCTCCCGGCACTCTCGGAGGCGGTTCAGCCGCGTGCCAACTCGGTGGCTCGTTAGAATCACCTGGGGAGGTTCTACAATCCAGATTCCCGGGCCCACACGGGGACCAAGAGAACGTTGGGTGGCTGCACCGCCCAGGACCCCAAAGTGCAGCCAAGCTGGGGGGCCCACGGGCTGGTAGCCCGGATCCCGGCCCACCGGGCCCTCCTTCCCCATGTCCGGGGAACAGCGCCTCTGTCGTCTTTTGGGGCCCGCTCCCGCAGACACGTGCACCTCGGGGGTGAACGCGGGCCCTTCGGGGACCCGGCCCTCCAGCGTGGGCTCACGCAAACTGCTGCAAAGGAATCGAACAGAAGTCAACATATGGCGACTTAAAAAACGATTGACTTCATTTAAGAAAAAAAGAAAAGATGGCTTTTTGTTGCGTTTAGAAAAGAAGAACAACGGAGCAAATCTGTGTCATTAGCTGCAAGCAGATGGCAGCCTCTGTGGACGGCGTGTGCGTGCGAGGTTCTTCCCGTTCCCTCTCCCGCTCCCGCGTGGAGGGCTCCGTACTTAACAAGGCTGGCCCCCCCCCCCCATAGGTACAGAGCCACGGCCCTGAGCGCCCCCCTGCCTCGGCTTCCTGCAATCACGGAACATCTGCTGTGCCGAGCCTGCGCCTCATCCCCAGGGCCTGGCAGGGTCATTAGTCATCGTCTCATCTGGCGATGTCACAAATGCCCCCTCGCTCTTTCTGCTCCAGCTGGTTCTGGGGGGTCCCCGGGGGGCCTGAAGGGCAGGGCTGACTCCAGGACCCCCTCCCGCCTCTGCATCCCCAGCCACACGGGCCCTGAAGCCAGGACTCTGAGTGACAGCCCCTTGGCACAGACCAGCGCCATGCGCGTGGGCAAGGCTCTTCAGTGATGGAGGGGAGGATACGGCTCTCTGGCTGGCTTTCTGGGTATCTGTTGACGGCGTCTCTCCTTTCGTGTAAGATAGGCCCAAGCAGGGGTGCCTGGCCGGCTCTGTCGGCAGAGTATGTGACTCTTGACCTTGGGGTTGTGAGTTTGAGCCCCGTGTTGGGTATAGAGACTGCTTAAAAGGAAAATCTTTTCAAAAAGATGGACCCAGGCAGCCCCTTAGCCCAGAAGACCAGAGTGGGGTTCTCGGTACATATATTTTTGTGAAAGTCCCCGTATTGATGAGGGCTCTTCGGATTCAAGGAGATCCAACCCACACTGGCTTGAGCAACAGGAGGATTGGTTGGCTTGTTAACTGAGAAAGCCAGTGGGGCCAGCTTCGGGCACGGCTGGATCTAGGTGTCCAAATATGTTACGAGGAATGTGGCATCCTCCTTCTCTCAGTGCTGCACTCCTCTGTGTTTGCTTCTATATAGTTACAAAGAAATAGTTTAATGTTTACGTATTTTTGAGAGAGAGTAAGAAACAGCATGAGCGGGGGAGGGGCAGAGAGAGAGGGGGACCCAGAATCCGAAGCGGGCTCCAGGCTCCCAGCTGGCAGCACAGGCCCTGACGCGGGGCTCGAACCCACAAACCGCAAGACCGTGACCTGAATGAACCGAAGTCGGACACTCACCCGACTGAGCCACCCAAGTTTGCCTCTATATTTACTACCTATCACTATGTAACGAATTACCCCAACACATAGCTGCCTAAAACAATACACGTCTATTATCTCACACAGTTTTTGTGGATCAGGAATTCAGAAATAGTGTCATGGTTCGAGGTCTCTCACGAGGTGAAAATCGAGACTCCAGCCCGGCTCCAGTCATCTGAGGGGTTGAGGGCTGGAAGAGTGGCTTCCAATATGGCGCACCCCGTGGCTGTGGGCAGGGGGCTGCAGCGTCCTCCCCTGCGGACCTCTCCACACAGCTGCTCGCGTGTCCTCACAACACGGCCGCAGGGCTCGTGACCAAGGAGGGGGCTGCGATGTCTTTGGTGACCCAGAAGTCACATTTGCTCCTTTCTACAATCCTCTCTTGGTGGCACCAGTCAGCTTCACCCAGGCGAGCGGGGACTACGTACGGCGTGGATACCCGGAGGCGAGACTCATCGGGGGGCGTCTGGAAGGCTGGTGACCTCGGCTTCCTTCTCAGGTCCCGCAGAAAAGCTATTTGAGGCTGTGACTCCAGCGGAACACCCACGTTCCCATGCCATGCCCGTCGCTGACCCAATTATCGTGACTCCACTTGGCCGGGCTGAGCCAGGGGCTCGCCGCTCAGGTCAGGGAGGGGGAGGGTAAACCCCACCCAAGCCGCGTGGATGGAGAGTCTGAGAGGAGCTCCTCCCTGAGAGCAATCAAGGGGTTGCTAAGTACAAGATCAAGGGTCAGCCAAGCCTTTGGTTTGGAAACCGTGTCTGCCCTGTCTAGCTGGGCAGACCTCCCTGTGCCTCGGTTTCGGTATCTGTAAAATGGGCCTTCTACAACCCTCTTGGAGCCGTCATTCGGGACGATCACTCACATAAACCCTCTCACGTAGTCGTTTAGAAACATAATGAGCCACTTAATCGAGAAAGCGATTATCATCACTAAAGCGTAGAGGCTCAGAGCTGGGCCCCGGAACCCGCTCCATGGGTTCAAATCCTAGTTGCTGTGTGACTGTGACAAATGGTCCGTCCTCTCTGAACTTCCAAACTGTGAAACGGAGGCCATGCCACCACCTACCTCGGGTTGTTGTGAGCGTTGGACCTGGACGTGGGGAGCGGAGGCAGCTCCCCTGGTGGGTGATTCGTAGCTCTATCATCCCGCACGTGTAACGGGGACTGTGTGGCATAGGAGAGACTGGGTGGCCGTCACGTTCATTCACAAAATTCAGGTTATGGCTTTCAGGAGACTCCGTTTGCCACTCACCCTGGGATAATTACCCAAGGTGTCACTCAGTCGTGCTCAGAGAGGCAAGCAGTTCTCTGAGGGCATCGCAGGGAGCTTGAGGGAGCAGGGTCGGAACAGCACGGAGCTGCCCTGTGGGGCCCCAGGACCGAGACCTGGGGAGCAAGCCCGGGACCGGCCACCCCGCTCTCCTGGCTGGCTGGCATCTCCGGGCCCCAGGGAGACGGAGGCAGGGGGCCCAGTAGAGAAGCGAGAGTCGCAGCACGGTGACCCGGCCTGTCCAAGATCTCAGGGGTCATGCCACCCCTCTCTGCTGCCCTCCTTTAGTGACCATCCAAGGAAACCCCTGGAAATGCTCTGCTGTCTCCTGAGGGTGGCGAGGCAGGGGTCCACGAGAGGGAAGAACTCGCCCTTCCCTTCAGACGTCGTGCGGGGGAGTCTTCGACAAATAAACAGACCCCCAGGAGGGCCTGGCTTTCTGGAATTTTTCAAACCAAGCCACACACAGGTTTCCCTGCTTGGGGGGCGGGAGATGTCGGTGCGAGATGGGCTCCAGTCAGCCCCTGGGTGTTGCAAAAGACCAGAAAAAACAAAACCCGGATGGTGTTAAGTGAGAGCTGGCCCCGAGGAAACTGGCCACGGAGGGGAGTCGGGGAGGAGTGGGGAGCGTTGTGGGTTTCTCTACCCTCCGCGTCCCTAACATCCGCGTTCAGAAGGAACGACCGCTGGGTACCAGAGCCGAAAGGGATCGTGCTGGCACACATAGGAGGGGCCAGCGGAGGCGAGCCTCCCTGGGCGAGCCCTGCCCTTGTCCACCCTCACCACACACCCTCTTACTCTTTGCATGCAGGTGCTCTGAAACCCCAGGGAACGTTCTAGAGGAAATACTGCTTTCTGACCACAGGGGGTGCTGTTGCCTCACAAATGAGCTGCCCCCAAAAAACCGGCTGATGGAAAAAAAATTTCTCTCTGCAGTCCAAAGACTCTCGAAGTTTCCATCTGCAGACAGCTTTGGAAGGGGGCCCGAACCCTGATGAATCCTGAGCCTTTCTCCTTCCGGAATCTCTTTCCCAGGGAAGGCTCCCTCTGTGCTCCCATGGGTTTCGGGGAGAGGAAGAGGCTATCGGAGGGAGGGAACACTGCAGCACAGCTCACAAGGTGCTACCCACCCACCACGACTAGAGTCCCCAGCTTGTAGGGGGCAACTAAGGAGCTACACTGTGTCCCAACGTAGCAAAGCCTGACCCTGTAACCCACAGACCACCCCAGCGGGGTGGATACGATAGCAGAAATGGCCCAGCACCTGCCTGAGCTCACAGGCACCCCGTCAGTGAGACAGACACACCATCCTCACCCGTGTCTCTGTGGCTCCAGGACAAAGGACCCCAACCGCTCTACTCTTTGGGGCCCGTGTGGCAGTTGGGCCTTAAGGTCCAGAGTGGCATTTCTATGCCCCAGCCGCATGTCTCGTTCTGTTAAGAGGAGTGTGTGTCTGACGGCCTGCGTGGGGACGTGGCCTGGGCTGCCTCTCCCGGCTGGGCCACAAGGGCCTCTTAATGCCCGCGCTGCCCTGGAGGGGTCTGGCGTGCACAGAACCCCTGGAGAAGTTTCCATTAAACCATCAGTTCTGAGCAGATGTTCTGAGTTTTTAAGCCACATTTTTTTATGACCTAGGAGGGACCCCCTTCCTCATTTTTCTGGAAGAAAAGGAGCATAAGTGAGAAAATGCAGCTCAGGCCGCCTGGTTTACATGGCAGTGTTCTAAAGGAGGCCAAGGTCCGGGCCCCCGGCTTCAGCTGAGCCAGCAATAAGCAGTGTTCAAGCCCATGAGTCAGGCAGGGGAGATAGGAGCGGGGCGGTGTGTTTTCTTTTCACATTTATGCATTAAGAAGAACGAGATGGAAAATGGGCCAGGCGGCCATTAGCGTGGCTCCTCCCGTGTCTGGGTTTGGGGAAAAGCATACGTCAAGTCAATGTTAACAAAAACGGACTTTTTTTTCCACCGTGGACTGCTCTGCCAGCTAATCTGGTCCTTATCCTGGGGCCTCTGTTCGTTTTCGTAAATAAAACCGATGAGGACCACTTGTAAAAATGAACATTCTTAGGCAAAACTTGCTAATTTCATGCCAACTGGAATTAACCGGGCTTACCGAAATCCTGGAGGCCTCAAGATGACTCTCAGGCTGGGGGTTCTAAGTGACTTGACATCTGTCCAGGGGTGCTCGCTCGGCCCCGAACGAGGCTGGCTGGCAGGGAGTCTGGGCCCACATCCTGGGTCCCAAGAAGGTGGATGAGGCGGCAGCTGAGAGGGTCTCTGCACAGCGGCCTCTTGGGGGTCCCGGCGGGCCTCGCAGGCTCTGCTTAGCACATCTGAAATGCATACAGGAAACACATGTGTTCTGGATCCTTCTCCTCACGTCATCAGCCTTTCTTGATGCTTCTTCCTACTGCAGCTGCAGAGGCAACCAGCACGGGAACGCCGTCCACAGTGGCCTCCGCCTCTGTTCCCCGCTGGCGATAGTCCAAGTCCTCACCTCCGGACCCCGCTGGGGTCGCCTGGGAGCTCTCCCCACGGAGCTGCTGCCTTCGAGGGAGGGGTTCTCTCTGGGCCTGCTTGGACTTCTTCAGATCAGTAAGGTCTTCTCCCTTCTGTGGGGGCCATATAACGTGGCGTGGCATACATGCACTATAATCCAGGGGTTCTTAACTGGGGGGCCAATTCTGCCTTCCAGGGGCATATTTGACAATGTCTGGGACATTTTTGGTGGTCACAACCGGGGAGGGGGCCTCCTGGCATCAAGTACGTGGAGGCCAGAGGTGCTGGTGAACATCCCACGATATGCAGCACAGCCCTACCCCAGAGAATTATTCAGTCCCAAACGTCAGTAGTGCTGAGGTTGAGAAACCCCGCCATACGCTACTCAACCCGTTCCCTAGAGATGGACAGACATAAGGTCCAAGTGATAAATGTTGTGGCAACGTTTACGGTTTACAAGACTACTTTACAGCTAGGTTACTCTGCCGCGGGTCAGGGGAACGAACAGAGAATGTAGTGCAGTGCCAGCTGGGCAGCAAGAAGAAAGCAAGAACACACATCTCTATTCACAAGGTACCTGTGCGACACAATACAAGAAGGAGGTCCTTTGGTCCTTCCCGACCCAGGGAGGTTGAGAAGGATCGGAAAGGGGAGCCAGACGGACCAGGAGGACTGGACCGCCCACATCATGCGGTCCTCCCTGAGTAACTCTGCCGGCTGTCCGGCTGTCAGTCCCGCTCAAGCCCAGGAGAACTGGCCTGACCCCTCGAGGCCCCCCCACCCCACCCCCTGGCCACCCTCCGCCTCACCTCCTCCCTCTCGCTCCCCTGCTTCAGGACCCGCCTGTCCCACACGGGCTGGAAGAGGACCTTGCATGTTCCCTCTGGTCTTCAGCGGCCCTGCTTCCAGGACGGAAAGCCAACATCACTGCTTTGGGACAGCCTGCCCAGACCACCCTGACCACGTGCTGGCCTGGCACCGTCCACCTCTCTTGCCCTCGCCGATCTTGTCATTTTGTATTTGTTTTTGTGATTCTTTGGCGGCCAGCCCTCCATCCCCCTGGACGGCCAACTTCACAGGGGCTTCCACGGGTGTTCTTCTCCTGCAATGATGCACCAGACCCCGCACAGCACCTGGTAGAGGGATCGCTTGGACCCACCTGGCACCACCAGGAGGGGGCGCAGCCCACCGGTAGGACTTCTCTGGCTTGGTCGCCGCTCTGTGTCCAGGGTCAGCGTGGCGCCTGCTCTGTGATAGGAGCTCACGATGGATGGACGGGTGGGTCAGCAAGTGAGGGAGGGAGCGAGGGAGTGAATGAACGAGTGAGTGAACAAACAAGGAAGAGAGGAAGGAGAGCTGGGCATAGACAGGCAGGCTGGACAGGATGCCAGCACTCTGCACCGACGTCCTCTCGTGTGACCGCTCCACGCGTGAGCACATGCATCCATTCTACAAGCGAGGAAACTCGTGCCCTCTGACTAACAAAGCCAGTGAGTAATGGCGCCTTTCCCCACCCGGGGTCCTCTGTGTCCACATTCTGCTGCCTTTTGAAAACCTTTTGACAACCAGGGGGTGAGACCCCACACCCACCTGAGGAACCCAGTGCTCACTGCCCCTGTGCAAGTGCATCACCTCACATAGGAGCTAAAGTCATAAATTCATTCCTTCCCTCCCCAGCTGCGTGTTTATTCCAGCTCGGTCTGAGCACAACTGTGTCCTCGGGAGAGAAAGGAGATCCAAATGTCTCCGTGCCAAAAGTAATCATCGTTTCCTATGAAATTTGAAAAACACTCAACTTCCAAGTGTCATTCTATCCACTGGCAGCATACATCGTGGGGCGACTCCCGGCCCCCCTCAGGCCCTCGGGGGCCCGCGTCCGCAATCCGAATGCGTCGGCGTCCCGAAAACGGTGACCGACGGGGGCCCTTGTAACTACCAGCACCTTCCTTGCTGTTGCCGCTTTGGAAGCAGTTGATATGTTTTCTATTTTAGACGTTGTTGACACTTTAAGTCTTAGCTATTTCAGAGTACAAATGCAGCTATGTGTTTGGGCTTTGCTTGCTCAAAACGAGGGAGAAAGGGGTGGGGGGAGAACGAGAGAGAAACAGTATCAGGCATGAAGCTTCACAGGTGTTGGAGGCGATGTTTGGGGAGGAGCGCAGGAAGCCCGAATCTGAGAGCGGACTAATGGTCCCCCCGGTACATTGTGGTGGGAGAAACCTTGACTTAGCGCTTAGTTTTAAGAACCTTGATAATAAAACACTTGTGCCTGACAGCTGTGTTATCTACAGCCAACTTTTTAATTTCCCTTTGCCAGGTTACTCATTCTTGAAATGTGTGTTCTTTATACCCAGAGGAATGGTTTCTATTTTCCAAACTTCCAGAAGGCTGTTTGAATAGAAAAACGGAGATGTTTGAGCCAGGCCATCAACAGCTTTTTAAATTAAAGTAGAAGCAGCAGGAAGAGGACGGGGGGGGGGGGGGGGCGGAGGGGAGAAGGGACGTTTCCCAAGGCTACCTGGGGGGGTGCGTGTCAGGGTTCCGACCACCGCGGGGTTGCCGAAGATGCTCACGTGGTCTTTCCCCGTATCGGTTCCTTCTTTCCAGTGACGCCTATCAGCGGGGATTTTATGCATCCCTCCATATGCTCCCCTGCCAATGGCAATGGAGGAGTTTCACCCGGGTCAAGGGCAGCCAATCCAATGGTCTTGTGCCAAACCTCTGACACCTGTCTTGGTCTGCATCCCCCCCTCCCCCGCTTCTGGTCCAGGCTTCCCACTACCTGGGGTGAGCACTCAACAGCAGAGATCAGCTCACACCCTGCTCCTTTTAGAGCCTCTGTTGACTGCCCGCTGCCTCTACGTGAAAGCCCAAGTCCTTAGCATGGTTTCCAAGTCTCCTCGTGAGTTTGCCCCAACTCAACCGCTCTCTGCCACCACACCGTGGTACGCACGGGCGTTGGCTGCCTCCACCCTCCCGCCACCACGTCACCATGCCTCTGTCCCTTGCTTGTCCACGATGGCCGACCCCTCGTCCAGCTCTCGGTCTTCCCCAGCCCTCCTATTCCTCTCTGGACACACAGCCCCTCTCCCTCGCCAAGCTGTGGGCCCCGTGAAGAACCAGGGTATCTTTTCCCCAATGTCCCCCAGCGTTTAGCACGAACTTCACACTCCACAGGAGCTCGACCAACGAAGCTTCTGAATGAATGAACGAGAGCTCCCCGCGTGTCTCTCCGTTGTGTACATAGACAGACGGTAGCCACCGGTGTATTCGAGATTTAAAATTCATTTGTTCCCATATTTGTGGGAGCTACATGTTGTTTTTAAAATTACAGCGCTGACAACCATTTTTAACGGCCTTGTTGTCCTTCAGGGTTTATTTCAGGGGCCTCCCAGGAGGAAGATCTAAAGCTCCCATGACTTGATAGACATAAGCCAGGTCCCTCTCAGAGGGAAGAGGGCAACCTCTTTTTCACTTGCCTTTTCAACAGAGCACACGTGTTAATAGTCATGATGAGAAACACTGTTCTGTGCACCTCGTAACAGTTCGCTGAATACGATGAGCGTCCGAGGCTGATGTTACTGTTGTCTGCATCGTGCAGATAAGGAATCCGGGGCCCCCACGGGAGCAGGACTCCACAATCTGCTTTACACTTTACCCTCCGCCGCCACAGCCCCCCTCTGAATTCCTCCGCGTGTCGGGAAGCAGGCAGAGCAGGGCCGGGCGTCCCCGTCTTACAGCTGAAGACATGGGGTCTCAGAGAAGTGCGGTGGGTCGTGGCCAAGATCGCACGGCTGGTTGGTGGCAGAGTGGGACTCGAACACCGTCCTTCCGCTTCTTCACCACGATCCCGACACATCAGCAAGCTCGCTCAGTGCCTGGAGCCTCGCTGTGGGGCACAGTGGCGCAGCGGTGTGTGTGTGTGTGTGTGTGTGTGGGTGCGCGCGTGCATGACTTAAACAAGCACTTCGCACGCGACCTGTCTCACCTAAAGGAAGCCGAGCACGATGTGTGACGCTTCGGCAATTTCATCTGGAGAATGTTGCTGGCCTTGGACTTTGTTGAGCCGTTTTCAAAACCCACTAGTCCACTATTCCACACGCGTCAGACTCCCATTCAGTAAAGTGTTGCTGCCCAACTGGCTGCAAGGCATTAAAGGAAAAAGCACCGTAGATCACTAAGATAAGACCCTCAAGAGTTAATGAAAGTCTGACTTTCGGACGCGGCATTCCGAGCCGGCACGGGCTCTGCCCTGGCTTTCTTTTCCAACCCCCCTTTAAAGGCAGGCTCTTAATTGGACTTTTAAAATACGATGCTTATACACAGTTTGACTCCTGTTATATCTCTGAAGATAGACTTTAATCGCATCTATTACTTTTATTGTAAGTATTACTGTTTTCATGACTACGTGTTCTAAAAATAACAGCACTGCGTTATGAGCTGCGCACATGAGCTGACTTCATTTCCCTCGGTGTCAGAGTTCAGGGTTCAGATGATGGGTCTTTGGGGAGTGTTTCAGCCCGAACAGAATGACATTTTTATGAAGACCAGGCCAAAAAAAAAAAAAAAAAAAGTGATCACAGTTGGAGGGCAATTTGGGGGGTTTTCAAGTCTATGTGAATAGTGCATATTCTGGAACTTAGGGCGTAGTCAATTAAAGGTCCCAAGGAGAAAGCGCCCGAGACCAAAGAGGGCATTTTTTTGAATTTGTCCTCGTTCAAGTCATTTTCTCTCTCCGTGCGGACCCTGATGGTCTTTCAAGCAGAAAGTAAGCTGGCGATGGGGTGAGCAGGGCCAATCTCTCCTCCAGCCTTCAGCAGACCTTTGCTCTCACACGGCAAACACAGATCTTAACGGGCTTCTATCTTCCCAGCACTAGTATGTGCTTGGTGTTGCTATTTTGGACTAAAACCTAAGTGGTGAGCCCATAAGCCCACATTCCATTTTCTTCCATTTTGTATCTCCTCTCTCTTGGAAGTTAAGAGAGGAAGGACTTTTGGTAAAGCCCTTGTTATCCATTTGCTTCTGTGATATTTGTCGATGGCCCTTGCCTCCTGCGACTCCGAATTCTGTCATCTTCAACATTTGGCAGAAACACAAACAGCAAATAAATCAATATTGCCATGGAGACTATCATTTCTGAGCCAGACTTAATTATGAATTATTAACAATGGTTCAGTTGAATTAAAAGAATTAGCTCCTCTGTTTAATGCAGACTCCAGTGATGCATGTTAAGTAGCAACTAGGTTCATTACCAAAAGTTAGATTCATTAGGTTATATAATCTGCAAGTTTCTATTCTTAATTTCTTCTAGCCAATTCCAATTATTTTCTTGAAATAGCATAATTAGTGGCAGGGAAAAAAACACATTAACATGACATGAAAATAACACATTTTTCTTTCCATTTGGTTACAAAAGTCTTTCGCACGCATTTTTTGGCTCGTATCTAACGGCACTCTTGTGCGCAGACTTTTGCCACAAAGGTGTCTCTTCACGTTCAGACGCACGACTCATCCACTTAACCTCAGTAAGCATTTCATCTCAGCTTCTGGAAGAATCTAAGATTGGTATTTGCCTTTTGGTACCTAATTAAAATTTCCGCAGAATGTCTTGGTGCCTTTTTTTTTTCTTTTTTCTTTTTTCTTTTTTTTTTTTGCCACCCGCTCTTCCTTTCATGAGAAAGTAATTGAGGCTCCAAGTGAGCCTTGTGGACCTGACCTTTGAAAACACCCACATTTTGCATGTAACGCTGGAAATTTTAAGGAGGGGTGGCATCTGGCAGCCAAGGGAAAGAATGCAGAACCTTTCGGAAATGATTTTAAATTACGGTCCCTAATAGGCAATTTTATAACCTGTTTGTCTTCTCAATGCTTCTGTGGCTTTTGGTATTTCTTATTATCTTGCGTGAGTAAGCATTTAGCTCAGGTAAGGCACTGCTTGTTACGAAGCCAGAGAGAGAAACGGACAATCAGCCAGTTGATTTCAGCTATATAAACAACTGGAATATTCCAGCCAAGAAAAGGAGGAAGGAGGGAAAAAGTGAAGGAAGGAAGTCGGTGGGGGGGGGGGGGGGGATGAGGAGAAGCCCACCCTATGGACCTAACGATCAGTTGATCCAGACTCAGAGGGTCAGGTATAATCTTATCGCTATCAGACTTTCTCTTTGTTTGGACCAGATGTATTCAAAACGGCTTCTTCTCTGTAGCTTTGTCCATTCCGGACATAGACTCTGCATCATGGTGGGCAAGGGAGAACCTGATGCCTCGGTTGTGTCTATTTATCTGGGAACTTTTTCCCACCGGATGCATATATTTCTAGACAGCTTTGCCTCTGCATCTGGGAATGGCTTGGCCATGGAATGGAGGTGCCCCGGTGACCACATTCCTGAAGTTCTGAGCCTGGACACTCCGGCGGCTTTGCCCAGACACATGGAGTCATTTACCCGCAGCGGGGGATGGGAAAACCATTGGGTCCACTCCAAAGAAGACTGGAATGAGTAATAAGAAAGAAGCACTGAGGTGATCTTTCCCCTAAACTCACAGAGAAGATGAAGTGCTCATTTCCTGTAACTGTGTCATTCTAATATTATGCCTTCATTGATTTCGGAATCCTCCAAAAACTTTCTAACACCAAGAGAAGGGAAGGATCTGGTTGAAAAATAAATGGTGAACTTAAAAAGGCCACCTTTCCGTGTTGTCTTCCTCCATTTAAGAAATTCGAATGGCCTCTCCTCTTTTTTCCAGCCAGGCTCTGGGTCAGCTCCCCATGGCTCCATGACCTGCTAGAACCTCCATTCAGTTAGCTACCCTATAGCTGCAGCCCCCCCTCATCTGGCTCAGTCAGAAAGCTCACCATCAATCTTGCTCTCCAAATTAGAGCGGCCTTGAAAATATTTCATTTACAATAAGAGACAAATGCTCATTTTGCCATGTTTCGACAAGACAGCTGAGCTGAGGAGGCACGTGGTTGGATTTAATCGTTTGGTCCATTAGGTGGGTGTCTGGAAGTGTTTTTAATGGCCTTTTCCTTCTTGCAAAAAGAATTACATGGGTCAGCAAGATGGAAGCGTGGGGCATGGAGGGGGGGCTTCTGGCGAGAGAGTGAAAGCTCTTTTTCTCCCCAGCTTTACTGAAGTGCAATTGATAAGTAAACATGGTCTAGATTTAAGCGTGCAACGTGATGCGTTGATATACACATGTGCCGTGAAAGGATTTCTCCAACCAAGCTAACTGGTCTACCCGCCACTCATATATTTACCTGTTTAATTCGTTGTGTGGTGAGAACACCTAAGATCACCTCTCTCGGCAAGTCTCAAGCGTACGATACACTATTATTAACCATCATCATCCTGCTCGAGTTCTTCTTGTAGCAGAAGAACGCCTTCCAGCGCCCGAGTGGCACCCCCAGGAGGCCATCTCCCCCGCTTTGCTCTTTCGGGGATCCCACGCAGCCTCAGGGAGCCTTGGGGAAACAGATTTGCATGAATCCCAGGTGATCAGGACGCACCGCGAGTGCGGTTCTCTGCCTTCACTTCTGTGCTTATTTTCTTCATTTGCCAAAGAGTGTGGTGAATCACGGACGTTTCATCCTAATTAAACCCATGCAAACATATGTGAGCTGAGAAACAAGGTAGAAAACGGGCCCAAAGATGGAAGAGATTTAACCCAAGGAAGAGACAAGGCAAGGTTATTTTCAGCGTGGGAGCCCCTTTGGCCCCTCTCTCGAGGAATTTTTTTTTTACATCCACTTATATCTTATCAGCAGGAGGATCAGAGTCCAAGAATTCTGAGCTCCGGGGTCACCATGTGACCTACACTCCTACATTCCTAGCCTTTCTGCCTTCCGGAAAAGGTCACAGAAGCTCTCATGGAGAGCGTGTGGCTCTCAGGGGCTCAGCTCTGGGGAGAGAGTGGCGTTTCCGTGTGGAAAGCTGGGCGGGACCCCCACTCACGATGGAAGTGTCCCACGTAGGAGGCCAGATAACCCAACTCCCAGGTGGGGTCTTCCTACCCAGAGCTCTGCAGAGGGCCCCGCTCCACGTGAAGGCCCCCACCTGAAATGTCAACACCCTCTGATGAGAAAGTTCCAGAAAATCCAGGTCAAATAAGTTGCTCCCCAGGAAGGAAGACCATCCTTCCAGGCCTTTGCCTTTGAGCCCCACGGGAACCACTGGCCGGTAATGTCACCGTCATTAACAGTGATAACAACCAACAGTGTGAAGTGTTCGGGCCATACATTTGACGGTTCTCACGGCAGCATCGTCTGAGGTCGGTGTTATTAGTCCCTTGCAAATGAGGACGCCTGAGGCTGACAGGTTAAGCACTATTAACCTTGGGGACCATCACCCGAAGCCCCGCAGCCCCTGGGATTTTGAATTTCAGGTCGTTCTGAACTCCCCCTCCCAGTCGGCCCCCCATGATGTTTCTAGCACCATCTCCAAAGGATCCGAGCCTCGGACATGAGAAGCCAGGGCCGGCCCAGACCCAGCTCCAGCCGCTTAGGAAGCAGAGGCACACGCTGTGACATTCTTGTTCTCCTAATCACTGTCTTATTTAATCTGCCGGCTGCAATACCGTTGGAAGCATCCGAGGCCTGAAAGACGGAAAAGCTGAAGCCAGAGGCTTGTCTCAGATGTCCAGATACAAGTGTCCTCAGACCATGAAAGACAAGAGTGGCTCCTTGGAAACATCTCCTTTCTTTCTAGTCTGGCAGGAGAAGAATTTTTTCCCAACCTCCCGGACTGCCTTGCCTTGTTTGAAGGGGATACTTGGACTAATTAGAAAAGTATTGCATGTGTAGGGCAAGCGGTCTTCGTTGGAAACTCGGTGCAGAAGTTTGCATCAGGCCGAATGCACAGTTTTTATGGGCCTTTGTCTTTTAGGGACACTTCACTACCAAGGCTTTGCAAAACACGTTGGTGAACTGGGCAAATGAGTGTCTCTTTCCTGCTTCCAGACGGCCAAATGTTCTGCCACAGCCTCGTACCGAATGAAACTATTTCTAATCAATGCAGCCCCCTTTGGGATGGATTGTTTCAGAACACGCGAGGCCGCACTTTGTTAATGAGGCGACTTTCCACTCTGCCTGTGCTGCCTGAAACCTTTGGGCTGTCATTTATCACAGCACGGCTAACTCGATACAGAGCCAGGTGGCTTCATTTCTTCCTGGGGAGGACACATCAGCGGCTGTGTAAGAGATGTCACTAGATACTAGAAGGGACCAAAATACACCCCGGCTTGAGAAGGGTGTCACAAACATGGACGGAATGCCTTCTCTTTCAGTGACAGGGGAATCACAGAAGCAGAGATGGTGGAACTCTGTCGGGAAATCTGGGGGCGCCCACCCAGGTTCCCGTTTCCTGGCTGATGCACCCATCCCCAGCTGCTAACAGCTCACGCTCCAGCCCTCTTCTAGAAGATCGCCACGGGCCGACAGGAGCCCCCTCCCCTGCACCTGCGGTTTCACGGGGGGCAGGGATTATTGAACGATGGAATGTGTGCATGAACATAGCCGACGCATGTCGGACGTGGGGATCAGAGAGCTGAGGTCTCTCACCTCTGCGGGGGTCAGGGGGCGGGGAGCAAATTTGAGGAGTGACTCATCTCCAGAATTGTGTGGGATCAAGTTGAGACTAATTGCCCTGAACTCACCTCTTTGCTAAGCTCTTTCTCCCGTCCCATGCCTGACTCCCCGACAGGGTGACAAGTGTCTGCTGAGAGCATGCCTTCATTGCAAGAATCCCCAGCGGAGGCACCCTCCAGGAACTCCATCCTAGGACAGACCCCTCCATGGCTCAGTCATCCGCTTACTCGACACTGAGTTTGCTTGGAGAACTTGGCGTGCGGTAGGAGTTTCAACAAATGTCCCACAAACCTACTGCGCCTGTCACGTTTGTACCCAAGACTCGCCTTCCCCTCGCACAGATAGCAACTGAGCGAGCCAAGGAACAAAAGGGGATTTGCAGGGTGCTCCAAGGTTCCCCCACTTGCCCATCTATACGTGGGGAGGCAGAGACACAGAAGGTCAGAGGCCCTGCTCAGGCCACACAGAAAGTTGGTGGCCGAGCCAGGATGAGAAGCCAGGTGGGGAGAAGGAGGAGAGTCTTCAAAGCAAACCTTCTGAGCTCACCATACTCTCTCCCTGTGAGCCAGGACACCCTGTTTTTTTGAGACCGAAACCCAACTGCAGAAAAAAACTGAGCAGGTGTCCTGGGACCTGCCAACGGGGAGAGCCCACCTCAGGTTAGGACTGTATTCCATCTTTGTTTTGAACCACTCCACAGTGGAAAGCATTCTGCAGTGAGGGAGATGCTTATATCAACACTGGCCAGTATGGGGGACACTGGCCATGTGTGCCTGTTAACTACTAGAAGCATGGTCAGTGTGCAGTATCGCTAGAAAGATGGAATTTTAAAGATTTTTTTAAATGTTCATTTATTTTGGAGAGACAGAGAGAGACAGAGAGCGAGCAGCGGGGAGGCAGAGAGAGACAGAGAGAGAGCAGGGGGGAGGCAGAGAGAGAGGGAGACACAATCCGAAGCAGGCTCCAGGCTCGGAGCCATCAGCACAGAGCCCGATGCGGGGCTCAAACTCATGAACCGTGAGATCGTGACCAGGGTGAAGTCGGATGCTTAACTGACTGAGCCACCCAGGCGCCCCCGAGGAAAGGAATTTTAAATTCAACTTCAGCTAATTTATTTATTTTTAATCTTTTTAAATTTTAATTTATTTATTTTTGAGAGAGGGCGTGCGTGAGTGTGGGAGGGGCAGAGAGAAAGGGAGAGAGCAAGAGAATCCCAAGCAGTCTTCAATTGTCAGCACAGAGCTCGATGCTGGGCTTGAACTCACAAACAGGGAGATCAGACCTGAGCCGAAGTCGGACGATTAACCGACTGAGCCACCCAGGCGCCCCATCTTTAGCTAATTAAAGTTTAAGTAGCCACCTCTGTAGCTGCGGCAGATGGGGGAAGTTTTAGACAGGAGGGCATAGGGTCTGTAGAGGCTCAGGAGCCCTCCTGGGTTCCAATCCCCTTCTCTGAAGCATGGTCTTCCAACTCCTTTGTGACTTAGTTTCCCCAACCACAACTTGGAGAGGACCTTCCTTATCGCGAGGGTTCAAGAAGGTGAACCCTGAGAAGTGCTTTGGCTCAGGACTCAGTGCCTCAGCAAACCTCAGCCACTGTTAGGTTGTTCCCAAAACACTGGCTTCTAGGACTGGCCTGGTCAAGACTGGTGTGCACGTGGGAGACGAGCAGCTCCTGGGGCTTCAGGTGCAGGATTGTTCAGATCATCCTAGTACCTGCTAAGATAACTAATTTCTCAGAAACGTACTTTATGCACTCTCTCTGTAATCCTCACCTCAAGCTGGAAAGGCAAGCATCTTTGTCCCCATGAGAGCGAGGGAAGCACAGCAAGGAAGGCAGAGCCAGACGGAGGCCCGGGCACAGCCGTTGTCCCCCCACGTCCCCAGGCCACGCCAACCCGAACTTCCAAATGCAAGCCCATGGTGGGGGGGGGGGGGTGTCTCCCTCCTAATCTGTGCCCAGACCAAGCTATGAAAATCGCTCTCTCCCCTGCGGCTGCAAGCATTGTTTGGGACTCACGTGTGCACGGTGGCAGAGACCCTATCATCCTGACCTGCGTTATCAAGATCAGATACGAGAAAACCTACAGAAGAAAATTGCAACACTGCAGATCGAAAGCAGCCCTGCCCCCTCTCGCTCGGTTGGCGCGAATACTCTGGATTTTTTTTTTTTTTTGTCCCGGGCAATTGCAAGACTTCCCTTTGGACCCCCACCCGCCTCAACCACCGCCCCAACCTCCTGGGAAGCATGAATCTCCTTCCCAAATGGGCCCCCGCCGAAAGCTGCCCTAGGTCTCCTGGGTTTGGCATTTTCCAAATTTCATCTAATTGTCTTCATCGTATATTTGATTTCCACTTTAGAAGTTCTGAAGAAAACATGTTTCTGCATATGGTCTCTGGGATGACATTTTTGTGGTTGACGAAATCTGGATTCAATATATTGGATAAACTGTGGCTCAGAGACTTTTTTTTTTTTTTTTTTTTTTGTTACAGCCTGAAACTTTCATTCTAAAGCTTCAGTCTACACAATTGACATAACATGGCCCTCAGTCCTGAACTCACTTTTCTAGTATTTATTTGCTGGTAGAACTCTAAAAAGTGCAGCTCGATGTGGAAAAGATTGGGTACCAATTTCTCCACGTGTGTGCGTGTCTTTAAAACATTTTTGTTCTATCGTGTAACTTTAAGTCAAGTGCTTGAAAAGAGAGGGGTGAGGCTTTTCTTTTTCTTTTTTCTCTAGAATCTTCCCCTGAAATCAAGACACCACTACCCTCCATCCCGTCAATCCCGTCCCAGCCAGGCCAGCTCACAGGGAGATCAGCGGTGAGAACCTCGTTGTCATTTGTTTGAAATTCCCCGAGAAGTTTCTAGAGGTGGTTCTGGTGGCGTTGGTGAAATCAGGGCTGAGCCAGGTTGAGCCACACCGAGCAAGGAGCAAAGTGCGTGGTCGCTTTCACGCGGCGCATAAACATTGAGCTTCCCAGACGCTGGCGCTGAGAGCGAAACATCACATCTGCATCAAGAAGGCAATTAAAAGCCCATTGCAGAAGAGAAAGACGGGGCTTTCCCTGCGCACCCTTGAACATGACGAAGAATAATGTGTCTCTGCTGCAGGGATGTGTGTGTGCATCTGCAGGGGAGAGGAGAGGCAGAGAATATGCAAATGAGTCGGTGCATATGGCTTTTAAATGCGTTGGAGATGTGATGGAAGGAAGAATAATTCAGGAGCATTTCTCTGGTAACCTTTTCTGCATGGGAAATAAGAGCCTCTCTCCTCGCTTTTATGTGTGCTGTGTCCCGCTCGTATTTAGTGGGGTAATTAATTCATTTCTAACATTCCTTGACTTGTAAATCTGGTTTGAAGGTTAGGCAAGGGAGAGCCCCTGGGGCTTTCACAAAACTATTATTAAAGCTGGAGGAAAGGTAGATCGGCTGTGTTTGCATTCGAGAGGCGGAAGGTCTCTTGAAAGGCAAAGAAAATCACTACTCCATCGCCGTGGGAAGCACAGGTTTCCCCGGGACTGAAAAGCGGCGCCACAAACGCGCACACGCGCGTGTACCCGGACGCGCACGAACGCGGGCACGCGACTTCCACCCGCGGGCGTTCGCGTTTCCGGATAAACTGCAAAAAGACAGTATTTGGAGACGAATCTGTTTAGAAATAAAATGGGTGTGTTTGACATTCATAGCGAGGGCAGCGGCGTTCTCCCAGCGGGACAAAATCTACCCGTCCCTCCAAACCAGCTGTCTGTCATTCTGCGCCAAACGGGGCAATTCGGGAAGCCTGGGGCTGAGCCTTGTTCCTGTTGATCCCGGGCGACTAGCCCAGGACCCGGGCAACCGTGTGGTGTGGAGAGAGGGAGGCAGGGGGAGGAGAAGGGGTGCAACTTCTCTCGAGAGTCCATCTGTTTACACGGTTTAAGCGAGGAGCGTTGAAGAACCCCGAGCGAAGGGTTTGGGCTGTCCTCGCACAGGAAGAGTGTTTGGGCAGACGCCGCAAGTTTCCTGAGTGCTCAGGTCAACGGCCAAGAGCTGTTAAGTGAAGGGCTGTGGCTCTCCGCACGGGAAACGCTGGAGTGTCAGAGGGTGAATGCCCTGGACCCAGCCCTCCACGAGCCACAGGGGCTTCGGTCTCAGGAAGGACGACCTCAGGCTCTGCCCGGTCTCCCGGGATTACCTGGGGGGCGGGGGTGCTGACAACTCATACCAGGTGCCACTTTGCTCACTGGTCTTGCGCAGCACCTCCCCCCGGGGGTTCCTGGGGCCACCTTCCAAATAAACCACTTGCATTCGGCTCTCAGGATCAAGGGCAGCTCCTGGCAGAACGCAACATAAGACCCAGCCTGCGACAGCGTGGCCCAAGTGGCATCCACCCGGGGCTGCCCGGCCCGCCGCGCAGCTGGGTGTGGCCACCAGATGCTTTAGAAGCAGGTGTGCCTCCTTCTCATGTTCCGCACCCTCTGCCCCCCGGGGGCCAGGAGGGGAGCGATCAGGCTGACCGTGGAACCCAAGTGTAGCCGGCAGAGTCACCGCCCGTCTGGGAGTAAAACTGTCCCCAACCGAACAACTCTCCCCTTGCACAGACCGTCATCCGAGCGAGGAGCAAGTGTATACAGACGCACAGCACTGATGATTGCTGGGTCTCTGTTACGGGTCCAGTTCTCTAAAAGCAGATGCTGAAATGGAAGCCGAATAGGAGCCGTTTATCAGGGTCCGACACTCGTGCCGGGCAGAGGCGACACTGAGCAAAGGGGGACCAGGTTCGGGTTCAACTTCGAGCCGGGTTCGGGCCCCCAAAGCTCTGGCTGGCAGCAGGGACGTGGGAAGGAGCAGCGATGCCGGGGCGGTCCCCATCCGTCCGGAACGGCCAGGCCTCTGTGCCCTTGCCTGGCTAACGGCCGGACATTGGCCGCCCTGAGAAAGCAGCGGGGGCCACTCCGAGCAGGAGCTAACAGCTCAAGGCATCTACTGGGCCCCTTCCCTGCAGCTGGGAGCAAGGCCTTCCTTGCAGGGGGCCCCTGGGGGACTTCCCTCAGCAGGTAGAATGGCACAGCTTGCACCCCCTGGTCCCGCCCGTCCTCCTGCCAGTGCAATTTCCGCTTTATGACGTTGTTGGGCCAGCTCAACCCCGTGGCTCGGTAGGGCCAGGACCCAGCTCGTGATGGACGGTCACGATCTCGAGACCGTGTGATGTCCCACTCACCGGCAGGCATTCCATCACCGGTAGTTTTCCACAAGGCGTAGGCCTCTCCGGTGGAGACGGACGCACGACGTGGCTCCCGGATGCTGAGGCCCGAATTGTGACGCTCCCACCGGGCTTGCCTCACGCTCCACACGATCCCTTTTCCCACCACCGGCATCCCAACCTCACGGCGTCCGCTGGATTCGATGGTCCGTGCGGCCAAGTCGCTCGCACCACGGCCGGGGCTTACCGCAGAGCCCGGCCCTGCTCTCGGGCCCCACTCGAAGGCCCACTCGAAGCTCTCCGCTCGGTGCCCTGTGCCGCACAGACCACAGCAGGGCCCAGGTGTGGAATGTGTTGCCTCCAGACCTTAACAGGGGTCATGCTCCTCCCTTGACGGTCGGAGGTACAAGGCGCAGTAAGTCCTCTGCCTTCTGTCTGGAGAGAATGTCCTGGCATGTTTCCAACTGCTGGAGCCCCCTGACTGCAGCGGGGCCCAGAACCTTCACGGGGCCTAACCCAACCCCCTGCGGTGTGTGTCTTCTCAAGGCCTCCGGGGGGCCGGCTGCCTCTCGCTCTTTCGGCCGGGTCAACAGGATGCTGCCGATGCAGTGGATTAGAGTGATGTTCCGCAGGGGTCCAGATGACCCTGATTTCGCTGTGACACAGGGTGGGACAGTCAGCCAGCTCAGAGGCACACCTGCAGAGGTGCGCACGTATTCCACATCAGTGCAAACCGTGTCGAGGCTTCTTTTCTGATCGGGATGGAAAAGAACTATTTGCCGAAGCCATGGCCGCATACGTCGTCCCTGGGGCCGAGCTAGCTTGCTCCGGCGGGGGGTGGCACGCGAGCATCAGAACTGCTTGGGGACACCGTGCTATTGGGTGGGCTTCTGCTGGTCTACAGCCACCCTCCTAGACCTCTTCTGTCTCTGCAACGGCCACGCAGACCCGTCACACGGAGAGATGATGGGGACCCTCACCCCCGGATCTTTCAGCTCTTTGAGACTGGCACTGATCACCAGCCCCTCCTAGGGTGTGATGTCCAGTCATGTGTTGACAAGGCAGCGGACTGAGGGGCCTCCGACAGCGCCATCGACAGCTGGACAGGCAGGGGAGACTGACGAAACAGCCTGTTGTGAGGCCGGTGCCGAGGCTGGGAGATAACACGACGCTCCGTGCTCTCGGTGAGCCGTGTGGTTCCATGTTCTCCCGGCCCACCCTCGTCTCTGGCTGCCTGCCACCTGACTCCGGGCGGTGCTCTATGCTGGTGGTCTAAAAGTTAACCAGCAAGTTCGGAACAAGAGATTAATGTGCTCCTGGCTCGGAAAATTGGAGGCAAAGGTATTTTCCAAGCGTGGAAGGAGAAAGGACGTGGCTAGCCAGTTGGGATCAGGACAGAGGCACGGGAGGAGGCAAACGCGGACTGGAAGGTGCGGGGAGGGGGGGACGGGGTGAAGTGCAGGGGTGTGGCTCCAAGAACGGGGGCCACTGGGACCCCGTGGAAGACCCGAACTCGGGTCTCCTGACTCGGAGGCAGAGAACCGAAGGAAACCACATACACGTGCCTGTTCGGGGCTGTTAAGCCCGACGTCTCTCTCTCTCTCTCTCCCTCTCCCTGCGTGACAGACAAATGAAATTGTTTTTGTGATTATCTCTGAAGAGGAAAGGAAAAATGAGAACAAACTTGACAACCAGAAGGCCCTTCAAATTGGGCTCTGGCTGCAGACGGGAGAGACACTCGCAATGACTCTTCACGGGAGCATCTAATCTCCAGGTGGCCGTTTGATTACAGAGCAGGGCGGCCGGAACGTACCAGACAGTTACAATCGCTACGAAACCGGCTCTCAGAATGACAGCTCCCACACTCCCCGCAGGTCTGATGAAGCCCGGGGTTCAGATAAACCAGCAGCATCCTTCCAGTTCTGGTTCTGAGACCAAGACTTCCCCTGCCTGGGGCAGAGTCCTCAAGATCTCGATATTAGCCAGGAGATAAGCAAGGGGGTGGGGGTGGGGGGGGTGGGGAGTGATGGCCCAGGGGGTGGGTTGGGTTTTTGTTTTGTGTTTTTTCCTGTCCACCCCCCACCCCCACCCCTACTGCGGCAGCCCGTCTTTCTCCACCTTCCAACACCGAACTCACACAAAGGCGTTTTCCTAGAGTTTCCCCACTCACTCTCTCCTCTTTGAAAGCTGAGACTGATTTCTTTTTCCAGGCAAGCTTCTCAGGAAACTTCACATTTGCCATTATTAAAAGAAATGGAAATACACAGACATTTCATTTTTGTTTAATTGTCTTACAATCCGGTTAAAGAAAATTGCCGGGGGCGGGGGCGGGGCGGGGGGCGCCTGTCAAAGGCCCCAGCAGCGGCCCCTGCCAACAAAAGCCATCCCACCTGAACGCGAGCCCGATGGGCACCGACAGAGCAGAGACAGTGTGGGGCCGGCCGTCTGGTGTCTCATCCACTGCGCCTCCCCTCCCGCACCCTTTCCCCTCCGTCTATATGTCACTGTATGTCAGAGCATGTTACCGTGCTCCACAGCTGACTTGAGCTGTTCCTTTTCAGTTTACTTACCAATTACTGACCCCTTGTCTGTTTTATTAAGATGTTGTTGCAGATAATGAATAATTTGAGAGGGGAGAAATTCCAATTTCCTGTCTAGCTGCCTCTGGGTGAAGCCCTCTCCAGGATGGTGACAAGTCGGTGTATATCTAGTACCCGCCCAGTAGGACAGATTCACTCCGGCCTTAGCCTCACCTCTTGCTCTGGGGCCTAAGAGAAAGAGAAAGATACCTTGATTATTTCTGCAAAGACATTGAGGGCACCAGGAGAGCCAAGTCACCACTCTAAGGGTCAAAACCCATCCCACCAGCAGCCTGGGACACGGGGCTGTCCCGGCCCCAGGGGCTTGGACGTAGGAGTAGCCGGATCCCGCCCAGTTTTCCAAAGGAGGATAATTCCTTCACGAACTCCCAGGACAATTTCCCTCTGTCTTGTGTCTGCTCCCTGTGGGATCTGCGCTTTCTTCGTGGGGATTAGTTCATAGCCACCTCAACCTTCTTCCCGACCCCCAGATCCAGGAGGACACCGAGGGCACAGAAAACATCATTAATGTTATTATACTTCCCTCGCTGGGCGCTCGGACCCCACTTTCACACTAATAAAGTCAGGGCGTGAAAACCAGGTTATGGAAGGAGCAAATGAGATGTGTTTCATGAGGTGAGTCTGTGACGGTCCATTTCAGGCAGGAATAATTGGTCTTGGGGTGCATCTTCAAATAGTTTACCGAAATGTATTCGTTTACGCAGAAGGCAGCAGGCAGGCCTGATTGCTTTCATTTCTCCAGTCAAGAAACCGGAAAACCTGACTCGGGGCTCTAGAGAGCTCGAGGGCCGTAGGTTCTTGTCTTTTGGTGCCAGTGTCTGTGGGCGCAGGCGGAAGAAGGAAGGGGCAGCGCGAGGGAGACCGAACAGACGCGCAGGCTTCCGAAGCCCATCGAAACTTGTACTGCACGTGACCTCAGAGAGTTTTCTCTGGGGCACGGGGCAAGTTGTGGGGGCGGGGAGAGACCTGGCATCCTTGGGGGTCCTCAGGCTGCAAACTCTCCGGACCCATGCTCCCCCCTCCTTCTCCCTCATCAGCCCCACCTCTGAGCCTCGTGCCTTCGTGCCTCGCCCGCCTCCTTCTGACACCCTACTTCGTACCTCGCCTGAAAACCTTCTCTGCCCGTCCTCCTCCGCCCAATGGTGGCCCCGTGGAAGCTACCAGGGCAGGTGCTCAATAAAAATCCGTCGGATGGAACTGAGCCGTTAAAGCAAGAAAGGTAATCTCTCCGGGCCCGGCGGCCAGCCTGCGTGCACCCAGAACAGGAGGAGCTGGGACCTGCTCACCCCGATACCTATTTCAATACGGTTTGCCTCAGGTCAGGGTTTAAACTTCCATTAAAAAATAAATAAATTGGTTGTTTGGTCGCCTGAAATAGAGCCGAAAGACACCACCTAATGAACCCTCGGTGGGAAAGATCCTCCCTTCGGCAAAGAGGGGAAGGAACTAAGACACCAGTTTGACTCACCGGCACCTCTGTACGTTTAACGCTGGAGGTCGGCACCTCCCCTCCGCCTTGGTTTCCAGGGCCTCGCTTTGTTCATTATGATGTGCGAGGTGTGGCCGAGTAGGGGAAAGAGCGGCAAATCTCAATTGCGGCCCGGATGACCAGTGGCCGGGACTCTCTGTGCAGTACTTAGCAGGTGTCCGGCCTGCCCCCACTTGGTGCCAAGGTACCCCTTCCCCGAGCTGTGACACCCGAAAATGTCTCCAGACACTGTCAAATGTCGCAGGGCTGAGGGAGAGGGCCAAGCCAGGCCAGGTGACAACCACTTGGCCACAAATACCAAAGAGTCAAGACTTCAGATGGATTTGGGCTATTCACTTAGAGATAACAGATGTACTATTAAATAGCAAAAGCACGTTCGTTGTGCTTCCGTGTGCTTTGCTATTCTCAGGGCCGATGATCTACTTGATTCAGTCCTTCATCAGACGCGTTGGGTGACACCAAAGTTGTTGACAGTGTGCTGACCACCTGGGGGTGAGACACGAGGCCGGGGGCAGCCTGCCAGACCCAGGGTTGACACTCCCAGCTCAGTAGCAGTGAGGTGACCACCGTGGGAGCCCAGGGGGAGCAGAACACTCAGTGGAAACCCTCAGAACTGAGCAAATCCTTCCAAGTTCCGGTTCTGGTTCAAGAGAAGGAGGGTGCTGGGGGGTGGGGGGGGGGGCGGGACTCCGCGAACAGCACCCATCCAGGCAGATCCTCCATCACCCATGCTTCGATTTCCTTGTTCCCCAAATGCAGATGTCACTAGTGTTATTCGGCCTGTCCCACACGGTTATGGCCAGGCTCTCGGCAGATTATTTATTTATATGAGAGCACCTTGAGGAAGGGAACACTTTGAGCAAATGAAAGGCTTTTTATTATTCTTCGTCTGGGTCCCATCCTTTGTGGACCCTGGATGGATACCAGACTCTGTAGATGGCATTTCCTGTTTAATCAGGGAGAACTCCGTTTCAGACAGCTTAATGGTCTAGTAGAAAGGAAGGTGTCGCATTGCCGAACAGAGTTGATCGTCTGCCACTATTGACATCTAACAGAGGAATGACCCCACGAACATTTCTGAATACAGATCTTCGTGGCCGGATTCTAGAGTGATTAAGTGATTTTCTATGCGTCGGACTTACTGGAGTGGCTTAGAGAAAAGGAAATAGCTTACCCTCTGCATTATTTAAATAATGCAATTGTTAGGAAAATGTGTTCACTTTGAGTTGAAAGAAAAAAGCCAAACTCAGTTAAGTTTGAATTAGTTGTATGCGACAGCAAAGACATTTCTTAACTGTTTATTGGCCTAATTGCTTTAAAACGCAATAGAGCAGAGGCTCTCAAACTTGGGCTGACGTCAAAACCCTCTGGAGGGCTGACGCCTGGAGTTTCTGATTGGGCAGGTCTCGGATGGGGCCTGAGAATTCGCATTTCCAAGCAAGTGCCCAGGGGGACGCTGCTGTTACTGGTCTGGGTACCGCCCTGGTAGGAACCGGGACCATGGAGCTACCAAGAAGCAAAAACATTCTCACGTGGCAGCTGCTGTCGGTGGCCTGTCCACGGTCTCCTGGCGTGACCTCCATGCCTGACAGCTTCCCTGCCACCCACCGCTGCGGGAACACACTAGGCCTGCGGAGGAGGGCTCGCACGCCGGAGGGCTCATTTCCCTAGAAGCAACGTTTATCAGTTGCGGGCAGGATGATGATGGATGAACATCCCCGGTTCCCTACCTCTGGGACGGGGTCATCTGAGCCGTCCTGTTCCAGGACGTGTGGTCCTGGAAGCAGAGCTGGCTGGGTTCCTGAGCTGTTTATTAGTCTGATGGAATGGAATGTGAGCATTTAGAACCTTTTATAGCATTTTGATACATTAATGTTATGGCTGTTGAAGCTGATCATTTAAAAAGGGAGGGATCGTAGGGGCACCTGGGTGGCTCAGTGGGTTAAGTGGCCGACTTGGGCTCAGGTCACAATCTCACGGTCCGTGGGTTCGAGCCCCGCGTCGGGCTCTGTGCCGACAGCTCGGAGCCTGGAGCCGGCTTCCGATTCTGTGTCTCCCTCTCTCTCTGTCCCTCCCCCGCTCGCACTCTGTGTCTCTCTCTCTCTCAAAAATAAACATGAGAACAATTTTTTTTTAAATGAGGATCGTATTTTGTGCATCTTTGTTCCCATTTGTATTGTGTTGTACAAAAACACCAGTCTTTCATGACGTGGCAAGACAAAAGAATTCTGTACCACAGATAGTTTGAAGAGCCCCGTCCTGTTTGAAGCCCCATCATGTACCATCTCTGAGCAAACCACCAGGGCTGAGCCTCTGCTGCCCATAACCGTGACCCGTTGATGAGCAGACCAGCTGCTGGCCTCCTGCCTTCTCCCTGCCCTCGAGTCCCTGGGGGAACCCAAACGAAGACACTTAACTGACAGGATTTCTTGAAATTCTTTAAAAGGAGAATCTCTCTCTTTAAAAATTTTTTTTGAATGTTTACTTGTTTTTGAGACAGAGAGAAATAGCACAAGCAGGGGGAGAGGCAGAGAGAGAGAAGGAGACACAGAATCCGAAGCAGGCTCCAGGCTTCGAGCTGTCAGCACAGAGCCCGACGCGGGGCTCGAACTCATGAGCTATGAGATCGTGACCTGAGCAGAAGTCGGACGCTTAACTGACTGAGCCACCCAGGCGGCCCCCCCCCCCGTCTTTTGAAATATTTCAAAATGACGAGATTTAATCCAAATATTTAGGTCTTAAGCTTCCCCTTGAAAATAACACAGGACCTGCTTCCCCACATGGCTGCAGGTGGCTGTCACTGAGCCCCCATGGGAGGGACCTTGATAATTTTGCCACACCCCCCACCGCTCCCTATTGCTTCCCCAAGCTGGCTTTCCTTGCCAATTATCATTTAGTTTCAAGGCGTTCTCCTCAACTTAGATAAATACTTCTTTTTATCATAGTCTCTGTTGAAAACGAGAACAGATAGATCAAGGGAGCTGTGCGTTCTGAGTAAAAACTTGCAGAAAGCACGCGTCTAGAAAGGAATGCGGAGAATCCCTGTGTTTCACACAGGAACAAAGACCCTCCCCGCCAGCTCTGGCCTCTGAGGGAGTTTGAGTTTGTCTTCTCGTGGCCTGGAGATGAGATGTCAACTTTGACCAACAAGGGATTATCAGCTCAAATCGGCAGTAAATATGACAGATGCCACCAGGCCGGACCACATCCAATATGGAGCGAACGTCTTTGGGGAAACCGGTGGGGTGTGGGGGGGAGACACCCTCCTTGTCTCAGAGGACAGAATGGACCCCTCGCCTCAAGCCCCTTTTTGTCTCCGGGGGCCTCAGGCTCAGGGACAGGGCTCCTTATCTGAGATTCGCCGTGTGGCCTTGGACCCCCAGCAAGATCATTGATGGCCTTCTTCCATCCAGTGTCCCCCTGTCATCTGGTGGCAAGAACAGTATCCTCACTGGCTTGTGTTGAGCAAAGCAAGTGGCCTCATGTGAAGATTTTTCTCCGCCCTTTCTACATGTCGGTTATTCATAGTAGTGACGGAAGAAAATACATACTTCCAGACATCTCTCGTCCCTTGCACCAGAATTCCCCCAAGACGTGATTCTGCATTCTAGAGACGGCGCCATTGCTCCAAATGCTATTGCCTCCCTTTGAGAATCACACTATAAAGGAGAGGGCCCAGGTTTCCCCGTGCTTCTCTTCTTGGCCCTTTGCGTTTTTTTATTTCTCACAAAGATGCAGTTTTAAGCCCACACCAGGGGAAAGTGTTAAGCCACACTTCCCTCCGAATCCCACGAGCCTGTCGCAACAGCGGTTTTCCCAACGGTTTTCCCAACAGCGGTTTTCCCAGCGGGTTTTGGGGGTCTCGGGTTCTTTCGCACACTCTCTCATCAACGTTTTCTGTGTGTCTGGGACCATCATTATGGTGTCCGCGTGGGGGGTCTGGGCCCAGGAGGGCTTGCAGACCCCATTCGGGGGCATCAAGGTTGTCGATCGCTCTGCCTGCTTGTTTATTTGTTCAGCTGTTACCATCAACACGCCAGAACATCTCAACGCAGGCGGCATTTTTCCCCCCTTCTTAGGTATCCTTTCCTTCAGATAAATAACCAGGAGAAAGAGGAACCCCAGAGGAACCCCAGGATCAAAGGATGGGAGCTTTTGAAGGCACACAAGAAAATCAGCCTCAGGACTTTGGTGATTTGCTTCATTGTCCAGAATTTTATCTCAGAGCAGCATCTTCCCGGCTTATCACTAAACTTGTTTTAGCTTCAGTTTCTTGTTTTAAAAAAATCCAGCCCTCCCTCAAAGCAGGTAATTATGATACCACAAAGAAGACTGAAAATTGTGCCAAGGTTCTTGGTTCCCAAAAGGAAGGATGGCACCTGCAGAACAAGGCTTGGGCTCCCTGGGCACCTGATGTCGGGGGCGCACTTCCCAAGGAGCCCCCACACACTTGCGCTGCCTCACATCTGTCACTCCCGCCCACAGCCACCTATCCCGCCACAAAGTGGGCTCCGACACGATGACCCTGTACATAAAGCCTCCTTCATTTTTGTTTCTCGTTTCCAGTAACACCAGGGGTCACCCCCAAATCAACATTAAAACGGCAGAAGACTCCAGAAACCCAAGTCTTTCTGCAGTAAAAGCCTGGAAATTGCATTTTATACAATTAAGAAGATAGCATTTTAAATATAATTCTATCAATTCAGCTAAATGCTCTTAAACTATAAGATCCACTCTCTGAAACAAAGGAATACGTCTTTCTAATCAATATAATTGCATTTTTAAATGAAATTTTTAGAGTACCCTTTCCAGGAGGCATGTCAATTGTTTCCAAATGCTTGATTAGGTTATTAATCTCCTTCCCCTCCTTAGCAATGCACTTCGAGAGGCTACTTTATATCAAGTTCACATTAATGAAACAATTAAGATAATTTAAGGTAATATAGCATTGCTTTTTTTTTTAATTTTTTTTTAATGTTTATTTATTTTTGACAGAGAGAGAGAGACACAGCATGAGCTGGGGTAGGGCAGAGGGAGGGAGACACAAAATCCCAAGCAGGCTCCAGGCTCCGAGCTGTCAGCACAGAGCCCGACGTGGGGCTCGAACCCACGAACTGTGAGATCATGACCTGAGCTGAAGTCGGTCGCTCAACCGACTCAGCTACCCAGGCGCCCCTATCATTTCAAAAATATATGATTCCAGATGCCTGAAAGCATCTTGTAGAAGACCCGAGGATATCATTGCAGAAATGGACCATCAAAATAGAATTATGTCTTACTGTATTCGAAGGACTCAGATACTCTCCCAGCTTGGGGTGTTTTGCCATAGCCAGTGTTTTTCAAAATCGTTCTAGCTTCTTTCCCTTCCCTGAAGATTTTCTGGATTCCCATGGACCTGAATAATCTCCAAGAGAAGTGGGAAAATCAAAGAAGAACATGTTTCTGAGATACAAACTCCTACAAACGTACCTACTGGTGCTAGGAGTCAGGGGCACTGTACCAAAGAACCTTCTGGAGGATGGAAATCATTTAGCACACCACAAGGACTCATACAGACACTAAAAAAAAGTACTGATTAAGATTTCTGAGCTTTGCTGTTTGCATGTTATACCTTAATTTAAAAGGGCAGACAAATAATAATTAAGAGAAAAACAGGAAAAGCTGTCACAAAGTCATTTGGCTGAGGAAAAAAACGATGGAGACACAGAGGGAAGAGCCAGGTATAACAGCCAAATCCCATAATCAGGTCCAGCCACGCGATTTGTGGGGCCCAGTGCCACGAAAGGCAGTCCTCTCGTTCGAATTGTGAAGAGTTTCAAGATGGCAACAGCCCAGGATTAAAGTTAAGTGTGGCTTCTTCGGAGCTCGCCACCCCCCACCCCACTCACCCACGAAGCCCGCCCCTGTCTGTCATCTGTCCCCATGGCCAAGAAGGGACTGATGGATCTTTTTTATTGCCCCATTTTAAATTTCAGCCTAATATAATTGCTCGTTGCCATGGTTAAGTCATTGCTGCAATTTGTGCCCCTATTAAATGCAAATTAACCTCCCTATGGAGCCGTCCCTTGGTTTTCAAGGACCTGCAGGGGTCTGTCAATGCGGAGCCCAGAGGAGGCCTGGGAGGGCTGGGGTGGGAGAGACTCCTCTGCCGCTGGGTTTCGGGCTCAACCCCTCCTGCCTTCCCTGTGCTTCAGTCATACCATCCAGGAGTTGGTGGCTTTGCCTAACAGGTCCCCCCAACAGGCAGCTTTCCCTTAAGCATCTCCAGAATCTTCCTGGGACCCCCTGAGAGCAGGAACGTCCCCAGAACGTCCGAACTCCGCTAACCGGCTCTGCGGCGGCCTCTGTCCCGACTCGGGGCCACAACTGCATTTCGTCCCTTCTGTCCGCGGAGCCTCCCAGGACATGGTTTCCAGGGACGAGCTCAGACTCCATCAGCGATGCGCTGGGAGGGTTTACTGAGCAAATACAGCAGCAGGTGCCCCGAGTCTCAGCCGCCACAGGCTTCTCACAGAAGGCTCCTCGCTGCAAACGTTTTTGGAAAGATTTTGATAATGTGGCTCTTCGAGCGATTTGGAATTTTGCTCACAACAAAGTCACACATCACCTTCGTTTGTCGTGACATTTTTCTTACGATGCTTTATTTTGCGTTCGAAGATACCCTGGTTTTGCTCATTTTGTTCTGGTGACAACCCTTAGTGTGAGCGAGCGACCTGAGGCTGCCTGCACCTGTCCGCTTTCCTGCTCTGATTTCTACCTTTCAGAGGACTTCGAGGAAAGCAGGTACCTTAAGGGAGCCCCCGCGCGGGGTCTGAGGGATGAAGGTCACGCCAAGGCCCCCATGTTTGCCCGCTGAGACCCTCCCGCCTGCACTGGGGGGGGCCAGGTCCGGTGCTGGAGACCCTGGGCCTGGTCCCCGTGTGTCAGGAGCCCTACCTGTGTCCTTCTGGGCCCCCCCCCCCCCGCAGCCGTGACGGCCAAGCTCCCCCTTCCTGCCCCACCTCTCCTCAGGCTGCCCAAAACTATATGGATAGAAACTGAACTGTCAACTGGAGAAAGGAAAAGACACTTCTGCCTTTTTTCATCTGACCCTTTAGCCAAAGCGGCTAATAGGAATTATAAAACAATATAACGATTTAATAATTCGACCCAGGACACATGCGGTCCTCATTATTATAATGATTACTTTTCAGTAATATGAGGGAAAACATGGATCTTAAAGTAATTCTCAATAATTAAATTAAGGTCAACCTTCCCCTAAAGAGCGGTGGCTTTGTTTGGGAGGGATTTAGGAGAAATCCTGATAATGCACTAATAGGTATTCGGAACAGCTCTGTGAGACCGTGCACTTTTTCAATAGGAACCAGGGTGGGACACTTCACTTGGGGGTGGGGGGGGTGTTGTTTTGTTTTGAGAAAGAGAAAAACAACCCAGTTCCCAAATGTGTTAATTTTATTAAAACCCAGCTGTGGCCGAGCAGGTCAGACCCATCAGCATTTTCCATTATCCTCTCTGTGTGCAGGCCTTTATGATTCTCTCACATTCCAGCTGCATTGGGGTCATTGGACCGTCCATTAATTCCTAGGTTCCGTGAAGCTAAATTAGTTTAATTTAGCTGGAGCTTAAATTAGAAAACGTGCCCAATTCTCCCCAGTAAAGGGCAGCGGAGGTGGAGAAAACACTTATCCCCTCTCGCTGTGCTCCTACGGTCCGTTCTCTGCACGGCGGCCGCCATCATCTTTCTCAAATGGAAATGAGACTCCCCGTGACTTCTGGCCACGGCCCCCCCGGTCCCCAGGGTCCATGGCCTGCCTGCCCCCCAGCTTCATCCTCTTCCCCTCCCTCCATCCAGACCATAGCTCTGTCTCAGGTGGCCCTACCTGGCAACCAGCCATTCTGCCACCAGCCTGAACCACGCCCTGCTGTCATGGCCGCCTGCCTCCCTCTGGTCGGCCAGTCTCAACTCCGCAGCCGCCTCCCCGACCCGCCTGCCGAAAGCACCACCTCATTGCTCCCTCACACCCACCCCCCCCGCCCCAACCCCGGTCATTGCAAGAGAGGCCCTAGTCACCGCCTGTGTTTTCTTTCTAGATCTACCATGGTCAACCCCCACCGATGGGTAACCTCCGTGAAGCTGTCTCCTTGGTCAAGGCCATTCCCTCAGCATGAGGACCGTGCCATGTACGGTGTGAGGACCAGAGAACAGGGTCACTGCAGGGCATGGAGGCCCCACTGTGCAAGACAGGACATACTTCATGCACAGAGGCGACTGTCTTCAGGGTTGGGGACTCTGGGGAGCGAGGGGGATGAGTAGTGACCAGAGCCCAAGGGAAAGCCAAGGCTGGAGGAGAGGGCTGCTTCAGGAGGAGGAAGGCATTCTGCTGCCTGGGGGCAGGGCGTGCGGGGGACCATCCTCTGGCCCCCCCTTCAGAGCTCTGGTCCTGATGTCTCTGAATCTTCGCCCCGTGCCTGTAAGCCAGATACGGCGATCATCCCCATTTCCCAGATGAGCTCTGGAAAAGTGAAGGACGTTTCAAGGTGGCTAAGCTTGAGCCGTGGCTTTTGTCCGACCGGGGCCCGTGCGGGTGAGGGCAGGCCAGGGAGCTGCAGTGGGAGGCTGGTCTGGGGGCCCACAGGTGGGTTACAACTAGGGATGGACACTTCGGGCCGTGAAAAGAGGGGTCCAGCAGGGCCGAGCACCCCCTCTGCAGCCAGGACAGACGACCACACGGCCGTGGGACTATGCGGCCGCACTGAGTCTGGGGGAGGCCACACTCATGAGGGGAAGGGCCCTTCCTGTCCCAGTCTCCAAGCTGCTTGCTGAGCCTCTCTGCCCCCTCCTTTGCTCCCCATCCAAGGCCCTGTGGCGGCTAGCGCCCCACCCAGCCCACCTTCCACATGTGCGGTGATCGTGTGATTTTCGGGAAATCTAAGGACAAAGGCTGGGGCCTCAGGCCCTCCCCCAGGCCCCCAAACCCACCAACCCGACCCGTAGCCAGAGGACCCCGGAGGTGTCTGATCTTCTGGAGGTCACCAAGTTCACGGCGGCACAGCCCGGCCAAGAGCAGAGGTCTTCTGGGCCAGGCACGCCCTGCCAAGTCACAAAGGCTTTACTGTATATATTCCAGACAGAGGAGGAAGAAATTTAGGTTTTTCCACCCTGACAAAGTACTGTGGATTATTTGCAAGAAGTCTGGGAAATTCCAGAAGTCTGTTTTCAAAAGCCGCCCACTTGGCTGCCTAGAGTTCTGTGTATAACCCCTCGTTCAGGTACGGAAGAGGATGTCTTCTGAAATTGCCAGACCCCACGCTCGACTCCTCGGGTGGACAGATCTGGAGACAGAGAGACTGCAGATCCTAAATCCTGCTGTCCCTCCCTCGTCCCTCATGTTGGCCCCGGCTCCCCCCGAGAGTGGGGACCCGTGCTCCCCAAGTCACCTGCCCCAGTCCAACACCTGGCTCGAGCTGGCATCCAGCAGAGGGCCGACGTCTGTTTTACATTACTCAAATTCTTCCCGACTCTTGTCAGCTCCCCTCCCTCTCCACCCCTATAATGTGCCTTGGCCCCTACATGTCAACTCCGAGATCAAACTGAAATTCCATTCACGGACGTAAATTGTCCATGTGATTTGAGTAAAGTGGGACAAGGCCCTGGCTGGTTATTTTTCCTGGATTCTCAGACAGGGCTATTCACATGTTGGAAGGCACTGCTCGCATAATTGGGCTGTTGCTTTTGGATGAGTCTATACATTGCTCCTGTGTTGGGGGAAATAGCACAGGACCACGAGGGGGAAATCGGTGCCTGGATTAAGTGAATCTGTCGGTGGTACCTAAGAACTATTTATAAAGATATAGAAGGAAATTTGTAAAATATACAAGTGTAAGAAAACCTGAAAGTGAAATCCTTTCTTCCCAAATAATTTAGACGAAAACCAAGGGTCCTACATCGAATATTTAAGGAGCTGGCTATGGTAGGTCATTTTAAACATGTAATTATCATGGCACTCTGAGAGTTTGATAATGTAGCTGTAATTATTCCATTCCTAAGACTTTATTTTGTTCTTTGATAAACCAATCTTTATTTAAAACATTTTAAACACAGAAAAGTTCAAATACAAATAAAACAAACACCTATGAACCCACAACTGGAATTTGACAGCTGTGAACATTGATTTGTTTTGCTCCAAATGTATGTTTTTTCAACGAAAGAAGTGGAATTTTAGGATCAAGGAAATTTTATACTACTCACTCCCTATCTTGGATTCCCTCTCACAGACCATCTCTGCCATGAACTTCAACATCTTTCCAACAAAATAACTATACATGAAATGTGTGTGTGTGTGTGTGTGTGTGTGTCCCAAAATAATGTAGAGCAAGGGGGAGCAAACTTTTCCCGTAAATGGCCTGCTAATAAACCTTTTCCACTCAGTAGATCGTATGGTCCCCACCACAGCTAGTTGTCTCTGCCATTGTAGTGTGGAAGCAGCCACAGGCAATATGCAAACAAACGGGCAGGGCTGCTTGCCAATAAAACTTTATTGACAAAGGTAGGCAGTGGGTGGGTTCTTTGCCGCGTCCCGTTATACGGTATTATGCTGTGTGTGTATTTAAATATGTATCAACGGGGCTGTAGCTCATTCATTTTTAACGGCTAGTTAGAATTCTCTCAGATGCAATGTTTCACGTTATTTAGCCAGTCTCCTATCCATAGGCATCACCTTAATGCCTATCGTGTTTCTTTTAAAGGCCCTCCGCAAACTCAGACAGGCTAGCTGGATTCGATGGAGCCCAGCTGGAACGGAACCACCCCACGGACTCTGGGACCGTTTGGTGTAAACTCAAGTTTCGGAGGATGTGGTAGTAACATGATTAGCTCGTGCTCTCATGTGGACATCGTTGCATTGCGCCCACAAGCTTCTGGCAAGAGCTAAAACTTCCGCCTCTTAATTATCCGTGCAATTTTTTGTCTCCTTTTTCCATTTGCCTTGGAGATTCGGGAGGATGCTTTGCCCGAAGTGGGTGGCTCCTGGCAGAGAACAGGTATCACACGCTCAGACACCCAGGGAGGGCAGGCCAGAGACGTGGCCAGAGGCCAGATCCTAAGTGAGGGACACGGTGGGCCGGTGGGGGGGGGGGGTGCCCCGTCTCAGTGCCGGCACCACAGGGGAACGTGGCCACAGCTGCCGGGTCTCCCGACTCTTCGAGAGAAGTTGTGCATCTGGGTGGTGACACGAATCCTCCCAATTTTCAAAGGCGACCAATTCAGTGGAAGGAAGGGAGGGAGGGACCCCCGTGGCAGAGCCACAGAACAGATCTGGCCCCAATTCCTGACCTCTGAAGGGGAGCAGGGACAAGGAATCCCGGCGTGGAAGCGGAGTCCAGCCTTCCTCTGGGGGAACGCAGAAGCCCGTGGCTCTGTCCCTGCTTCAGCCCCGGTCCACCTGGGCAAGCCTACCAGCCTCGCGGGCTGAGGAGTTTCCGGTCTGTGAAGTGGGGGCCGAGGATCCGCGTGGAGCTGACCTATTTACGAAGCTGGGGCGCTTTGGGAAAAGCAGAAAGGAAGACCTTATTGTCATTACCCTACAAAACCTCTGAAACGTAGTACCAGAAGCAGTGCTTTCCCCCAACAAACCCCATCCACTTCGTTTTAGGGCGTGTGCTTGTGAGGTTAGACCACACCATCTGCGGACAGGACCCCAGCTCTTCCGCTAATTCCGCAGGGCCGCCTCCCTGGAGCCTGCCGAGTGCACGATCCGGATCCGGTGTGGATCCAAGAAAGACTCTCCTCAGTTAGCTTTCTTGCGAGACGTTTATTAGAGCAAGTCCTGCCTTCTCCCCAGCCTCCAATAAATTACGTTCTCTCTTCTACTCCATCCCCCTCCTCAACTCGGAGAAAATACTTTTGCAACGATTTCCCAACGTTTTGCCTTCTTCATTCTTAATTTCATTAGGGTCCCAGCCAGCTGTGCAACCCAGGCATCTTCCCAGCTCCTTGGGATCATCATTTTACAGTTTTCCCCTAAGTTCCAAAGAAACAAAACAAAAAAATCCTCTTATAGAATGCCAGGCTTCCCAGCAGACCGGAGGGGGGTGTCTTCCTGTGGGCTTTCTGGCTGCTGAGTCTTCTGGAAGAAGCTGGAGCTGTCAGGGGGCGATCACGTGCCTGGAACACGTCCCTCTTCTCAGAGCTGACCAGAACAGCTCCTTCCCGGGAGCCTGGACACTTGGTCCAAGCCACAGGGTCAGTCGATCTTCAGGAAGACACAGGTGGAGTCACCATAGCATAATTACAACCTAATGCTAGAAAAATAGAAAGCTGGAACATGCCGTAGCCTCCACGGGCAGGCCAAACGCTTCTTTTCTCAGGGCCACCACCTCCTTCTAGAACGTGCCCTGCCTCCCCTCTTGGCCCTCCACTTGAGTGGTGGTGGTGGTGGGGGGGGGGCTTCCGAGGGCCCACATGGGCAATCGGATGGCACAGACCTCAGGACTGAGATTTAACTTGGTGCGGGAGGCACGCGGGTCGAGGGGTGCTGGGTCACAGGACTGGCTGATCCCGGATGTGACTCCCATCTGAGGCTGGCTGGCCTTGGGCAAGTTACTTATGGTGCCTCTGGAGTCGGTCGCATCCACCTGGGAGGGCTGTTAGGACGCTGGGCCAGCAATGAACGAATGAAAGAATGGGCAAGACTGAGCACCACGATCGGGCAGCGCCTGCCCCGGAGCAGACAGCTCACCGTGGACCCAGGGGTTGGACTCTGACCCGCATCCACAGACACCCCAAGCTGCTGAGGCTTGGACGTTCACTGAACCCGTCCTGCACAAGTCACGGGGCATCTCGGGGAGGGGGGTGACAGAAAGACCTCCTTCTTGCTCTCAAGGGGCACATGCCGAGGTGGGGTGAGACCAGGAGCCCTGCCCCACAAAGCCAACACTTGACGTGCTGTCGGGAACCGTAAGTGCTGGGTGAGCGGAGGGAGAAAAGTGAACCCAAAACTTCATTCTGAAACCCCAGAGTCCTCTGGGCACTCTCTTGCCCCTCAGCCTTCTGTGGCTCTCTGCTGCCTGTGGAACGAGGCCCGATCGCCCAGGGCAGGGCCCGCTCTCTCCTCCGCACGGAGCATGGCACATAGTGGGGGCTGGTAGGACAGATAAATGGCATTCTCTGGTTGGCTTTCCGGGCCCCCATCCACTCAAAGTCCCTGGTGACGCCCGCTCCACCGGCCTCACTCAGGACCATCCCCGCTTCTTGTGTTCCGGACCGACCCAATGCTGTCCAGCTCCTCTACTGGGGAAGGATTACACCCTACGTGTGCACGATTCCGGGTCCCCAAACACATGGACAGCCCTCGGTGCCCAGGGTGGAGATCCGCGGTCACAGGAGCTCCCACTCTTGGGACAGGCTCCGACTTCTTGTCCAGGTCTCACTTCTTACTTCTCCCTCTTTGGGCATCTTTATCGGCAGTGTCTGCAGACGGGACCCTAATCCATACTGGCCCTTTTCTCAGTTGCTCACTTTCTGTCCTGTGTCCATCCATGAGATTTCCGCTTCTCCTCCTGTTAGCTCCCCAGTTCTCTGTGGGTCCGGCAACACCCTGACCCAGGTGGAAACCATGTGTCAAGGTCAAGGCAACCTTTAGGAGCCCGGGTGCATCACAAGACCCCAGGGTGGGATATGCACCTTCCGGAAAATAAAACCCAGCTGCAGCAAGGGCTACGAGGAAGCCATGAGACCACTTGGTTCTACAGATGACTTCATGGTTGACCCCGGACTTAGCTCTGCCATTTCTCAGCCTCTGAAATCGTCTGTATTTGATGGGAAAAGAATAGACAGGCTTTGAAACCTTCAGACAAGAGGCGCCACCTAAATCCTGCACAACGTTTATTCTTAAATGTTTAATTGTACCTCCTTCTGGGATAATACGGCCAATTTCTGAAATGCAGCCATAGCAGTAAATTTCCTGTAAGAATTTACTGCCAGAGTAATAGTTTTGTAGTGCAGCTATTATTGTTTTAATAAGGAAAAAAAACATCTGAAAAGGCTCTGCACACAATATATGTATGTTCCAGGGTGAGCTCACGTAGGCAGGCAGCCAGCTGGACATGTCAGCCAGGGAACCAGCAAGCAGGGCTCAGGGTGGCGGGGCCATGTTGGCCTCACTGGGAGGAAGGACAGAGGCACCTGGCTTCTCACTACCTGCTCCCCAGCCCCCAGGAGCACTTCCAAACTTCAAGGTCTTGAGAACCGTTTGACATAAGACTCCCTAGACACAAGGAAATGGAGAAATTTCTTCTGAGCATAAGCCGTAGCCCATGGTCCTCTGGAAAGTTCTACCTGCCTTTGGACTCACCACCAGACAAGGACGTTGGCATGAGACACATTTGTGACGTTGCCCCCTCTGGCGGGCAGACCCGCCCTAGGGTTTCTGGAAGAAAGACCGTGACAGGCTGTGGAGTCTGAGTCACCGGTGGGCCAACACAGCTCATCCGATGACCCACCCGATGCCTCCTGGCCTTCATCTTAGACCTAACCACCGTCCTACTAACACATCGCCTTAAAATTCAAAGACCCCGCGAGGCGTGAAAGGACATGGAAGGAACCTTGAAAGCATGTTGCTAAGTGAAAGAAGCCAGTCTGCAAAGGGCTACACGGGAAGGATGCCAGCCACATGACACGTGCAAAATGCGAAACTGTGGAGACAGTAAAAACATCAGTGGTTGCCTGGGGTTGGGGGTGGGCACCCCGGGAGCCCCCGAACCTAAACTCCAGCTCTACACACAGTGTAAGACCGGCTACTGTGTCTGCATAGATGGGGAGCTGGGACAATGACAGGGTCTCGCACTCTCTGGCCGTGGAATGGCCCCTGCTCACCCTAATTAAGTTCTGGTCCTTTCTAAGCTGGGTTCGAGTGTTCAGCCTAAGAATTTCCCTGAAGCTTTCTAGGGATCCAGTGTGGGGATTTCTTCATAACTGTATTAACACTTCGTATGTAGCCTGTACTAAAGAGGGATTTTCTTGAAAAATCATTAATCCCAGGAACAAGCAAAATTTCCTTTGGTGATAGAAGGCAGGATAGTTGGGGAGGGGTGGGGTTGGGAGGGAAGCGGCACACAGGAACCTTCTGGATCGTGGAAGTGGTCTTCGTTTGATCTGAGTATATGTGGCAGGCTGAATATACCCCCATCCCCACCCCGCACCAAAGATGTCTACGTCCTAATCCTCGACACCCATGAATATGCTGCCTTATAGGGCACAGGGGACATTGCAGGTGTGAGGAAGTTATGGGTCTTGAAATGGGGAGATCATCCCGGATTATGGGGTGGGCCCAATGTCATCATCAGGGAGGCAGGATGTAAGAGGGAGAGGCAAGCTGGTTAGAGACAGAAAAGAGGTGCACAGATGGCGAGCTGCTGGCTCAAAGACGGAGGCTGGGGCTGTGAGCTGAAGGCTGCAGGAGCCCCTAGGAGCAGGAAAGGGCAAGGAAGTGGATTCTCTCCTAAGACTTCTGACCTCCCGAACAGTAAGATAATAAACGTGTGTTCTTTTAAACCAGTAGTTGGTGGTGAGTTTTACAGCCGTATTAAGAGACGAGTAACGCGTGTCCGTCCGTGGAAAGTCATTGTCATACGCACTTAGGATTTGTAAAGCTTGCTGTATGTCAGGTGAGATCTCCACCTCAGCACTACTGGCATTAGGGGTGAAATTATTCTCCGTTGTAGGACGCTGTCCTATGCATTGTAGGGTGTTAAGCAGCATCCGGGCCTCCCTGATGCCAACAGCCTCCCCCCAACCCCAGATGTGACGCCCCAAAATGGCCCCAGACATTGCCAACTGGCCCCTAGAAGGCCAAACCACCCTTGGCTGAGAAGAACTATTATTCTCCAGCATAAAAAAAAAAAAAAAAAAGTTAGGGGGCTCTTGGGTGGCTCAGTCGGTGAAGCGTCCGACTTGGGCTCAGGTCATGATCTCACAGCTCGTGAGTTCGAGCCCCGCGTCGGGCTCTGTGCTGACGGCTCGGAGCCTGGAGCCTGCTTCCGATTCTGTGTCTCCCTCTCTCTCTGCCCCTAACCCACTCACATTCTGTCTCTGTCTCTCTCGAAAATAATAAATAAACATTTTTTTAAAAAGTTAGTATACCTCCTGTAAAAGAACACAAGCCTTCGTCCTCTGCTAACCCAAGTGACTGTAGAGCCACTCGCTCTATTCAAGGCGCAGACGAGACTTCTCCCTCGGAGGAAAGCTTCGGAGAGAAGTGATCACCTGGCGTTGTCTTAGAGGGGGCTCCCGAAAATGGCTAATTTTCCCGTGAGTGTGGGGTTGGGGTAGGCTGTGGCATTGGGGCACACGTGCCAGCCTCTAGAGGGCCCCAGGTGCCTGGGCTGAGGCCCCACAGGGCTGTGAGCTGAGGAGGGATGGGTGGTGGAGGCCCCCACTTCGGTCCTGGGTCCCTTCTGTCTTTCCTGCCCTGGGGCCGCAAACCAGAGCCCTTTGGAGAGGGGTTGACGAGGGTCTGGAGTGTGAGGGGCGTGGGGGGCTTTGACGCTTCCCAGCCGGCAGTGTGGGGGGAGAGCACTGGGCGACTGATTAGTTGGAAGGAAAACAGGGCTGAGAAGGGACAGCTTTCATAAACAAGAAGTCTCTGCCTGGCAATTTCCCTCTTATCCCCAACCTTGAACTAATTTTCAGGAAATCTTTCTTCCCCAGTTACCTAATTGCTGCTAAGTGACATTTGAAGAGCTCCAAGGGGCCTGGGTCGGGGGGCTGCCCCCGCCTGGGCCACCTCCTTGCTGGACAGCGTGGCCCCCGGGTCCCGGAGGCGGGGGGGGGGGGGTCTGCAAGTGTGGCCGGCCTGGCTCGTGCAGCACCCCCATCGAGCCCCCCGCCACATTCCCACTTGATGGGGGTCAGGGGGGTCGCCTGGGGAACTGGGGAAGGAGACACCGAGAGGCTGGAAAACGAGAGACAGACACCCTGCGCGAGGCTTTGGGCGGCCGCTCTTGTAAACAGGGACCAGCAGCTTCTGGATGGTTCCGCTGCTTCCTGAAGAGCAGCTCAAGGTGGCGCCAGAACCCTTTCCCAGGCCATTCAGGCCGGGGCCGGAGGGAAGCCTCGGCTTCCCCTTGTCCCGAGGGAGCTGGTTTTCAGGGGGTTGGGTGGGAGCAGCGTGCAGAGGAAAGGGGCTCGTGGCCCCAAATCTTTCCTGAATTAGGGAGATCTCATCTCTCCCTCTCTTCTGGTGGGGTGTCCTCACGCACCCCAGAAAATCGGGGAAATGCCGGAGGAAAACAGTGAGCTCCTCGTGCTTGCTCCCGCAAGGGCGCTCTGGTGCCGAGCTCTCACGGTGGAATAAAAATTTCCGTCCTCTCAAAGGGGCTTCGAGAACAGGGAGCCCTAGGGAGGGGTGTGGGGTCAGACCCTCGCGGGACGTGCCAGCAGCAGCTGGCAGCTGGCCGGTGTTTACCAGTGAGGCCACTTCTGCCTCCTCCTTCCGGGCTGAGATTAGATGTACAGAACAGCCCAGCTGTTGGGAAGGCTTTTTTGCAGGGTATTTAACAGACCGTGTCACTGTCCAGCTTAGCGGAATCAGGAAAAAATAAAACGGGCCCTTGTCCGCACGACCCCAACTCGGGATCGTGCCGTCCGCGCCTCTTGCCCGTGGACCGGCTCCGGGCCCCGCTGGGCTCCTGGGTGCATTTGCTCCCGACGGGGAGCCCCAGCACGGCCCTAACGGCCAGGGCGTCCCGAGTCGTTGGACCAGGTCCTGTCTGGGAGGAGAAGGGGAGTGAAGAACTTTTCTGTTCTGTCCTGGTGTTTATTATTCGGGCTTCTTGGATTATTAAATGCTAAAATACACAAAAAGATGCTGCTGTTTTTACGATCCAAGAATGCGAGGTTTAGGCAAGACGCCTTCACTGAGTTTGGCCCAGGCTCCCGTGACGTCGGTCCTGCAGGGTAGGGTTTTCTCTGAGCCCTGCCTTTATGGTTTTCCCAAACCACTTGTTCCGGGAACCAAGAGGTCACAGCATCAGGTGCTGTACCTCCAGGCCTCTGGAAGGGGGGGCCCCTGGATCGGCCACTCGGGGGTGGTCTCAGCCCATGTGGAGAGACGGGGGTCAGGGCTGGCAGAGTGAAAGGTGGCGTCACCTGGCGGGCAGCTGAGAAGCAGCCGGGCCTGGTGCCGCGTGGCCCGGAGCAAGTGACCGCCCCTCTCCGTGCGCTTTGTTTTCTCACCTGTAAAACGGGGGCGATGATTCAACTTCCCTCAGGGGTTCTCAGCTTCGGGATTGATAGTCATCATCATTCTGAGTCGTGGGGGCTGGCTGGGCACTGTGGGAATCTCCCCACCGGACGCCAAGGCACCCCCCCCCCCCAGCGGACAAGCAAAAATGTCCCTAGATGTCGCCAGAGGCCCCTGCCCTGCCTTCGAAGGCCATCTTAAGGATTCAAACAGTTAATATGTGCAAAGCTGAGAAGCATGCCTTGCATGGGAAGTGCTTAAAAACACCCGCCCGTCGAACTGGGGGTGGAGCCACGTTCCTCTGGCTCCGAGGGGCGAGTGCCCACGGCCGCCCCGTGGGCTGTGATTTGTGACATGCGCATCGTGTCCAACCGCGACGCTGGCGTTTTCCCTGCAAAGTTGTCTCTCCTCTACGGAAACCAGGTTTTGAGAATCCAACGGGGGCTTTGAGCTGATGTTCTTTTCCCTCTCCCTTGGCTCGTTTACACCCAGGGCACACGGTGCTATCCCTGGGGTCCTCGCTGGCTTCCCGAGGGGAGCAAAGGCATTCCCCTGGATGATGGAATGACCGAAACTTCGGGTCTCCCGACCAGGCCTGGGGAGCCAAACGTCGCCTCCCTTTGCGATAATGGCTGCTCGGGAACAAGGTTCTCCCAAACTGGAAACGTCAGAGAATCTGCTACAGGCCTTTGGAAGGGGTAAAGTTGGTGGCCATAGGCCCAGAGGGTAGGTACCCCGACTGGGAGGGTCCAAAATGGCAGGCAGAGATAGGTGCCAGGAGGCCAGCTTCCCCCTGGGCAGTGAGCGAGGAGGTGCAGGAGGACGGAAGTGAAAAGGAGACCTCTTAGCTGGGCCGGGGGTCCTCGCATGTGGTCACGAGGCAGCATCAGCCTACTTGGTAAATGCGCTGGTGGGGAACGCTTTTGTGGGGCGTTCTGGGGGACAGCACCTGGCACCCACTGGGCAAGGCAACGTTGCTGCTGAGCTCCGAGGCCCCGGATGGAGCCACGGGGTGTGATCCGCGTCTTCTCTGGGTCCCAGAGGTGGAGGGCGGGGGTGGGGAGAGCAGACAGCAGCTGGGGCGCCTCTGGCCCCGGGACTGGGGCTCAGTCAGGGGCCCTCGATCCGGGCAACAGTGAATATGCACCTGATTTCTCCACAAACAAGGAGAAATCGGTCGTGACAAGATACACACTTTGAGGCATCAATTCCCCATCGTAATTTCAAAGCGAATAAACGAACCAGGGTAATAAAGTGACAACTAGGGAAGACGTGAGTCCTTAATGGGGGTGCCCTGCACGCTTATCTCGGTTGCCCTGCTGTGGTCACCAGAGCCCGAACACCGGGTGGATGTAAATAAACATTAATCAGCTTCTCCAGGGGCCGTTTATTTGCTGAGCCAACGTGAATGCTCTTGGCAATTTTTTCCAGATCACTCTTGACGGAGACTCTCACGGCTTCTCAAACAACTGCCTTTAATGTGCTTTCAAAAGTCTCTCGCTCTCTCGCACACGCTCTCCGACTCGTCTTTTTCCGCAATCACCTCATTAAAAGAATTTGAAAATGGATGGCAAATTGCCAGCTGCTTTTTAGAATGATGACTCTATCTCCACGGCGAGGGACTAGTTTTATGGGGGAGAAAAGGAGACCCTCACACGTCTCATCAAGACGCCAAAGTCTGTCCTTCCTTCCTGGGGTCGTTATACAATCATCAGCAGTCAGACATTTTCTTGCCTAACTCATGGCATGGCTCACCGACTCGCCTCTCACAAACAGAGAGGACAACACACCCCTGTTGCTCCCGAGCGTCCCACGGCAGCGGCACCCAGCCTCGTGCCCCTGGGTGTGAGCGCGTTCACCATTTGAGTGAGCCCCCTCACGACGCACCATGCCTGATCAAAAGTAGAGGGAATCCATCCACAAAATGCGTGGTTGGTTTGTGAACGAGCATCCCAGACCGCCACGTCTAAATCACGTCACGGAGCACAAGATACGTGACCGCTCAGGTTACAAACGTGTGTCAAGGATATAGACTGTGGGTCGCCAGCTGGGCTCCTTGGATGAATGGAACTCCAAGTTTCCTCTCCCGTCTCTGTCCTGCTTTGTCTCGGCCCCCTCTCTTCCAAAGAAATGGCAGCTGAGGACCACAAAGATATTGAGACTCAGAAGCTGTCCCCCTGGGAGGGTGGGCACCCGACTGACTCACTGGGGCCAGGAAGCCAAGTGAGAGGGTCAGGGCCATGTTCCGGTCCTTCTTTTCCCAGCCCGCGGCCCTCACGCACCCACTCACTGTTTCTTGTTGACGATGAAAAATCGTGGCCTTTGTGGCTCTGTTCCTATTGACAGCGAAGGGACGGATCTGCCTAAACAGAAAATAAGACTTACCAAGAATATTTCACGCCCCTCGAGACAGGCGAAGTCAGTGAGACCTTCTGCAATCAACCAAGCCTGCAGCCAGCTTCTGTCACCATACGTCACTCATTCGTTCACTGAGGACACAGCCAGGGCCCCACAACGCCCCTGAATCTAAAGTACTTGTGTTCTCACCCAGCTCGATCCCGGAATCCCTGAGAAGGACCTCCTTCGCCAGGTAGTTTTCTAAGCCAAACGTTTAAGATTAAAATTGGGCCTCCCAAAATGTGACCAATGGAGCTTTGGTCTTATTTATTCTGGGAAGCATGATAGGTGTGCCCGGAAAGAACCTTTCCCATCGAGACCCCCAGATGCCAAGGAAAGCACGTGTGTGGGGAGAGAGTTTCGACACACCACGCACCCATTCTTGCTTAAAGAGCACGTGACAAAAACATAATGTGAGATGGTCGATGAACAAAAGCATACTTCTGGGTATGCCGTGGTCAAAGCCAGACAGCAGAGTGGGGAAGGGAAAAGCGAGATGTGGATCTGGGGCCAGGGCAACGGAGGGGGGATTAGAGAGGGAGAAGGGGAGCGCCAAACACAGGTGTACAGAACGGCCTCGCCTATCCGGCTCCCCAGGAGACCGGGGACACCTTGAGGACACAGGCCAAGTCCCGCTACTCTTTGTGGCCTTGCAATGCCACCCATTACCTAGTACGCAGCAAGCACTCGATAACTACTTGAAACTGAACAGGAGCCAGAAAGACTCTCATGGAAAATCCTCCCTCATTTTGTGGCTTAAATGAACTCAGCTCGATTCAGTTCTACTGGACGCAGCTCGCCTCGTCTCTCCTTTCTCTTCCTTTCCTTTCTTCTTTTCTACCCTCCTCAGGTTGAAGAGAAGATACTACTTCCCCCCCCCCCCCCGGTCCTTCTTGCATTATAGCAACTGGGGGAGCCACAGCTCCGGAAAAATCCTACATCCAGGTAGGAGGTCCCAAGAGCCAAATGCAAAGACCGATGTTTTGTTTGCTTCCTCACCTCCATTTTATTTCTGATGAAATAAGACAGAAAGGTTTGTCCCTGATGTAGGAAACCCTTTGTCCGCCTCTCTGTCCTCGACAGAGGGCTTTGGATGGGAAGGATAGCTTGTGAGGAGGAAGGTCCCTCTGGGCGGGCACGGAGGCCCGGAAAGGATAATATGCACCGCAGGCCTGGCAAGGCCCTCTTTTGCCAGCACTGGTGTCCTCATCTGAGAAGTGAGAGGTTTGGAACAGGCATCCAGACCGTCCGTCTGTGGGCCTAGATCTCGGCTGAGGTCACATGGTTACTGAGAGGGGGGCCAAGACTCACATTTAGGACCTCTGCTTTTTTAGCACACCTTCCCTCTCTCTTGAGGAGTTCTCGCCGGTGAGGACCAGCCCCTGCCTTTCACTGGATGGCCTTTCAGATTTCTCAAAGGTCCTCAAAGACCTTGGGAGCCCTTCCTAGTCCAGGGCGTGTCTTGCCCCCAAAGCTGTCTTCAGGCTTTAGCAACCACAAGACTCCTTCACTGATCATAGCAAAGTTGGCATAAAAACCTGATTTCCTGAGGTTCACGTGGATTCGTGGTGGAGAGCTGGAACGAGTGCCTCTTATTCTAACTAAAGTGTAAAGGGTTGATATAATTCCATCTCCAGAACATGAACACTGCAGATGAGGGTCAGCAACTGAGATACATATGCTATGAGGGGATTCGTGACAAAGAGGTTGGTGTTCCCCCCCAAGTTCTGTTTTTGTTTCCATTTCACCTAATGCAATCAGGTCTCCTCTTGGGGAGTTCCCACAAGGTCCGACCTGGGTTCAAAGCACTTCTCATTTGCAAATTATTATGGAACTGAAACTTGTAAAAATAAACATTGTAGGATTTATGGCAAATTGAAGAAGCCTCCTCCTTGAAAGTGGATTCTCAAGTGAACCAAGTGAGAACAATTGTGCTGAGCCATCCAGGAAATGTTGGCACTGGTGGTTATTTCAGAACCGTGGTTCTGTCTCCTGAACCCTGGAGGCTGGCAATTTGGGAATTGGGCGTTCGTATCGATGACCATCACAGGATGCATTTTAGACTGTCATTTTAAATAGCATGGGACAGGTTGTTTAAATATCTCGTTTCAAAGCTGCAGCCGGCCGTCTACACTGTGGATCAGCCCCTCTCCCTCAGATGCTCCACAAGGAAGTCAAAGACCCTTAAGTCAACATGTAGGAAAATTGGGGAAACACTAGTCCCACAAGGAAATTGTTTCTCAGGGCACCACTCAGCCCTCAGAGGAACAGCAAGGGGGGCTCTGAAGGAAACCCCAAAGCAAGAGGTCTTTGAAAGCCAACGCCACCGAATGGAAGACAGTAGAAGGGGGAAGCTGACTTGGAAAGCCTTTGGCCATCTGGCCAACCGCTGGTGGCCAGACTAAATTATCATTCATCCACCCAACACGCGTAGCTTAAGTGCTGACTGCGTGGGCGTGTGCCCTTTGAGGCACCTGCAGGGCAGCCGTGAACACAGCAGACGTCGCAGGCACTGTCCGCGAGAGGGGCTGTGGGAAGACCTCGCAAGGAAGGTGAGGGAGGCAAGAGGAAGTTACTAGCCCTGCCCTCAAGGGAGCAAGACGCGAACCTCAGGGAGGCTCATCAGCATTAACAATATACCTGACTCGAGGCAGCAGCAGAGAAGCTGCTAGACAAATGACAGCTGGCGAGCAGGGGCCGTCCCCACAGCAAGAGGTGGGGCTCTAGCCAGACTGCCTCGCCTGCACTCCAGTCTGAAGGCCCAAAGAACGGAAGAGTCTTGCTCCGTGACAGATTCCACAGCCTCTACCTCCCAAATTGGACCACACTTGCCCGTCTCCAACACCTCCAACCGTCGTTTCGCACCTGGACTTCAGCAAAGGTGTTCTGACTGGTCTCCCTGGGTCCGCACGTGCTCCCCAGCCTCGAGCTCCCCACGTAGGCCCAGAGAGACCTCACGACCACTAACCATTCTGTCCTTCCCTGCTCGAAAGCCACTGACTTCTCCAAACTTAGGCTAAGAACCCAGTCCTTCGCCTCGTCTTCACATCCAGCACGTCCCTCCTGCTTCCTCAACCGCACCTCCTCATGCTCACCCCAGGACCTTTGCATGCACTCTCTGTCTACCCAGAACACTCTTACTGCTCTTCTGCCCATAACCAGCTTCTTATTATTCAGAGAAGCCCTCCCCGTACCCACCCCTTGTTTACAGGAGACCCTCCTGGTTCATCTCTTCCCTATTTTGCTTCATTCATCTGTTTACTTATTAATTTACTTGTTTGGGGTCCTCTCCCCCAAGAGCATGGGAGCATCTTGAGACGGGGGTTTTGCCTTGTTCATGCTATATCCCCAGCAGGTGGCACCATTCCTAAAAGATAGCAGGTCCTTAAGAAACGTCTATCAAAGAAAGAAAGGTTCTTTTTCACCCACCTCCTCTGGCAGGTCTTGAGGGCCAAGGGGGGTAAGTCACAGGAGTGCTTCTGAGCATCACAGACGTGTGTTGCTACCGCAGAGAGAAAGGTGATGCTGTGTTACCAGCTGCGGTGGGCGGGGGGCAGGAAGGTGGCAGCTTTGCCTCACCCCCCACATGTGACTGGGAAGTCTCAGCAGACCTGGCCCACAGCGGGTCCATCAGTGACCCAATGAGGATCCCGGTAAGAGAACATATTTTATAGTCTGTCTACACTGCTGAGCTGATCCCGCTGAGAGGAGACGAGGGGATCACGAGGAGAGATTACCCTTGGCCTAGAACATCTTCCCCGGGACCCACGAAGCACAGATGACTGGACTTTCCACCCCCAGCAGAGCACAAATCCACTTCCCAGGAGCCTCTCCGCTTGAAGGGCAAGAGGCATCTCCCCTAAGCCTCGGTTTCCCTCGTTGGGAGCTGTGTTTGCCAAGTAACACCACCGCCATCTCCCGGGTGTGAGCTGCCGGGGCCCCACCCTCTGCCGGCGCAGGCCTCCAGGCTTCACGCTTTCTGGGATCGTCCCAGCAACCACTGGGGCCGCACATCCGCATCACGTCGCTTTACAGATGGGAAAACTGGGGCTCAGAAAAGCAGCAGGACTCTCTCAGGTCCCTGGAGTCGCCAAGTGGGAGAGCCCGGACTTGAACTTGGGTCTGTTTCCTTCTGGTACAATGGCATGGACCAGCGGCCTGCAGCCTTTGCCCAGACTTGGTTTTGGTTTTGGTTTTGGTTTTGGAGAGGGTGTCGTGGGGACAATGGGTTAAATCCACGAGTAGAGAGCAACGCCTTAAGTCCACAAATTCGAGGAGGGGGTGAGAGGAGACGAGCCCCTTTTCCCGGGGTCCCAAGCCAGGGCCTCCTGATCCCGCCAAAGGAAGGCCAGGTGGGAGCCTCTGGATGCGACTGCCTCGCAGTTCTGGTCTGAGCAGGGGCAGGGAGAGCAGGGAACTCTGCAGGGAGAGACCCTGGCCCCTGGCTCCCCCAGACGCCCGGCTGTGCGCCTCTGCCAGCGGCGGCCTGCAGTTCCGCCCGCGGCCGCGTGGGCGCGCTGTTGGGCAGCGAGTGAGCGCGACGCGTGGGGGGCGGCGGCGCAGGCGGTCCCGGCCTCCGCGGGCCTAGCACTCCCCACCCGGGTCCCCGGGGGCTCGGACGGAGTGGGTTCCGGGAAAGGGGGCCAGGGGGCCCGGCTGGGGTGGCTCGGCCTGGGCCGGTCAGGGTGGGAGACCCCCCCTCCGGCCCCCGGGGGCGCCCCGAGTGCGGCCCCGTGACCCGGGGCGCTGGAAGGGGTTGGGCACAGCGAGGCGGAGGGAGGTGGGCGCGGGGGTCCCAGGTTCCCCAGGCGGGGCGGGGAGCAGCGGTGGGGGGGGGGGGCGTCGGGGCTCCTGGATACAGCCCTGGGACCCCGAGGACCCTGGGCCCAGGGGGCACAGAGCAGCCTGCCTCAAAGGGGGACGCTCGTGCCCACCTGGCCCAGGTGCGGGGGCGGCTGGAGGACAGCGAGGCCTGGGGACGCGGGGGCAGCGGCCCTTTCTGCTCCCTGTCACCTGCCAAGGTCACCGTCCGTTGTCAGGGTGGCGGGTGAACCCCGACTCTGGGCCTGGATGATGACACAGCCATGCTTTCCAGAATGTGGAGGGTGTGTGTGTGTCTGTCTGTGTGTCAGAGAGACAGGCAGACAGACAGACAGCCTAACTGCAGAGAGAAAAGCCGGCACAGTCTTCTAACTGCAAGGAAAATGGACAGGAGGCTTTTCCGAGACGGGCCGACAGAGCCAGGCCGACAGAGCCAGGCCGACAGAGCCAGGCCTGGGGCTGTGGGGAGCTGGTGAGGTCTCCTGCCCTCGCGGGGATTAAAGCCGGAGACATTCCTGCCGCTGGTAGAGAGTAATAAACCAGGATCTTTCCGCCAGGGGGAAAGACAGCAAGATTGATTTTCTGCCTCCCAGAGAAGCCGCAGCAGCACACGCTCACGCACACACATGCACACGCGTTTTCTGGGAGTGGGAGAGACGGCAAGAGACAGAGATCTCCTGCTCACAGCCACGGAGTGTTCTGGAGAGGGAGCGTGTGCACGTGTTTTCCTAACATGGTGTCTTTCTTGGCTGCGGCAGAGGAGACGTTTCCAAGAGGGAATGAGAAGGGGGGGGGGGAGAGGGAAGGAACGAGACAGAGGGAGGACATTTTCTGCCCACACACAGACACAAACACTCGTAATTTTCTGTAAACTGAGAAATCGTGTCTGTTTCTCAGGTGCTGCACACTTAGTGAGGGGAACGGGAGACGTGTTTGCCTGGCAGGGGGTCTCGATAAACACGCCCGTGAGCCTTAGTGTGTGTGTGAGAGAGACAGACAGATAGATGGAGAGACAGACAGAGAAAGAGACAGAGAGAGAGAGAGAGACAAACACAGAGAAAGAGACTTCCATTAAAACATGCCTCCCCAAAGGAACACAGAGACAGAGAATGTGAGAGACAGAGACAGAGAAAGTGAGCGAGTAACGGGCAGGAAGAGAGAGGACTTTTCTTTTCCATCTAGAAGATCAGCACGTGCATTCCTAGGTTTGCAGGGGGACAAGTCAACAGAGACCTTTTTTGCTTATGGTCACGCACACGTGAACACACACAGTTTTCTTCTCTTCCGAGGCGCATTTGTCCGCTCCGGAGTGCGCTTTCCTGGGGAGGCAGGGGGTGGTGTTGCCGGCGACGAAAAGCTGCAGGGAGAGACTTTGCAGGGAGGGAAAAAGAACGTTTTCTGCCCGGAGAAACAGGTCTCTGTGAGCTGAGAATTACAGGGTGCTGGTATTCAGGTGACGCATACTTAGTGAGGGAACAGAGACACCTGCCTGCATGTGTGCGTGTGTGTGCACGCACGTGACAGGGAGAGAGAGAGATAGAGGTTCTGCCATATGGAAAATGATACACATATTGATACTTTTTTGCGTGCTGCAAGGGACGGTCCAATAAATTGAGGGTCCCCCCCACCACACACACACACAGACTCACACACACGCACAGTTTGCCGAGTGTGGAAAGAGGGTGTTTTTATCTGGTGTGGCCTTCGTGGGGAAAGGCGCACTTTTGCTCAGAGAATTTTTAAAAAGTGACTTTTTTTGAGTGAAAACAGGGAATGCAATTTTGCCGAGAGACAGGTACACGGATCGTTTTCTGCCACCTGAGACATAAGAGTTTGATTCTTGCCTTGATCATTTTCCAGGTATAGGAACGCAGAGAAGAGCCACACTCTGTGTGTGTGTGTGTGTGTGTGCACTCACGCGTGCATGCACGTGTCGGGACTATTTTTTCTTTCTGGAAAAAGAACGTGTCTATTTTTTTGCTTGCAGGAGTCGGCTCAACAGAGAGACTTTTTCCTGCTTTTAACCACACATACACACACACACACACACACACACACACCTTCTCCTGCTAAGAGCATGTGTGTGTGTGTGTGTGTGTGTTCATTAGTGGCCTGTCAGGGGGGCTCATTTCTGCCTGGTGACAGGGAGCTCGGGAGGGACTTTTCTGAGAGACAAAGAAAAGACGTTCTGCCTGGAAACACGCTCATGTGTCGCAGCCGACGGCGCCCGAGCGGCGGCTCATCAGGTGGTGCCTCGTCCTAGTGAGCAAAGGAGGGTGCTGCTGCGCGAGCGTGTCCGTGTGAGACAGAAGGACAGACAGACAGGCAGACACGGGGTTTTTCTGCCTGGAAAAGATACGTATTTTTTGATCCGCAAGAAGACAAACCAAAAGCAGCGATTTTGCACACACACACACACACACACACACACACACACACAATGTCCAGCTGCAGAAAGGGGGGAGGAACAGGAGGAAGTGTCCTCATGGGGGGCATTTGTGTCCCGGGGGTAAAATGTTTGGAGAACGCCTCTTCGAGGGAAGAAGTCATTTTCTGTCTGGACAGATTTTTGTGAGCAGAGAATTAGAAGGGAAAGAGAGTTGGTTTCCAGGAGGTACACACTTCGCTGGCGGGGGCACGCTTCTGCCCGAGCGTGTGTGTGTGTGTGTGTGCATGTACCTGTGCACGCGTGTTTTATCTGACTCGCGCTCTCTCGGAGGGCATCTCTGACTCCCTTTGGAAGGAGCCCTGACAGAGAGACAGAGAGAGAGAGGGAGAGAGAGGGAATGCCTCAGGCTGTAAAGCCTTCGGCAATTTTCTGTGACCCACGAAACACAGCAGGGACACACATCCGTGGGGCACACTCGGGCGGGCAAGGGAACGTTGGTCCCAAGTGCCATGCACGCACGCGTGTGCGGGGGACAGACGCTTGTGTTTTCCCACCTGGGAGAAAACGTGTCTTTCTGAGCCCGCAGGGAGACTGAGCCAAAGCACACGCTGCTTCGCGGCCGGGTCCACACCGACAGGCACGTCCTACACGATGTTTTCAGCAGAGGAAGACAGGGATGCGGGAGCGTGTCCCTTGCGCGTGTGCTCCTTACTAAGGGAGGGGCCGCTTCTGTCAGGGGACAGGGGTCTCCGGAGGGAGCCTCTTCTGCCAGAGCAGAATCTCTGGAGACACAGACACGCACAGAGAGCGTCCGGGGGCCAGGACACAGGACAGAAGAGCCGGCTTTGGGGGGCACGCACTGGGGCAGGGGCGTGTCTGCATGAGCGTGTGAGCACGCGAGCGTGTGTGGGCAAGATCGGTTTCTCCACCTGGAAAATGGCACGTACGGCCCCCTCGTCTAGAGAGAGATTCAGGCCAAGAGACGAAGGTTTCCATTTGTTTGTTTTTCCTGCACACACACACACGTGCACAATTTTCCGAGCGTGCAAAGAGAGTGAGCGTGTGTTTCTCTCCAACGTGCCCCCCCCGCCCCCCGCCCTGGGATTAAGGGTCTCGGAGAGACCTGTGTGAGTCAGATGGAGTATGTCCTCTCTGGAGACAAGCTGTGCCGACGGCTTCTGTGGGCGGAGAGCGAGCCGGCCTCCAGGCTGCATCCTTCCCGAGCCGAGGGAGGGCACGGCCCGCGTGTGTGCCTGTGTGTGTGCACGTGCGTGTGTGTGCACACCCATGTGTCTGCCCGGAGAAAACACACGTGTGGCTTCTCCTGTCGCATTTTTCTTTGTGACGAAAGACCATATATATTTTTCTTTGCAGAGAGAGACAAAGCAGCACAGAAAGATATTGACCTGCTTGCACACACATGTGCATATGCACACACACACACACACACACACACTTTTCTTCTTGTGCAGAGGATTTATGTGCATTTTTCCTCTGCTACGTACCTGCCAAGGGAGCCGACATTTCTGCCCAGGGAGGATGAGCTTTAGAGAGAGATTTTCTGACAGAGAGTAATTTTTGCCACACACACACACACACACACACACACTTTTCTGTTTGCCGAGAAAGAGATAGTTTTTTCTCAAATGAGACCTCCCTAAATAAGGGAAGTAATTTCTGTCTCATTTTAGATCCAGTAGAGAGAACTTTCCGCGTATGTGTGTGAGAGACAGAGACAGAGAGACAGAGAAACAGAGAAAGAGAGACATTTTTTCCTTCCTGGAAGAAAACCACATATAGATTTTTCAGCTTCCAAGGAAAACAGACAACAGCCGGGACCACTTTCCCGAGTGTTTCTCTCTCGCGTGTGCTTTCTTTTTTTTTTTTAATTTTTTTTTCAACGTTTTTAATTTATTTTTGGGACAGAGAGAGACAGAGCATGAACGGGGGAGGGTCAGAGAGAGGAGACACAGAATCGGAAACAGGCTCCAGGCTCCGAGCCATCAGCCCAGACCCCGACGCGGAGCTCGAACTCACGGACCGCGAGATCGTGACCTGGCTGAAGTCGGACGCTTAACCGACGGCGCCCCCCAGGTGCCCCTCGCGTGTGCTTTCTTAAGGAGAGGGTTTTATTACTGCCAAGAGACCGAAATCTTCAGAGAAAGACAAGGAAGAAAGAGCATTTTCAAAAGGGGCTTTTGCATGACTTTGTAAGCACAGAAAACCAGCTTTTTGCAGTTTAGGTGTTGGATACTTCGCAAAAGAAATCTAGATGGTTCCACTGACGTGGGCCCTGAGGGAGAGGCATCTTCCGACCTGTGTGAGCACAGGACACAGGTGTTCGTTCCTAGGGGAAGACCCCCCGCCCTCCTCTCCCTGCGCGGGGGCCCCGGGGCTCACAGGTGCACCTCGAAGGTTCCAGATCCCCCCCAAGTGCAGGTCAGACTGGGCGGGTCTCTATGCTACTTAAACTTTTCTTTCTACCTAAAGACAGAGAGTGGGGAAGAGGGAGGGACATTCTCTGTCTAGAGAGACACTCGTGTGCACCTGTGCGCACACACAAACACACAGACTTTTTTATAAGCTGAGAAATGGGGAGTATGCATATGTGAGAGAGAGAAAGACAGAGACCAAGAGAGAAAGAGAGAGACAGATAAAGATAGAGACAGAGATAGAAAGACGGAGGCAGAGACAGAGAGACAGAGAAAGAAAGAGACAAACAGAAAAAGATAGAGACAAAGAGAGCTAGAAAAAGAGAAAGAGAAAAAGACAGAGAGAGAAAGAGACAGAAAGAGACAGAGAGAGAGACAGAGACAGAGAGAGAGACAGAAAGACAGGGACAGAAAGAGAAAGAGACAGAGAAAAAGAAAGTTACAGAGATAGAGAAAGAAAGACATAAAGACAGAAAGAGAAAGATCGAGACAGAGAAAAAGACAGAGACAGAAAGGGAAAGAGATAACGACAGAGATGGAGAGAAAGAGACAGAGACAAAGAGACAGAGACAGAGAAAGACAGAAACAGAGAAAGTGACAGAGACAGAGAGAGAGACAGAAAGACAGGGACAGAAAGAGAAAGAGACAGAGACAAAGACAGAAAGTTACAGAGATAGAAAGACAGAGACAGAAAAAGAAAGAGACAGAGACAGAAAGACAAAGAACAGAGAGACAGAGACACAGAAAGAAAGACAGAGACAAAAAAACAGAGCAGAGATAGAGAAAGCTAGAGGCAGAAAAATATAGAGACAGAGAAAGAGACAGAAACAGAGAAAAAAACAGACAGAAAGAGACAGAGAGAAAGACAAAGAGACAGAGAGAAAGAAAGAGACAGAGGTAGAGAGAAAAAGAGAGAAAGACAGAGACAGAAGGAGACAAGAGATAAAGACAGACACCTAAAGAGACAAAGACAGAAATAGAGAAAGTGACAGAGACAGAGAGAGACAGAAAGACAGAAAGTTATAGAGATAGAAAGATAAAAACAGAGAGACAGAGATAGAGACAGAGAGACAGAAGCACAGAGACAGAGATAGAGAAAGCTAGAGGAAAAAGACACAGAGAGAAAGAGACAGAGACAAAGAGAAAGAGACAAAAAGAAAGAGACAGAGAGAAAGAGAAAGAGACAGAAAGAGACAGAGAAAAAGGCAGAGACAGAAAGAGAAATAGAGAGAGAAAGATGGAGACAGAGAAAAAGACAGAGACACAAGGAGACAGAGATGGAAAAAGACAGAAAGAGACAGAGAGAAAGAGAAAGAGACAGAAAGACAGAGATAGAAAGAGATAGAGAAAGACAGAGATAGAAGCACAGAGGGAGAGAGACAGAAAGACAGAGACAGAAGGACAAAAGGAGACAGAGATAGACAGAGACAGAGAAAGAGACATAGACAGAAAGACAGAGACAGAAACAGAGAGAGAGAAAGAGGCAGAAAGAAAGAGAGGGAGAAAGACAGGGACAGAGGAAGACAGAGACAGAGAAAGAGAAAGAGAGACAGAAGGAGACAGAAACAGAGAAAGAAAGAAAGAGACAAAGATAGGAAAAAAGAGACAGAGATAGAGACAGAAAATGATAGCCAGAGACAGAAAGACACAGAGAAAAAAGAGACAGAGAGACAGAGATAGAGACAGAAAGAGTCAGAGACAGAGATAGGGACAGAAAGAGACAGAGACAGAGAGAGATAGAAACAGAAAGAGACAGAGAAAGAGAAAGAGATAGAAAGACAAAGAAAGAGACAGAAACACAGAAACAGAGAAAGACAGAGACAGAAAGACAGAGACAGCAAAAGAGACAGAGACAGAGAAAGAGAGAGGCAGAAGGAGACAGAAACAGAGAAAGAAAGATAGAAAGAGACAAAGATAGGAAAAAAGAGACAGAGATAGAGACAGAAAATGATAGCCAGAGACAGAAAGACAGACACAGAGAAAAAACAGAGACAGAGAGACAGATAGAGATAGAGACAGAAAGAGACAGAGAGAGACAGAGAAAGAGACAGAAAGACAAAGAAAGAGACAGAAACACAGAAACAGAGAAAGACAGAGACAGAAAGACAGGGACAGAGAGAGACAGAGACAGAGAAAGAGACAGAGAAAGAGACAGAAAGATAGAGACAGAGACAGAAAGACAGAAACAGAGAAAGACAGAGACAGAAAGACAGAGACAGAGAAAGAGACAGAGACAGAGAAAGACAAAGACAGAGAGAGACAGAGACAGAGAAAGACAGAGAAAGAGACAGAAAGACAGAGACAGAGACAGAAAGACAGAAACAGAGAAAGACAGAGACAGAAAGACAGAGACAGAGAGAAAGACAGAGACAGAGAAAGAGACAGAGACAGAGAAAGACAAAGACAGAGAGAGACAGAGACAGAGAAAGACAGAGAAAGAGACAGAAAGACAGAGACAGAGACAGAAAGACAGAAACAGAGAAAGACAGAGACAGAAAGACAGAGACAGAGAAAGAGACAGAGAGAGAGAAAGACAAAGACAAAGAGAGACAGAGATGGAGGAAGACAGAGACAGAGAAAGAGAAAGACAGAGACAGAGATAAAGAGAAAGAAAGAGAGATAGAGAGAGAAAGAGGAAAAGATAGAAAAAGAAAGGGACAAGACATAGACGAAGACAGAGATATAGACAGAGATAAAGACAGAGACAGAAAAACAGAGACAAAGAAAGAGACAATGAGAACGACAGAGATAAACAGAGAAATAAAAAGATACAGAAAGAGACACAGAAAGACAGAGATAGAGACACAGAGAAAAAAATAAAGGCAGAGGCAGAGAAAGAGACAGAGACAGAGAGACAACAGAGGGACAGAGAGAACAACAAAGACAGAGACAGAGATAGAGACAAAGAGACAGAGGCACAGATGGAAAGAGACAGAGACAGAGAGAGACAGAGACAGAAAGACAAAGAGAGACGGAGAGGAAAACAGAGACAAAGGCAGAGAAAGAGACAGAAATAAAAAGGCAGAGACAGAAAGAGACGGAGAGGCAGAGAGAGGGGTCTCGCCCGCAGATGGAAATGGACGCACTTCAGCTCGAGAGGGATGCCGGGGGCAGGCGCGAGTCAGGCCTGGTGACCCTCGCTGAGTCCCGCCCGGCCCAGCGCCTGGCTCGGTGTTACCCCTGGGGTTTCTCACGCCCCCCCCTCACGGGTCGGAAGCAGGTGCACGCGCGCCAGTGCCTGTCCCCTCCCCCCTCCGTCCCTCGGACCCGGGTCAACGGCCTCTCGTCGCTCTGTCTCCTTCGGGTGGTCACCCCCCAGGAGCAGAGGGCCTGGATGTCCTTGGGGCCCCACGCCTGTACCATCCCCAGTCGAGAGGTCTCAAGTACACGGAACCTGAAGGGGACCCAGAGGAACAGTTGTCACCAGTCACTTTAAGGGCCCCAGGAGGGCGGCGAGAGGGCAGGATCCCGCGCCTGGCAATCACTGTTCCCGCCTGGAACATCATGTCGCCCTTAAAGTCTGCAATCGCGGGACAAGGGCGCACCTGCGGGACAAGGTCACCCCCCCTCTCCCCCCCGCCCAGCCCCCTGGGCAGTGGCAGGTGGTTTCTGGCAGCTTCTCCCAGCGGACACACGGAATTCAGGAAGGGCAGTGGGCGCGTGGGGTCCCCGGCAGGCTGCCTGGTTTTCACCCCAGCCGGGGCCCGTGGGGCCAGGTCCGTGGGCCCTGCTCAGGGCTGAGCTCAGGGGCGCTCCCCTCCTTCCCTGGCCGACGGGAGTGAGACTCGGGACCTGTCGGGCCGGGCACAGGTTGTGAGAAACCAACAGAACTCGGCGACCGGCTCACAGTAAGCGCTCAACGAACAGAGGCTTTTTTCATCTGCAATTCTATCACAAGGTGCAGAAATACTGACCATCCACCCGGCACTCGTTCTCCTTTGTCCTTGTGAATAGAGCCCTGATTCTGTGTGACAGTGTGCCCAGCTCCACAGAGAGAGCCCTGATTCATCTCAGCCGCTGAAAGCCCCTGTCCTTTTTTTTTTTTTAAATCTTGATTGGTGTAGGGGTGGGCATACGACCTACTTCCAGACAAGGAAATGCAGAAGAACATCTACTAAGGGGCTTCCGGCAGAGAGCGTCACCCCCAGAATAAAGAGAAATTCACTAAAGAGAAGATTCTTTGGCGTCGACCCCCTTTTTTCCTGTTTGGAATATCTCGTAAGACCGTGATGCTTGGAGCTACGGCAGCCCTACTGCGACCACGAGGACGGCAAAGCAGAAAGACGGGCACAGCGTGAGCTGTTGGTTACATCACTGGGCTGCTGCCCATCTCCAGGCGGCCAGTTCTACACAATTAGTCAGTTCCTGCTGTTTGAGTCCCCCGTTGTATCTCCCACGCTTCTGTTCCACTCATGCCACCGCCTACGTGGCCTCTGTGCTGGGCGATCCCCACTTTACACATGAGCAGCGTGGGATGTGATGTGAGAGGCAGAGCCACCCACCCAAGGCCACACTGTCCACAAAATGCAGGACCTCCCCTTGAACCCAGATGTGTCTGTGAGCTTGGGCTTGGGGCTGCCAGGTTTAATGGGGAGGGAAAACAAGGAAAACAGGAGAGCCAGTTCAATTAGAATTTCAGATCATAATGTTTTAGTGTAAGTATGTCTCGTGTCATATTTGGGACACACTCACACTGTAAAATTATGGTTGTTTTTCTGAAATTCTGATGGAACTATGCCTCCCGCATTCTGCTTGTGAGCCCTACGCACGCTGAACCCGCCACTCTCCTGGAGCGTGATGACAGGAGGGGTCTTGAACATGTTTATCAGCATCAACCAGACGTGGGGAAGAGACCCTTCCCTTCCCGTTGCCTAATTGTATGTGAGAAGTATTGGAAGCTGGAGGGGACATGTGGGACAGAGGCGGCCTGGGCTGGGAAGAGGGGTGGGCTTCCCGTCTCGTCGCTGGTCGTTTGGACAAGGCTCTGCTCCTCTTGGCCTCAGTTTCTTCATCTGTAAAATGCGGGAGTAGCTCTGACCCAGGGCTGATAGTCACGTGGGCGCGCACGGGAGGTGGTCGAGTGGGGTGTGGGGAGTGCCGCTTCTATGGGTCGCGTGTACACACACATGCACACAAGCCGGCACTCTGCCTTCAGAGCCGAGCCACATGTAGCATGCCTATACCAGTCTCCCTTCCTCCTCTGTCTCCTTTTCCATGCCTGCAAACTGGTGGGTCCTTGGACACTTGACATCCTTTTTGCCAGCTCCTCCAGCCAAGGTCCAGGGCTCCTTCCTCTGCAACCCCTGGCCTCTCCGTTTGCCTCATCCTGGCACCTACCATATTGAATTGGGATCCTGCTCACCTCCCTTCCTCCCAAACCAGATTCTGAGCTCCACAAGAGAGGGACTGTGTCTTAGTCCTCTTTACCCCAGTACCTGACACATGGCAGGTGTCCTATGGGCTTTTCTACTTGAATGAATGAATGAATGAATGACCCAGGATTCTTGCTGTTGGGGGTATCCAAACTTCCCAAACTTTTTAAATATCATGGACAACCACCGTCATTGTGTCGGATCCTGTGGGATAAGAGAAGACAAATCCAAGAGATTCCTTTTCTGGAAGAGGAAGCAAGACCCACATCTAAGAAGTGAGAGAGTATCAAGTACTATGTGGTGAAGTCTCGCCTATAGGAGCAGGTGAAATTGGGGATTTGAAGGAGAGAGGCATTGGTGTATGTTGAAGCAGGCAAAGGAAGCCATGTGGAAGGGATGAGAAGACCTAGGACAATGGGCTTTATCTAATAGGGAAGGGTGACCTATCTTACACAGAGTAGGTGCTCAATAAATAGGAGTTGGTTTGATCCAAAAGACCATGTGGATCTGTGCCCAGGAAAATAGTTACTGATATCCTGTTGTCAGTACTTATTTATGGGATAGATGAATGATTGGAGGGATGGATGGATGGATGGATGGATGGATGGATGGATGGATAAGTAGATGGATGGATATGTGGATGGATGGATATGTGGATGGATGGATGGATGGATGGATGGATGGATGGATGGATAAGTAGATGGATGGATATGTGGATGGATGGATATGTGGATGGATGGATGGATGGATGGATGGATGGATGGATGGATGATTGGATGGATATGTAGATGGATGGATGGATGGATGGATGGATGGATGGATGGATGGATGGATATGTAGATGGATGATTGGATGGATATGTAGATGGATGGATGATTGGATGGATGGACGGATGATTGGATGGATGGATATGTAGATGGATGCATGGACATATGGATGAATAAATGTTAGCTTGGGATGAAGAGAGGGCATTACAAGTTAGTCCCAGCAAGTCATGGGACAAGGCAAGGGTAGGGAATGTGAGAAGCAAGAGAACGTGGCTCTTCTGGGCTGTCCAAAAAGGAGGGGCCACATAACTCCCTCCCCATATCTCTGTGTCTGGATGGATTGGTGCGGCTAGTGACGTATGGTTCTCTCCCTGATGTAACCAAGTCAGAAGATACCAATCGTTGCCTCACTGAGGGTTTAGAGTAACCTCCAGCCTGGAGTTAGTTCTCCAGGGGACTCAGATCCATAGAGTCTCTGAATTTCCCCCTTGCAAGTTCTGGGAGCAGGGGCAGGAGTGCTGGCTGCTGGCAGAGTTTTCAGCAAAGCAGAGAAGCATTAATGGACTTTATCACTTTGTCAAGAACTTAAAATTGCAGTCATTTACACGACTTCATTTTAATTGCTGCAATAAATAATTTTTGGTTAATTAGGATGCATAAACTTATATATCATTTATTAACAAAATTAATTCTCAGTAAAAATTGATGTGTTTTGCCTTTGGGCACACTCTGTAGTCTTTGGAAACTCTAAAGAATAAACAATGACACAAATACCAAGAGGAGGCAGCCTACAGACACAACTGAACAGTGTTTCTAACTGAACAGGTGCCTAAGTCTGGCACCGTGTTGGTGCAAAGGAGCCACAAACAGGGGAGAGCAGAGACCCAATGACAGCAAGAAGTCTCTTTGGGAGTAACACAAGGGACCTTGCAGCTGCGTTTGTGTCTTCTTATCATTTGCCAACTGTGTGCCTCTGTGCAAGCTACTTAACCTCTCTGTGCCTCACTTCCTCATCTGCAACACGTGCCCTGATAGGACCTCCCTCATGAAGGTGTTGTTAGGATTTGCAAGAAAAGGACCCCAAGGGACACAAGTGCCTTTCGGTGACTTGGCATCGGCCCAAACCTGCTGTTCCTGGAGGATCTGATTCCCTTTTGCCCAGATCTTTAGGAAGGGGTACATCTCAACCCTAAATCGGTCAGCATAACCCTGACCACAGTGACCGGCTGAGGGATGACCATGGGACCCAGGCTGTCCAATCAGAGCTAATTCCAAGAATTGCTGGGGAGACAGGGGACATTCTTTTCCACCGGGAGCCTGGGACATCGGGAGCCACCAGGAGCAGAGTCTCGGCACCAGCGTAAGAAGCAGAGCCAAGAGAGTCCTCCTAGTTCCATGATGACGCTAGAGGTACTGGATGCAGCCATGCCTGAAGGTGGAATGCCCCTTGGTCTTTCAGATATGCGAGCCAATGACATCCAATCTGGGCTTAAACTTCGTGCTTGGAGCCCCCTGCCTACATACCGCATCCCCAAAACATCGTGGGGAAGAACAATCCCATAAAATAGGTGCCATTTTTTTAATTCCCATTTTATATATTCAGAAACCGAGGCTCCGAGAGGTTAAGTAACCATCATGGGAGTCTATGGGTTGCAAGTAACAGAAAGTCAACTTCAGGGGAGAAATCCATGGCCTCGTGTAACGGAAAAGTCCCTGACACAGAAGTGCCCTGGCTGCAGGCACGTGTGACCCAGCCCTGAACGTCATCGGAACTGGGTCTCTCCACCTTACAGCTCCACTGTCCTCTCTGAGACCTCGTGCCCAGAGGCCACGAGGGCCACCAGAGCTCCAGGTTTGGGCCCTTCGGTGAGTGGCCGGGGAAAGAGGGTTTCTTATACAAGGTTCCCTGAGAGTCCAGGGCGTGAGTCTCAGTGGCCTGGGTGGGGCCAAGGGTCCCCGCTGCCCCCATTACTCCACCTGGGTCTCGTGGCCTCCCGGTTCCAGCTGGTGCCATCAGGCCCATAGCCTGAACCCCATGGATGGAAAGCAGGGGAGAAATAGATCCCAAAGGAAAGCCGAGGAAATGTGGCTGGAAACGTGGCTGGAAGCAGGAAGAGTAGACGTGGGCACCTGTGCCAGCTCAACGCCAGCTCACGCGTGGGGAGGGCCGTGCCCTCTGCTGCTCAGTTGTGCTTGGTCCCCGTGAAGAAGCAAGGGCCGGTCACTGCTTTGCCCCCACAACCGTGCGTCGAGGGACCCCTCCTTAGGTTCAGGCCAGCCTTTCCACTAACAGCGGGGCGTCAAGTCCAATTTGGGTCAGAGGGATGAGGCCATCTCTGGCTCTGATACCCACGGCGGGGAGGAGGTGACAGAAGACGTGGCCCCTCTAACCACTAACGGCACCGACTGGCAGTGACCTCCGAGATGCCAGCCCTGGCCTGTCTCCTTAGCCCTGAAGTCCACATTCTCAGCATCTGGCTTCCCCTCCCCAGTTCAGGGATTAGGCAAAGCTACTCCCCGGGGCTCTCCCCCACTGGGGGTCCTAGGGGCTCTCATACCCAGAAACGGCTCTCAGCGAGGGTGGTGGGAGGTGATGGATGAAGTCCCAGTTTCCTTGTCCCTCTGGGGGCGGCTCTGGGGACCCACTATGACCATCTGCCAGAGTTTCACCTCCCGAGAATGAGTTTTGGCCGCTCACTGCCATGACCTTTCTGCTCTCCTTCCCACTGTTTGTCCATCTGGCTTCTTCCCTTCCCTTTCCTCCCCTTTCCCCTACCCCTCCCCTTCCCCTCCCCCTTCCCTTCCCTTCTCCTGGGGTGATCTCCTGGGGTCACCTTCCAGTCTGGCTGCTCAGCTCAAAGCCTCATCTCCAGATCTGCTCCTGGGAGGTCCCAGTCTCAAGCAGCCAGCTCGTTACTCCCTCCATAGTGAGCTGAACGGTGCCCCCAAAAGATATGCCCACGTTTGAATCCCCAGAATCTGTGAATGTGACATTGTTTGGGAAAAGCGTCTTTGCTGATGTAACTAAGCTAATTATCTTGACGTGAGGTCATCCTAGATTATCTGAGTGAACCCTAAACCCCCTGGCAAGTGGCCTCATTAGAGAGAGGCAGAGGGAGGTCCGACGCATGCCAGAGAGGAGAAAGGGATGTGCACAGGGTCACAGCTGCAAACCAAGTGGCCCCTGGGGCCACAGAAGCTGGAGGAGGCAGGAAGGTCCTCCCCTAGAGCCTCCAGAAGGAGCATGGCCCTTCTGACACCTTGGCTTCAGACTTCTGACCTCCCTACTGTGCAAGAATAACTATCTGTTATAAGCTCCTCAGTGTGTGGTCATATGTTGAGGCCGCCCCAGGAAATGAATCCACCTGTCTTGCGGGAGGCTCTACCTCCCCACCTCCTGGGATAAGGGTCCTGGGGTTACACTGAACTCAGGAGCCTGGACTTTATACTGAGGGGGAGCCCGTGAGCCACTGAGCGGTTCCCAGCAAAGGAGTGATACAGCTGATTGTGCCTTTGAAGGGCCCCTGGTCATTGCGTGGGATGCAGGCTGGGGCTGGGGTGAGCGTGGGCTTTCCGGCTAGGAGCCTCGAACACGGAGTGGTCCCTGACACCCTCGAGCCCTGAAGGTGCACCTCTTGGAGGCAGGCTTTGATGACCCTGTGTCCCAAGCCGCATCTATAGAGTTGGGCACCTGTTCTGGGCCAGCCAGAAGCTTGAGGTAACTGGAATGTTGGCCCCCAGTGGCCCTGAGCAGCCCCTGATAATGACCCCTGTGAAGGAGATGATCTACCCCCACAACTGCTTTGGGGCAGAAGGGCCTGGGGGACAGTTTCCAGAAAACCTGAAACCAAAATGCAAATTCCTTCCCTCCTCGCCAAGTCACCTTCATCCTGCCCATCATACTTTCCAAGTGATGATCCTTCCGTTGCCCCGGTTCCTGACCCGACTTGCCCGAACCTGGGTGATAGGTCCCCGCCCCACATGTGCAACTGGGGAGAAAGACAGCGCGTCCTTTGTGATGCCGGCACATGTCCTTTTCGTGGAATGTATGGCCTTCCTGTGACCGCCAAGGTGGCCCAACCAACCGGAATGTATCCTTCTTTTACTATTTCAGCCAAGGACTGGTTTCTTTATGTTCCTTATTGTCTTTGATGAAGTTCTTAAGGGATTAGCTCTATCTTCCACCAACTTCAGTGCTTTCCCACCAGAGAAAGAAAAGGAAGGGGTGCCAATGACCTCATTTCCATGGCATTAGTAACTTCTGGGTCGTTTATCAGCTATCCCCGACCTCCCCCTTCCCACCTTCCTATCCTCACCCTCAAGACCCATTAGCGGGAGGGTGGCACCTGGATGGCTCACTCGGTTGAGAGTCTGACTCTTGATTTTGGCTCAGGTCATGATCTCACAGTTCATAAGTTGGAGCCCCGCATCGAGCTCTGTGATGACAGCACGGAGCCTGCTTGGGATCATCTCTCCCCCTCTCTCTCTCTGCTCCTCTCCTGCTTGCACTCGCTCTCTTGCTCTCTCTCTCTCAAAATAAATAAACAAACGTTAAAAAAAAAAAAAGACCCACTAGGGCAACAGAGGTACCCATGGGCTTCTCCACCGTGTGCCTGGGGTGGAATGAGGGGGTGAGTGGCTGTTGATGGCAGATGTTGTCACGATCTTCTAGAATGCTTCCCCACAGAACTTGGAGCTCTTGGAGCCTCCTTGGTTGCCCCACCACCACCGAGGTGATGAGCCACTACACGGGGCACACGAATGCTCACCAGATGGGAGGACAGCCCAGCGAGGGAGAGAGAAAAGGAAAACCGTCCACGCAACAAAGAAGCCAGGCCCAACGAGACTTGCATTCCCAATGGCCGCCACTCCCTCCATCCCCCAGGTCACCTCCAGCTTAAACATCCCTGTTGGTTTTCCAGGAGGAATTAGGAAGATGCATCCTCCTTTTCCACCAACATCAGGCGTCTGGGGACACGACTGCTGTGGGTTTCTTCGGCAGACAAGTGGAGAGAGCCACAGTCAGGCAGCGGAAGAGGCCAGAGGGGCCCGGGGCCAGCATGGAGCTGAGGGTGGGGCTTAGCGCTCTTCTCTGACGCCTGACCCACTGAGGCTGGGTCCAGGCAAAAGAGAGAAAATTGGGCCACGGGGGGTGGGGAATGAAGTAGAAAGGGGTGGACTCCCCCTTTGACCCAGGGCCTGTCCCTGGGCCACTTGCTGCCTCAGTTTCCCCTCTGGGGCTTGAAGGGCTGCCCTTGGTCTGGGTCTGCTAAAGGGTGCTGTTGCATCCGGAAATCGCATACGGAAAACTTGTATTTCCCTTCCAATTCTCTGTCATCTTTCTGATTACGTCCAGAAAAATCTCAGCCTAAAAAATCCTGTGACCCCCCCAAGGCCCCTAAACCTCCCTTTGGAACAAAGCAGGCCTTGGGCTCAGAGTATTCTTTAGGCGAGGCCTCTAGACAGTTTTAGTAATATTTTTGTTTCCATTTTCTTTCTTTTCATGGTTACCGTCAATTTAATATGGCAAGGAGTAATGATTTTCCACTTCTGTCCCTTTGTAAAGAGATCTATCAGACTTCTTCTAAAAGGGTGAATTGATTTAGGGGCGCCTGGGTGGCTCAGTCGGTTAAGTGTCCCACTTCAGCTCGAGTCACGATCTCGTGGTTCGTGAGTTCAAGCCCCACGTCGGGCTCTGTGCTGACAGCTCGGAACCTGGAGCCTGTTCGGGTTCTGTGTCTCCTCTCTCTGCCCCTCCCCTGCTCACGCTCTGTCTCTCTCTGTCTCTCAAAAATAAATAAATGTAAAAAAAAATTTTTTTTTAAAGGGTGAATTGATTTGGAAACAAGTTTCAGGAAATCACATCTCTGGGTGTCAGAGGGAACAAGGTCAAAAAGTGGGCACACTTGGGTCCAGTTAGGCGGGCACGGGAGCATGTCTTCCCTAATCTCGGCTCTGGAAATCAGTTCTGGGTCCCGGACGAGCACGTGAAGTTGCATAATGGGTGAGCGGGGAGAGATTTTTCAGGTAGACGCCCTCATAAGGGTGGGGTCAGGAAGAAACAGGGACTAAGTAACACCACCAGCCTGGAAGAGGGGCCTCAGACCTGGGCTCTGGGCAGGCAAGGACAGGACTGGTCACATAGCAGGGGGCAATGCTTGCTGGTCCTTAGAAGAAAACTGCCCATCTCTTTGGGTTTTGTCTGCAGCTGCCCCAGGAGTTTGCGCCCAGCCCTCCTTCCTCCGTCCACACAGGCCCTTCTAGAAAGGGAGCCTGCCCTTGGTTCCAGGGTGGCCCATGGCCGTTCCTGTGCCCCTCATCTCCGCTCCTTACCCCACCACGTTAACACCTCCCTGGACGAGGCAAGCCTGGAGCTGGGTCTGGAGCCCCACAGGGCAGACATCCTAACTGGGGGCAACAGTCTCAGGAAGAGCGCGGGTGTGGCCCCAAGGGTGGGGTGGTCTTCAGATTGGAGACAAGATCCTGACTCAAGACGGCCCCATGGCCAGCCTTCGAGAACCCTCTTGTACCTTCCAATCAATCTTCACGTGGCGGGGACACAGGGGCTGGAGAAGCACGGCCAGTGGCCGGTCAGATTCACAAACCCACCTTGGCCAAAAGCCTAAGTCCACCTGGAGGCGGATGGAGAGTAGTTTGTGCAGACAAACGTCCACACGCAGACGCACAAACACCCCCCAAGCCCACAGCCCCGTACAGCTGCCCCGAGGGCCCCGGAGTGGAGGACGTTTGGAAAGCAGCCAAGTCGGCGTAGTCCCCTGTTCTTTCTAGAAACTTCAACCACTCACTTCTGCAACCCAGGCGTCTGGTCCATCATTCAGTGCCCTGTGCACGGGCTCTGCTTCCAGAAAGGACCACTTCTGAGCCCTTGATCATCAAACCCCGACCCCCTTGTGCCAGGTTGTTTGATGCAGAGGGCCAGTTACTTGACAAAACATTTAGCAATTAATTTCATGCCCAAAATGCTGGTCAGTAAATCACGGGGAAGATGGTTCCCAGAACCGTCTGCTTCTCGCCCAGAGAAGGACCAGAACAGCCCCAGGCTTCTGAGCCAAAGCAAGCACGTGGGGAGCTCGATGTCTGTGCTGTGCAACTGTTCCAGACCTCTGTTCCGGCTCCATTCAACCACCCTTCCTATGTGCAGATACGCACGCACGCACACATACACACACTTTTTTTTTTTTTTTTTCCTCGGAAGAACAGACCATTTACCTCGGAAAATGGTGCAAACCTAATGTGTAACTCCGGGCTGCGGCTGAGCCGGCGGGCACCTGCCGGGAAGGGGCCGGGTGAACAGCTCCGTCCCTCATCGCCTGACTTGATCATTGACTCTCTTATTGCACTTGGCCATTTGCAGGCCCATCTTCCCTGGGAAGGTGACGCCTGAGCTGTCAGAACTGGGGCCGGAGCGGGGACGGGACGGTGACGGCCCCGCCCGCCGAGCCCCCTCCCTTGCAGGGGACGGAGGGGGGTCCTGGAGCAGAGGTGGGAGGTGGGATCGTTTGCTCTCTGGTCTCTGTCCTGCTCCTAGCTCTGCCCGTGGGGGCTTGTGCCCCCATTCTCGCCCCGTAGCAAGCCTCTCCTCAGAGCCCTGGCCGGTCGCCTGTCCCTGGAACGTCTTCCCGGTGGCAGACGCAGGCCAACCCCCAGGAGCCGGCTACAGACTCAGCCATCTCCGGTTTCCAGGTCCTCAGCCCACAGGCCAGAAGCCAGGAGGGGACCAGAGCGATGGGTGAGGAAGGGGCTATTTCCTCGGGCCGCATGGACACGACCCTGTGCTCAGGTCACAGGGTGCACCCTCTCCACCCCGCTTGGCCTGCCCAGGAAGTGGGAGGGGCAGACACGACCCCTCGTCTCACACAGGGGCCCGGAGACCACCTGGTTAGGGCTCAGCCAGCCTGGAATCTAGCCCAGGCCCCACCCAGAGCACGGGCTCCCAGCCTCCCCGCAAGCTGCCCACCGTCCCTCACGCTTCCTGTGTCCTGCCCCCTCACCCGAATCACAGGTGTGTCCCATGGGCCCCTGTCCTAGTGGGGCTGGATGCCCAGGGAGCAGAGAAGGGTGAGAGAGCACCAGGGGGCCTGAGGCACGAAGGAAGTACCGGCCACGTCTCCCGAACAGAGGGAACTCCGGTGCCGAGACCCAAGAAGGAAGGGAGCTCAGGGATGTACGGCTCCAGCTCTGGACTCAGCCGGAAGGCTGGGCTAGAAACAGCCTCTCGGGGACAGTGCGCTCCGAACCTGCAGGAGCCCCCGCTTCTCCCAAACTTGGCTGCCTGCACACTGCCTCTGCGATCTTACCCCTCCCCTCACTGCGCCCAGGCTGCAGTCCACGGGGTCTGTTCCTTCCAATCAGCTCCGGATGAATGTCCTTCCAAAAATGTAACCTGCTCCCAAAAGCAATATTATCCGTGAGACCCCAAGGTGGACACGCTGTAAACATTTTCTAATGCCCACGAAGATCAGGAAACCCACAGCCGCTAAAATAATCAACTTCCGCAGCTTTCCCCTGGAAGTGTCCCCCACCCTGGGGTGTGCAGACCTCGGTGGGTGGTGCCTCTGAAGCCCTTAGCCCAACAGCGGCCACAGTAGGTGCTTAATAAAGGCGAGTCTTTGCCATGAGCTTGGCTCCGCGTGGGAAATATCTTCTCTGGAAGTCTCCCTGTTAGCACATCAGCACTAACGTCAGAGGAAAGAACAGCACCTGGGGCCTAGGAGGCACTCGGTAAATACCCGCGGGAAGGAAGGGTGGAGGAGGGAGGCAGAGAGGGAGGACTCCTGTGCGTGGCTGCTCCCGGGTCTGAGTCCACCAGACACCCCTGGTGAAGGCTGTGTAGGCTCTTTCCGAGGATGCTGAAAAGTGCTTCCCTGCTTTGAGAAGGTTGGATGAGACCATTCGCATCTCCCGAAGTCATACTAGTATTCTAGAACTCTGGGAAGCGCGAGGTCAGCAGTCTGCATTAATAATGGATGTTGTTAACAGGACCCTGAGTCATTAAGGAAAGGTTAAGCGATGCTGTGCGTGTTCTGTTAAGCAGGGCAGGGGCGCAGCCAGGGAACCTGCAATGCCGGCTGTCAAGAGTGGCTGTGAGGGGGGCGCCCGGGGGCTCGGTCGGTGGAGCGTCCGACTTCGGCTCCGGTCATGATCTCACGGTTCGTGGGTTCGAGCCCCGTGTCGGGCTCTGCGCCGACAGCTGGGAGCCCGGAGCCTGCTTCGGATTCTGTGTCTCCCTCTCTCTCTGCCCCTCCCCTGCGCACGCTCTGTCTCTCTCTCTCTCTCTCTCTCAAAAATAAAATAACATTTTTAAAAATTAAAAAAAAAAAGAGTGGCTGTGAGGAAGGAAGTGTGGGTGTTCAGTGTGGTTTCTGCCGCCCTTAACCGGGAGGCTCCCTTATCCAGAACACTCTGCACCCCAGGAATGCCGTCGCAGAGCCTCTGGATGGTTCTGCCGAGTTCTGACACTCTTTAACCGTGCTTGCTTGAACTATTGATCAAAATCCGCCGCTCCCCTTGTAGTGCATTTTCTCAATAATGCTAATTTTAGTAATTCATTAAGTTAGGCCTGACAATGTGTCTGCATCTAACGTGTGTAATGAGCCAAATCATGAAATTAGATAAAGCATGAGCTCCACGGCGAAACAGGTAATTGGCCAAGCGTCGCCAATCGACTTGGCACAGGGCTGTGAGGACGCGAAACCCCCGCACGTTGAAACCCGCAAAGACCTCGAGCTGCTCCCAACTCGCGTCTCAGAGCCAGAACGAAACTTTTACCATTAGGACAAATGAGTCATCTTGTTTTTGAAGCTCTTTGTGTTAGAAAGACATTCTGCCCCAGACCATCATTATTCATTGCAGAGTTTAATATCCTGAGACATCAGGAGGCTTTCCACAGTATCTAAATTAAATTCTTTCTTCTGAAGCTCAGCTCCATTTCCTTCTGAGCAGATAGCAACCCGCCAGCCACAACTGTCTGTGATAACCGGAGATTCATAGATTTTTCAGGACTATCTGATCCAGACCCCAATTTCTGAAGGAAACCGTGTGCGTAGGTGGGCAGGTGTCTTGTGCAAGGCCACACGGACAGCTGGGCGCAATGCCACCCGTCACCCGCTCCCGCCCCGTCGCCCACGAGAGGGGATCAGAGGAGTGGGATGGGAGAAAGCCACGGGTGTGTCCTTTGAAGGACCAGAGCAGCTAAGTCACAGGGAAGGAAATGACAGTTGGTGTTGAAAGTATATGAAAGGCTGTCTGGCCTCACTCATAACAAGAGCCAAGCAAACAAGGCGTCGATCAGATTGATGTGATCACAGATTTTGGCAACGTCTCGCTCTGCTTGGCATGGGGACGTCTGACGCCCTCGGAGGCTGCAACGTCTTAGGCGCCACTGGCAATATCCCTGCAGATTAAAACTGGACACGCTTTTTGACGCGGCAGCTCCCTTTCTGGGACTTCGTCCCGCGGGCATTGTCCCGCCTCATCCAAAGTCACGAGGAGACCCCAAAACTACAGGTGGGCGGCGATGAGGGGACGGCCAACGAGCGGCGGCTCACTGCACACGGCTCTGAGCCACCCGGGAATGGGTCAGTCCCTCCGCACAGATGTGGAACTGTCTCCCGAACAGCTGCTCATGGAGAAAAGCGACGACGAAGGGAAAGTGCACGTGAGACGCAGCTATTTGCATAAAAAGTCAAAGGAGGGTCATTATGCATAAATATGCATGGCATCTGCATATGCATGGAATGTCCCCGGAAGGGTACGCAGGAAAGTGTTGCCCACTGTTGCTTCCGAAGAGGCAGCTGGAGAGCCAAGAGGGGACGGAGACTGATCCTCTTTTGCTCCTTCTGTTGCTTGGAGGCGTGTCTGTGTGTGTGTTGCCTTCTCACGCGTGCAGTATGCACCTCTGTGTGTGTTGACACGTTGTAACGACCAGCGGATCACAGCCTCTAACACCAGCCAGGCCTGGCTTGCGGGCCAGCTCCACCATTTCACCCTCCTAGCGTCTAGGATTCAGTTTCTCCATCCGTACAATGGGGGGAACCCCGATCTTGAGAGGCTGCCAAGGCAGGGACACAGCTCCTCGGGGAGCACGTGGGAGCTATGGCTTCCGCAGCCCCCTCTGGAACGACGAGGGGTGATTTTCTTTGCCTGCACAGAGTGTTCCCAGGCAGCTGAGACGCCCCGCACGATCTGATTTCAAGAGGTCAGAAGCAGAACACGCAGCTCTGGTGTGGCCGTGCCTGCTGGACCCGTGGCGCAGGACCTCGGCTGCGCCCCAGGGGCCTCCCGCTCCCCTTTGCCGGCCCCTGAGCTCACCCAGGGACCCCCCTGTCCACACCCCGCTCTTGTTTTCCATGCCCCGACATTCTTCCCTCTCTGTCTCACGTCTCGCTAGAGACTGGTGCCAGGTTACGGGACACGTAGGAATTCTCGGAAAACCACTGCCGGTGGTGGGCAAGGGCACAACCTTTTTGGAAATTCTGACGCCTCCTGATAAAGTTGAACACCCAGGTATCACACGGCAGAGTGATTCCTCTCCTAGGAATTTACCCAAGAGGAACGAAAACATCGTTACAACAGGGTTCAGAGCGGCTTTATCCGTAAAAGCCCCAGACTGGAAACGACCCAAATATCTATCAATAGGAACGGGGTAAACAGATCGAGAGACATCCAAGCAATAAAATATATTCACGCAAGAAAAAAAGAACTTCTGATACACACAGCAACACGGACGAGCCTCAAAGCATGATGTCTCGCAAAAGAAGCCGGACGTGAATGCGTACATCTGTGTCGTCCCACAAGTCCGAGAACAGCCAAAACACTGATCTCTGGTCCTAGAAATTCGAATATTGTTGCCTCTGGGTCACCAGGGTGGACGTGGGGGGACAGCAATTACCTGGGAGGAGGGAGAGGGTCAAGTTCCGGAATGAAGGAGACGCCCTATGGCTTGATAAGGAAGGTGGCTACATGGGTGCATACCTACGGGGATTTGGGCTGCTGTACCCGGAAAATGTGAACGTTTTTCTGTGGGTGAATCTACCTCAAACAAGCCAAAAAGATGGGACAAAAAAAAAAAAAAAAAAGAAAGAAAACACAACTCCACATTTCCCAGGGCCGGATTTCTAGCCGGCTTCTCCCTCAGCGTCTCAAGTTTTAAACTGTCCTAACTCCGGATGCAAACACCCTCCCGGCAGGGCCCTCCTGGACCCCAAACGCACACACGTGAGAAGCGTATCTCTTAAGCACTCTGCCGCACAAAGAAAGCTGAGAATAATTTAGAGCCATTTCGACGGCATGCTTGACCTGCGTGGAGCTGTTCTGTGCACGTTAACACTTCTGGGTATTTTATGGCCTAATAAGGAGAAAGTTGCGCGTGCCACTTCTTGGCCTCGGAATTGTTGGAGCATTCTGTGAGGCCAAGGAAGATCGGCGTTATCAGCGGTGGAACTTTGTTTGGGGGGGAGAGAGGCACCCCGGAGCCCACCCGCTGGTCTGATGTTGGGAACAGCCAACCCACCTGGTGGTGATGGCCTAACCAGCTTTCTTGCTCGCACAGCTGCTGTGCTGGGGCCGGGCCTCCGGACACAGACTCCTCTGCGGACCTGCTGCGTTTGGTCCCCATTTCCGCCAGGAAATGTTGACTTACCCTGCCCCCCTCAGTCTGGCCCAACTCTACGCTGTGTCCCCTCCTTCCCGACAATTCCAAAGGAGCTTCGCAAGCCCTTGCTTTATTAGGCCCTCACGACAGCCCAGGGAGAAGGGGGTCATGAGCTCCTTACGCAGGAAAGAAGGAGGATGCCCCGGAGGTTTCTGTGAGACCCCGCGGTGTTCACAGGCAAAGGCCCTCTGCCTGTCACCTCCTGCCTCATCGTTCTCCGGCCCACTCCCTCTGGCTCTGTGCCCCCAGAAGTCTGCTCAAGTGTCTGCCCCCACATTCTACACTGGCAGAGCCTGTCCAATGTCCTGGACGGTCCACCCTTCAGTGTGAGTGAGTCTCATTACCCCTGCGAGATGCTCACCTCTTTGGACACGGGAGCCTCTGTGTGAGTGATGCAGGCATGTAGTTCAGGGCCGAACCGATCCAGGGGAGGGAGATGATAATACGGATTGACAGACTGATGGCTCGCACCCCATTGGCAATCCGTTTTACAAGACCCCGGGGGCACACACTCTTCCTGATTAGATTTTTGCTCTGTCAATTAAGGATGCTGTGTGTGAGCCTGCTTGTCAGCTAAAGATCAAACTCTAAATAATGTCTAGTGCCTGCCCGGGAACCATGGTTGCTGAGCCCGGATCCCAGGCTGGAGAGGCAAGACTGTGAAATGTCAAACACCCTGTGCAATGCAAACACACTGGGGAGGCTGTGTGTAAATCAGTGAAAAGGACAACCATTAGCATTTGGGTGAAGATAGCATACTCCCGATGTGTGATGGGCTGCGAGGTTTCTGCTCAACTGCAAGGTCATTGTGCCTTCATCAATCTATCGACTGTCTGCCCCCACCCCTTCCCCCCCACCCAGAATCAAACAGTCGCATGTGTTACCAAACCGAAAATGCCACAGTAAAATATCTCTAGCACTCAAGTATAACTGCCCAGCTGTCGGCCGGGACGGTTTTGGGGGAGAGGGGGAGGCAGGTGGCTCTGGGATTGTTCCAGGACCCAGTTGTTCCTTGGGTCCTGACCCTCCGCAGAAAGTTTCCAGCAGGTGCTTAGATTGTGAAGTTCAGGGGCTGACAGCCGTCCCCAGGGAGGCCACTTGGCTGGCCACGCCGAGCTGGGACAGCAGACGTGCCCCAGCCAGCTGGGCCTGTCTGCACAGGCAGGGGCGAACCCTCGCTGGGCCACCAGCCCCTGGGGAGGGGTTGTTTGTTATTTTTCTTTCTTGGTCCCTCCAAAGATCCGTATGCTTTGGGGCCCCTGCTGCAGCTGAGCGGAGCAGCCCTTTGAATGGCAAATAAGCCTGGTAGGTTGACGATCAGCCCAGCCCTGCCCCAGACCTAGCTCCCCGCTCATTCCAGCCCAACATCAACCTGAGACCAGGGCAGCCCCAGCCAGTCTATCTGGGCGGGCGCGTCTTTGCCATCACACTAGGCTGGAGCTGCCAGACCCACAGAGGAGCAACAAGAACGTGGCCTTCAAGCAGCCAACATCATTAAGTGATCGAAGGAGTAAATTGGATTCCTGACATGATAAATTAAAAATTATGCTAACTTTTATTTCACAATGCCGAGCCTACGAGCAAAACCACATTAAAATGCACGGGAGGACGGCGAGGGAGAGGCTGGTCATGAGGTGGGACCCAGTGAGGGAGAGGCAGCAGCTCTCTCCACCCCTCCCCCATGATGGAAGAAGATTCCAGAAAGTTCTTACCATGCAAATTTCTGACACCGAATGGAAGAGCTAATGTCGACAATGAAACAGAATCTGACTATAAATAACATAAGCTTCTGGGGTGCCTCTCTGGGCTGGAGCTGGAGGCACCTGCCAGGTGGGGGAACATCTGATTGGGATTTCCTGAGTCTCTGGTCCCGGGTGGTGATGTTGGTTGCTCCCTCCCAAATTCTCCCAGGGCCCTCCCCAGTTCCAGGTGGCTGTCTCATGCTCAGAAGTTAGCCTGAGGGGCTCCCTGGGGCCCCAAATGATTTCTAAAATAACTTTAATTTGAATTTCTTCCCTACAGGGGTGCCTGGGTGGCTCAGTCGGTTCAGCGTCCGACTTGGGCTCAGGTCATGATCTCGCGGTTCGTGGGTTCGAGCCCCGCGTCGGGCTCTGTGCTGACAGCTTGGAGCCTGGAGCCTGCTTGGGATTCCGTGTCTCCCTCTCTCTCTGCCCCTACCCCGCTTGCACTCTGTCTCTGTCTCTCAAAAATGAATAAATATTTTTAAAAAATTTTTTTAATGAATTTCTTCCCTACATTCCCAGGGTCTTCAATCCGTGGGGATCCGTGGGGATCTCCGGGGTTCCTGCCACCCTGCTTCCTGCTCTCAAGCCTCGGGGGCTCAGTCCGGGCGGCTGCAGGCTTTCTCGGGAACCCCTGCACCACCGATTGACCTGGCTTTAAGAAGGGGTGGCCAGTCGGGGGGTGTGGGCAGGGGGCAGAGACGTGGGGGCAGCCCAGGGGTGAGACAGCCAGCCCTATAGGAACAGAGGGCTCAACTTGGCCGCAGGGCGCGGGGGACACGGGGCAGGGGCAGCCCAGTTCCAGCCTCGGAGGACGTCTCTGCTTCTCAGAGTAACCGGGCTTTCCTCTTTAAAGTCTTCACCACCATATCGTGTGCACAGAGAGGCGCACGCTCCACAGGGTCTCACGCTGCCCCACCCTGTTCACCAACACCCCCCCGCCCCCCCCCCCCATCATGAAACCAAACGGCAGAGATCTCAGGAGCCATCTGTCACCGGCCCCTCAGGAAGGGCAGCCACGTCCTGACCGAACAGCATCGATTCGCGTTCCCCTTTGGGCGAATTTGTTAAGTGGAACCATTCGGAAAGTGCTTCTTGAATCTGACTTCTCTCACTCACCGCGGCTGTGGGATCGCTATGTCACGGAAGCCGCGGTGACCGCGTTCCTGTGCGGGATCCCGTCGTGCAGGTGAACCACACCTCATTCATCCAGACCCGTGGGTACCTCCAGGTTGGAGCTCCTGGGGACAATGCTGCTACGAGCATTTAGCGCTCAACCCGTGACAAATGTATGAAGGCACTTCTCTCGGGCGTGGGATACCTGGCCTTGACACTGGGCCGCCCACTAGGCACGTGTGCAGCCGGGAAGATACTCTGGAAGGCTGGCTGGCTCTCATCGTTCAGCCTCCACGTCAACGCCACGTCCCCCACCTCCCTCCCCCAGAAGGCCCTCCTCGTCTTGCAGAGCCCTGGGCACAACGTGTGCGCGTACATTTGCCTCCGTGTATTCGTTCGAGGCCCGTCTCCCTCCTGCACCTTAAGCACCGTGAGGTCAGGAAGCTGGCTCAGCCTTGTTCTCTGCGCTCATCCGCTCCATCCACATTTATTAAGTGCCGGCTGCATGCACGCATGTGCCAGCATCTGTGACTCAGCCCTGAGCAAGACCAAGCCCTCATCCTCATGCAACTTGGAGCCCGGTGGTGGAGGGAGATTTTAAGCAGATGGAGACTGTGTCTGTATAGGGAAGGGGGGGAGGGACAGGACCAGGGGTGGGGGCTGGGGTGCAAGAGAAGGAAGGCCAGAGCTGCCACAGTCAGAGAGGGTGAGGGCATGGGACGGAATGAGGGCAGAGATGGGGGTGCTGGTAATGCAGACTCTACAGGCATGTCAGGAGTGCCACTCAGAGGCTGGGGAGGCCCGGAGCCCAGTCCAGTGCTCAGCAGGAGTTTGCTGAGTGAGTGAGTGAGCGAGCGAATGAACGAACGAACGAACGAATGCACGCACGAATGAGAAAATGCCCTCCACATTGCCGTATACCCAGGCTCTCTTCCCACCTGCCACTCATGTCCCTTCTGGCAGCTGCAGATTTCGTGGCTTCACCAAAGACATTTGCACGTGGAGGGTCTCTGACCGCCCCTCCCTGCCGCACCGCCCGCCCCACCCCTGCCAACACCTGGCGACAGCCACACGGAGTGGCACTTCCCAGGACGGTGGCACTGATGAGCTCTGCCGGGGACACGCGGAAACGTGTGACTTAGCAGGCACCGCCCCGTGAGGCCGCTGCCCGGGCAAGCCCCTTCCTTTCCAGAGGCCGCCGGGGTCGCCGGGCTCTCGGTCCTCACCATCTATTTTCACTTTCTAAAAACATGTCTGGCACGGCAGCAGGACAGATCCCTGCCGTCAGCACTGAGCCGGCGGCCGTGGTGCTGGGGAGGAGCCCGTGGGTGCCGGGCCTGTGCAAACGGCCACTTTCCATGGGAAAGAGCCCTACAGATTAAACAAAGATGGCTTGTTTTGGCCAAGCAAACTTGGGAGGTGAGGTCTCAGGGTAGCGTACGTCAGGCTTCACAGCTCCAAAAACGAGTTTGTCTCCAGCTAGCTGAGGAAATCCAGGCAGAGGTCAAAATTTGCTTGTTCAGCTGTCTGCAGGCACAGGAGGGAAGGGCTCGGCGCCCTGGGATGGGAGCCAGGGGAGACCAATTTCCCTGCACTGTGGCTTTTCAACGTGGGGATTGAAAACCAGCCCGACGGTTGGTGAGCTGGGAACAAAGGTAGTGTCGTGGGGTGGGGGTGGGGGGGGTCCTCTCTCTTCCTCCAACCAGCTTGTCTCTCTCTTTTTCTTTCAAGAAACAAGCCAGTGGGGAGCATCCCATTCATCAGAGCTTTTACATTTTTTTTTTTAATTTTTTTTTTCAACGTTTTTTATTTATTTTTGGGACAGAGAGAGACAGAGCATGAACGGGGGAGGGGCAGAGAGAGAGGGAGACACAGAATCGGAAACAGGCTCCAGGCTCTGAGCCATCAGCCCAGAGCCTGACGCGGGGCTCGAACTCACGGACCGCGAGATCGTGACCTGGCTGAAGTCGGACGCTTAACCGACTGCGCCACCCAGGCGCCCCGTGAGCTTTTACATTTTTAACCAACCATCTGATCATCTAAACCTCTATCCTGATAACTAGCATCGTGTCTATCCACGTTTTCAACTTTCCGGAACGTTAGCCACTCGTGCATTTAACCGTCGGTCTGACCACCTGCTGATCCGTCCGCCCCTCCCTCCATCCGTCCGACAGCCGACCGTCCACCGAGACGTGTAACCAGCCACACGGCCACCCAGGCCTGCTTCCTACCACTCATCCACCCTACAAACATGTATCTTGCGCCCGTTGTGGACCAGACGCTATTTTAGGGGGTGCAGGGGTGCACAGTACAGACCCGGCCCTCCTGGAGCTTATTTGCTCATGACAAAATCCAGCGAATATTCAATGACTGCCTATTTCGTGGCTAGGCCTGGACGCACAAAGACAAAAGACCCAGTCTCAGCCCACAGTCCCCGCTCTGGAGGGAGAGACTCAGACGCACAACCAGCAGTCGTCTCGAGGTGCCCAGGGGGCACAGAATCTGTGAGCGTGTCACAGAGGCCGCCTGGCTCCGGCTGGCACGTTCCGGAAAGGCTGCTCGGGCGAAACAATACACAGCTTCCGGATGGTGAGCGGTAGTGACCGCCAGAGAAACCTAGCCTGGCCTGGCTCCCCCACTGCCCGGAACGGCACGTGACACACAGTAGGGGCTCTGTATTCACTCGGGTTGTTCAGTGAAAGTGAGAAAGACGCAGGCTTTTCGGCAACTTTGCCGTCGAGTCACATTTTTAACGGAATGTGAGAATGTTCAGAGGCACCACAGAGGCGCCTGGGTGGCTCAGTCGGTTAAGCGTCCGACTTCGACTCAGGTCATGATCTCATGGTTCGTGAGTTCGAGCCCTGCGTCGGGCTCTGTGCTGACAGCTCGGAGCCTGGAGCTGCTTCGGATTCCGTGTCTCCCCCTCTCTCTGCGCCTCCCCCTTTTGCACCTGTGTGCTCTCTAAATAAATAAATAAGTAAATAAATAAATAAATAAATAAATAAACAAATAACACTTTTTCAAAAAAGAAAGCACGACAGTTTGTCCCTCTGTAAGATGGCGATGACCATGGCACCTGCCTCGTAGGCTCATGACTAGAATCACAGGTGTCAACCTGGGGATCGTCGGGCACCTTAACAGTGTCCTCGATGCTACTTAATCATTAAGGTTAATGATATTTGGTCACGAATAATATAATTCAGTAATACGACACAATAACGGGCAGTAATACTTGATCTATTAGGAGCACACGGCTGTTCTATTTTATCACCGTCGTGATACACAGCCGTTTATTCCACGATGCTTTTCTGTGCCCAGCTCTGCCAAAGGGGGTTTGCTCAGGGAGCCCGGGGGACGCCCGTGTGCTGCCTTCGGACCATCTCTCCCTCCAGGAGCCTGTCCGACGTGAGGGGGCCCGCGTGGGCCTGGCGCCATGCCCCCGGCAGGCGGGAGGCTGCAGCAGGTGCCTGCCCTTGCCTGCCCACGCGCCTCGGCCCTCGGCCACGGCCACGGCTGCGGGGGGCGGGGGGGGCCCTGCTCTCACCTGATGATGCCATCATGCCCGTCGCCCACGCATTTTGCTCAAACCTTCCGGGAAATTGTACTTTTAGCTGAATGACGTCTTGGGGTTAAGAGTTTCCATAACGACTAATGGGCGGCCAGCATGCCTCCGCCACTGGGCGCCGCCAGCTCTGGACGCGCATGGGCTGCGTTGACGGCAGTTCCCGCGGGCCACTCCGTGCCGGTGGGGACGCGGGGGCAGGCAGGGCTCCGCAGCACCCGGGCGCGTGAGCCTGTCCCCGCTGGGGGGCTGGAAGCCTACAGAAAGCATTCCTGGACCCAAGGCGGAAGGACCACCCGGCTGTCCCTTCATTAGGCGAACAGTGGGGGAAGTTGACAGCACGGGACACAAGTGCATAAATCAATGTGTCAGCACCCCCGCTGGCGTCTCCCTCTGCCCCGCGTTCCACAGTGGGGCGAGGTGGAGAGGTGTCACAAGCAGTGGGAGCCATCGTGTAGGAGAGGGGACCGGCTGTGACCGACGTAGACAGGCCTCCGGCAACCTAGGCTGGTGGTAGTGGCCGGGGGGGGGGGGGGGGGGTTGGGGGAGGGGCGGTTCTGGCCAGTTTGGGTCTAGTGTCCTTCACGGAGCCCTCCTGAGCTCGGCTCCCGCCAGAGGGGAGAAGTGTCCCTAAAGTATTTCAAATGCCAGAGATGAACTGGGGGCGGTTCTAAGGGAAGGACTAAGGGCACATCTAAGCCTGGGAAGCGCCCGGCAGATTTCCACGGCCACCGCATAGCCACTCTGCCTGTGACCTCCTCTGTCTTGGGAGCTGCGTGGCCCCAGCCGGAGGAACCAGGCTCTGAGCACGGGTCTCAGCTCCTCGCTCTGGGGCTGTGGTCACCACCCAGGCCAGGTGGCCCTGTCCCTGGACTCAGAGGCCATCCAGCACCTTCCTTTCAGGTCCGAAGCTGCCTGGTGGCACTCCCACAGGGGAGAGGGGACAGCCTGAGGACCCCACTAATAGCTACGAGAGAACCCTCCCGTGATGATGAACCCCTCGGAGACCTCTGCTCCCTCGTGTGTAAAACGAGGAGCTTGAGAGAGATGAACCCAGACTCACAAAATGTCACAGCTGCGAAAGGCCCTTCGTGAGCGTCTGGCTCTGCTCCAGTGATCACAAACGCATTTACTCGCTCAGCGGACGTTTCTGAGCACCTACTACGCGCCAGCCAGGGGACTGGGTGTGGCCGTGCAGGAGCAAAGGAGCATGTCCTAGTCAGGCAGGAGGATCTCAAGCAAGTAAACGGAAAGAACAAAACTGCAGACCAGGATAAGGGCCGGGAAGAAAGTGAGGCAGGCAATGCCACGGAAGGGGCCTGTTTCAGACGCTGTGACCTGGGGCAGCAGTAGCCGAGAGAAGGATGGAAGAAAATGACCAGGTCGGCCATGGACAGATTCAAGGCAGAGGAAACAGCACGGGCAAAGGCCCTGGGGTGGGAACCAACTAGGAGAGAGTACCACCAATTGAAAGAAGGCCAGGGTGGCCTGGCAGGGTCAGGAGGGGGCAGGCAGAGACGAAGGAGGGAGGTTTCTCTCCAAGTGAGGTGGGAGCCCCGGAGGAATTCTGAACCTGGTTTAGACTTTAAAGTAGATGTGGGGGCCAGGGAGGCATTGACCCCTGGAGATTGTGAGTCAGTCGGCCCGGGCAGAGACAGGGGTGGATATTCCTGTAGGGTTCGGTGTTTGAGCAAAGGGGACAATTCTGCGGCCTCCAGCCCCTCAGCCGTGGCGATGGGGAAACTGAGGCCCTGGAGGGTCAGCGACTTTCCCCAAGGCGAGCCGGGGCTGCCGACTTTTCCGCATGTCTTTCAGCACAGCAGCAAACCTGTGCCGACAAGGGCGAGAAACCAGAAGCCAGAAACTTTCTGATCCTCTGCTAATTGTCCCTCGGGCAGAATGGAAGAAAGGAGCTCAGGAAAGGTCAGAGCGGCTGTCAATGAGCAGCACAAAATTGGGCTTATAAAAGGAAAATCAATTTGTGCTCCTTCTCAGGAAGAAGGCCGCATGTGGCCTGAATTACTCCTCTGGCTTATTTGGTTTTGCCTTCAGATCAGAAAATTGTAGTTATTACACCCCCAGGATTGATTGGCGTGGAGGCAGCTTGGGTTCCGCACCTCTGTCTTTGTCTGTTCCGATCCGAATGGTCTCATTTCCTCCCTGGTGGGCCGGGGCATCTCCAGGGTGGTAGGCAGAGAGGGCAAAGGGTTGGGGCCTTCGAGGGGCGGATGGCCCGGCAAATGGCTTTCCTAATGCATCTGTGCCATGATTCTCCGGCTTGACAGGTGCTGACGCACTGCGTGCACAGGGTGTTCAAAGCGGTGTGATCGGAGAGGCCGCTGGCTTCCTGCCCCCGAGGCGGTAATTGCCCATTGATCCCCTCAAGCCTCAGCAAATAACCCCTAATTCACAATCACCTGAAATGCTATTGATTTTTTTTTTTTTTTAATTTAACTTGCAGGAAGTTTCCACCCACGCTGCCACGCAGAGGGAAAGGAACGATTTCAGACTCCCTCCCCAGGGCCATTAAAACACCCCCCAGCCCCCCTCTCCAAAAAAAATCCCTATCTCCCAAGCACCAAACAAGCATTTTAGTATTATTATTATTATTATTATTATTATTATTATTATTTATTGTAGCTCAATGACCTTTGAAATTCCTAACAACTCCACAAACAAAGGCAAGTCCCTCGCGGGCATTCGTCTTGTTATTAACTTGAAGTCCCGGGACGTGAACAACCACTTTCCTTTCTGTGTGTTGTGGGGACGTGGGCCACGTGGGCCCGATGGCCAGCCGGCCTCCCCCCCACCCCGACTGGATCAGGCAGCCACATGCTTTTGTCCACATGCCCAGACTAGAGACACACGTGGAAATCTCCACCTGTCCCGTCACATCAAGGGCCACGCACAGACAGCAAGAGACGCGGCACCAGGCTTTCTATTAAATCTCCGCCCCCCCCCACCAGTGCATCAGCTTTAAGGGACATGAATTAGCAAGGAGATGCTTTACCACCAGCTGCACACCGGCGGTGTAGGTTTTCAAGGGCTAAATTCACCCACAAGTGAAATCTTCCCTTGTCAGTTATTTCCGCAGTCGGGGGGCACCGGAAGGCCTCGCGGGGCGGGGGTAGGGATGCCGTTTTGGAATCTGGTTCTGAGGCATCGTGGCTCAGCCACGGACTAGCTGTTCCACGTCAGGCCAGGCCCTTCAGCCCCTCTACGGTTTGCTTTCCTCACCTCTGAAACAGACGCGAGAGCCACAATACTGCATAGAATCACACACACACACACACACACACACACACACACACACCACACTCACATACACATATATCCACTCACCACTCACACATACACATACACACTGCATACACACACACACACACACACACAAGCCACACTCACATACACATATATCCACTCACCACTCACACATACACATACACACTGCATACACACACACACACACACACACACAAGCCACACTCACATACACATATATCCACTCACCACTCACACATACACATACACACTGCATACACACACACACACACACACACAAGCCACACTCACATACACATATATCCACTCACCACTCACACATACACATACACACTGCATACACACACACACACACACAAGCCACACTCACATACACATATATCCACTCACCACTCACACATACACATACACACTGCATACACACACACACACACACACACACACACGCAGACACACACATGAACGCACGCACAGATGGAATGTGTAAAACCAGTGACATCTCAGTAAGGGCTGTGGCTTGAACCCGTGTGCCCATGAGATGTCACCACCTGGGGGAAGCGGGGCGAACGGTACCTGGGTCCTTCTCTGTACTATGTTTGCAGTTTCCTGTGAATCCATAATTATTTCAAAAGGCAAAAGCTGTTTTTCTTGAGGCCACAATAATGCCTGCTTCACCAGGTTTGGGACGGGATTCAGAGGGCTAAGTCAGCGCTGGGCACTTAGTGCCGAATCTGGCATCGGTATGTGTTTAACAAACGGGATTCACCTTTGACCTATTGATCTATGTACTCAAACCACCAGCAGCTCCTTTTGCCGGAAAATCAGTGGTGTTTGTTGAAAGGGTGTCTGCCGAGCTTGGCGAAAGGGAACCTTTTTTCTCCCGTGACGGCTCATTATCCTCAAGGTTAACTGTCGCTAATCGCACTATTGGATTGCTGGTGGAAGTGTCAACGCAATCCGATCGGCTGTGCTGCGTGGTGATTGGCTCCCGGGACGTGGGCTGGATGCGGACCCGCAAAACCAGACCCAAGAAAACTCGGGGCGGGGGGGGGGCCGGGGGAGGGGCGGGGGAGGCTGGACCGCTGGTTGGCGTGGTGCTCAGAGTCGTCCGTTTCCCCGCCTGCCCTCTAGGACTTGACGTCTCCTCCGAGTTTTTGTAAGGCAAAGTCCCTCCTGGACTCAAATGAGGCTCTGACTTCATTCTGGTTCTTAGGCACAGACATCGCCTGTGGGAAAGACCTACAGCCTTGCTCCCGGTTCGGTGGTCAGCTGGGGTGTCACAGGCAATGCTATAAACCCTGATCTGGGTGCCAGTCCCGCCACTGCTGTGTGACCTCGTACAGGTTCCTGAACCTCTCTGGGCCTCGGCTTTCTCTTCCACTGACCCTTAAAAACACTTGCACGTTAACGCAAGGGGAGACTGGGTGAGGGTTTGACAGAACCCCTCTAGACTAGTTTTATACCTCTCTGTAAGTCGACAATTATCTAAAAATCAAAAGTAAAAATGAACCCAAACCCTTCCTTTGGTCATCCGAGGACTAGAGACGGCAAATGCAAAGTGCTTGGCATGTGCTTGGTGTTCCCCGGCCTCGGTGTGGAAGGAAACGGCCCAGCCATGGCATCTTTTTCCCTTTTTTTCCTATCATCCCCGTGCTGTGACCTATGTCTCAGCTAACCAGACAGATCCAGCTCTGAGGCGGTGATAGCAATGAAGGGAATCGTGGAGGGAAGCACATCCTCGATCCCCTGGTGTTGGGGGGTGGGGGGTCCTCCCCTTGAGATTACAGTCACAACCTTAAAAGCAAGTTCCCGGGCCCCGGGTCCGCAGGCTGGACATACAGCTGCTTCTCACTCTCACCAAGGGTTAGTGGCCACCTTCTCCCCAGCGCCACACAAGGCCAGCTGGCTTAGGACCCATCCTAAGGGCCAGGGAGAATAAAGCAAGGCCCTCCATCTTCCTGTGGCCGATCCTGCAGATCCTCTTTGGCAAGCTCGTCGCGTTGTGTCATTCTGGGAGGCGGGAGAAGGGGAAAACTACCTTCCGTCCATTTCTGCTATTGAAGCAGGGGTCCCTGCTTCTATTTATGGGGAGACTTGGCAATGCAGAGGCAATTCAATTAAACAAAAGCAGGGCACAGGGGAAGTTTGGAAGGAGGGTCGATGGCCAGAATGCTTCGTCCAAATAGAATTCCGTCCCCCACCTGGAGACTGCAGAGAAGCTACGTCCAGCAGGAGATTTACAGCCCCGAGCGTCGCCTCCACCGGGTAATAAACTGTGTCCTCTAATCAATACAGGCACTGGGCTGCCCGCCTGCAGCATGGCCGCCCATTCAGCAAAGTCACTGAGTAATGGAAAACGCAATCAAGTAGTATAATGAATCTGGGTAATTGGACGGACTAGGCAGAATGATCCAGCTAAATATATTCAGTCCGGCACATTAATTAAAAGCCTGACACTCCCAGCAGTATCCAAAGCGCCTCGTTAATGCTCTTCTGAATCCAAAGGTCAGACACGGTGGATGAGCAACAAAACAGTGCTACCATTGTTCAACTCGGGGGCCTTTGTGATGGGCGCGTCCGTGGGGGCTTGGAGTTACCTGGAGGTCTCGTCTCAGGGGTGCTCCTGGGCACCGCTGGGCCGGCTCAAGAGGCGGGGGGGTGGGGGGCAGGGTGAGTCCTCCTAAGTCAGAGGTCAGCAGGTAAGGGGTCAGGTCTAGGCCGTCTGGCTCAGGGCCATAACAAAGTTCTCATTTCATGGAAAAAGGAACAAAGGCATTTTGTGTAAAGCCAAAAAAAAAAAAAAACAAAAAACAAAAAAAACCCAAAAACAAAACAGAAGTGGGGCCCTATAGGAAGGCGAGAAGCTGTGTGTCCTTGGGCAGGTTGCTTTGCCTCTCTGGGCCCCGTTTGCCTGTCTGTTACTGAACAGACTGCCCATGTCTGAGATTCGAAACTGCTTGAGAGAGAAGGCCGTCAAGAGCAGTGGTCCGGCACAGCACCCCTCAACGATTCCGAGGGAACGCGTGCCCAGACGTGACCATTGGGCCTCTGTCCGGAATCTAATAAACTCGCACGTCAAAGATGGCACTTTGCTTCCCTTGACCTTCCTGGAGTAGAGAGCCCTCAGAACTGCTTGCTTCAGTGGGCACGTGGGCACCCTGGGGGCCGGGAGGTGGGCATCGTTTGGATAATTTTTGACATTTGACCCCAGGGTCTTTGGTCCCACCTGTCCCTCCTTGAAGACACGGACAGGTGCCGCTGGGGCTTACCTCATCCCCAGAGAGCCCGGGACTCAGGACCAGCAGAGTCCCACTGCCAGCTGGCCCCAGTGCTTCCCGCCTGGGGGGCCCCGGATCAGCCCCCAGAGTATGTGCCACCAGTGACCCCATTGCCCAGATGGGGGGGGTCAGAGGCTCAGTCGCGGCAGACAGCAGGACAGCCCATTCCTCCCTGCCAGCCCCGCTCTAGGCGCCCCCGCCTTCTCCGGACTCTGCGCCTCCCGGCCCTGAGAGGGCCGCATGCAAAGAATGTACAAGAAATTCCGTTTTTCGGAAAAAAACGGAAGCCGTGCCAAGAGTCAAGGACCAGCCATCTCCTCTGACGGGTCAGCGATTTAACGCTCTCCTTAACAATCACTGACCTCGCACCCTCTGACTTAGGGACTGCACTCCTAGGAATTCACCCTCCCAACACAGTACGTGTCCACACTGCAAGACCCTTCCCCTGCAGATCTGTCACTGCCATCCACACTCCCAGCTCGGGGGGACCCTGGGAGAAACGAAGGGGTGTGCCACCGTGAGAACTCCACACAAGGGGGCTGATCTGTACTCCTTCGTGCAATGTGCACGTTTCCTGGGTGTGAGCTACGGGCCAGGTGCCGAGTTGGTGACCAGGGCAGAGGGACCTCACCCCGCTAATCCGGACTAATATGGAAAGACGTCCCAGTGGATCCATAGGAGAAAAATCTAGTGACTGGCACACGAGGGGATCTACTTTAGTTGCTATCATGTAAGATACACGTATGTGTGAGTGTATCTGGAAAATGTAACCCTGGGGTAAAGGAGGTGGGAACATGTTTTCTTGTTATTGTGTCTCCTTAATTTGTTTTTGCAGCATCATGAACAGACATTATTCTATAATAAAAAAAAAAAGTGAATTTCAGGGCACCTGGGTAGCTCAGTCGGTTAAGCCTCTAACTCTCGGTTTCGGCTCAGGTCATGATCTCACAGTTCATGGGTTCGAGGCCCACATCAGACTCCACGCTGACAGTGCAGAGTCTGTTTGGGATTCTCTCTCTCCCTCTCTCTCTCTAGTGTCCCTTCCCCGCTTGCTCTGCCTCTCTCAAAATAAATAAATAAAATTTAAAAAATTAAAAACTTTTTACAAGAGTTTGAATTTCCAACTTCTATGGCCAACTCTGAAGTCAGTGGATGAGGTACAGTTCTTCCTTGTTCTGGAACAGCCCCCTGCCCTCTGGAGCTCTGAGTGAGCCACACTCACATCAAAGTTCAGCAGTTGACAAACGGCATCGGTGAGCAGCAAGGGGCTGTTCTGAGCCTGGCTGGCCCTGGAACCCGGACATGTATGACTGACAGGAACATCACACACCTTGCCGAGACCCCTGGGCTGCCTTTTTCCTTCCTTCAGCCTGTTTTGGCCACACGGGCACCCTTTCTGTGTCTGGCTTTGTTCCCTCAACAAATGTTCACTAGGTAAACCAGTGAATTCTGTTTCCATGAGGCTTTGACATGGCTTTGGCTTTGACAAGCTAATGCCATGGGGGAAGTACTGAGTGTCCCTGACATGTAGTACAAGAATGCATGCATGTATGCATCCATCCATCCACGCACCCATCCATCCATCCATCCATGCATGCATCCTTCCACCCACCCATCCATCCATCCATCCATCCACCCACCTATCCATCCATCCATCCATCCATCCATCCATCCATCCATCCATCCCCCCACCTATCCATCCACCCATCCATCCCTACACCTAACCATCCATCCATCCATCGATCCATCCATCCATCCATCCACCCATCCATGCATCCTTCCACCCACCTATCCATCCATCCATCCACCCATCCATGCATCCTTCCACCCACCTATCCATCCATCCATCCACCCATCCATGCATCCTTCCACCCACCTATCCATCCATCCATCCATCCATCCATCCATCCATCCACCCACCCACCTATCCATCTATCCATCCACCCACCCACCTATCCATCCATCCATCCATCCATCCATCCATCCATCCATCCACCCACCTATCCATCCATCCATCCATCCATCCATCCACCCACCTATCCATCCACCCATCCATCCCTACACCTATCCATCCATCCATCCATCCACCCATCCATGCATCCTTCCACCCACCTATCCATCCATCCATCCACCCATCCATGCATCCTTCCACCCACCTATCCATCCATCCATCCACCCATCCATGCATCCTTCCACCCACCTATCCATCCATCCATCCATCCATCCATCCATCCATCCATCCACCCACCCACCTATCCATCCATCCATCCATCCACCCACCTATCCATCCATCCATCCATCCATCCATCCATCCATCCATCCATCCCTCCACCTATCCATCCACCCATCCATCCCTCCACCTATCCATTCATCCATCCATCCTTCCATCCATCCATCCACCTATCCATCCATCTACCCACCCACCTACCATCCATCCATCCACCCACCTATCCGTCCATCCATCTATCCATCCATCTATCCATCCCTCCACTCATCCATCCATCCATCCATCCCTCCACCTATCCATCCATCCACCCACCTACCATCCATCCATCCACCTACCTCTCCATCCACCCATCCATCCATCCATATGTATGAAGCTCTTGCTGAGTGCTGGGCACCATGCTGGGTTTAGAGGGCCTGGGCAATTAGTCCATCGCATGGGACTCTCCTCACAGGCTTAAGTTCGACAATGTTGCCAGTCATCAGGAAAGGGGAAGGCTTTCCAAGTACGGTGGGCATTCAGGGAGGGACCCTACCCCCACCTGGCGCAAAATAGGCAGGGTTTGAAGGCAAAGGAAGACTGCCAAGGAGCCTGTGGATTTTCATCAGCTTCTTGGGACTGGAATGTAGACTCTGGAGCTGCTGGATATCAGTGGGGTTTTCTATCACTGTTTCTGTAGCTTCTCTGCTAACACTGAGTGAGATTCTCCTGGGGAGTGTTGCCCACTCCCTTCTGCCCCGCACAGGCCTTCCGTGCTCCTGACCCCCTGGGCCTCCAGGGCCTCATCTCTACAGTGGGGATGGAACAGCTACCACTTTTGAGCATCACGCGTGTAAGCTGTCTCCTAATCCCGGCCCTACTTTTCCACTGTGGCTCCACCAAGCAGCCCCTGCACAGCCTTCGGGTTTGACCCTCCAGCCCCAGTAAGGAAACTCAGACTCAAAGAAGTCCACGACCGGTCCACTGCCACGCAGCAGCCAAGTGGTAGAGCTGGGATCTGAACGCGGCCCCGTTCGACTTGGACGCCATGCCCTTGACCATCCGCTTCCTCCCGGGACGAGGTGAGGATGTGCTGAGCTGCTGTGCGTGAAGCCAGGGCTTGGGCCAGCCAGGCTCAATTACAGCTTCCTTCCTTCCCTCTGAGGTCCGGCCGGGGGACATGCCTGCCCATGTCCGGTCCGCGTGAAATATGCCACGGATGGCCTCACCCCCAGCTCTGGCCATGTCCAGGATGTGACCTTGGGGAACATGCCCAGAGGGGACCCCCTCCCAAGTTCCACCATAACCCTGGGCAGCGGGTTCCCTGTATTTTCACAAGGGCCCCTGGGGGACTCCACCAGGCGGATGCAGGAGTCACCTCCACTTTTGGAGAATACTCGTAGTATTCCATCACAATCTTATTCCTTAGAGGCTGGGCCCTGGTCCCTGAGAGCAGATGGAGGGAGGGAGAGAGGGAGAGAGGGAGAGGGAGAAAGGGGGCCGGGTCCACGACTGTCCCAAAGATAATGGGAAGTGGAACAGAGGAAGCCTGGTCCTGACTGTGCGCCCCTGACTCTGACTTCCACAGTAGCTGAGTGGGGTTGGGGAGCCCAGCAGGGGTCAAAAAGGCCAAGGCGTATTTCCCTTCTGCTTTCCTGAATCCCAGGAGCCACTTGGCAAATGGCCCTGAGGTTCTCCTGGGCCCATCCCCGAGGCCCTGCAGCCGAGCGATAAACCCGTGACAATGGATGTCCCCTGAGGCCTCCTTCCTTCTTCCCCACATGGACTATTAATAATTATAACACCGAGCATATTACAAATAGTCACTTCCTGAGCTTCTTGTGCCCTGGGTATGGTAATTACTGTACTGAACGCTCACATCAGCCCCGTGGGAGGGGCGATAGGGTCACATGCACTTTCAGATGTGCAAACTGAGGCTGCTGGCGACCAGGAGTCCGCTGTCCAAGGGCGTCCGCCAGCCAGAGGTGGCAGAGCTGTTGTTCCGGGGCGCGGGGACCCATGGTCTTGCGGCCACTCAGTTCATGCACCTGTTTCAGTTACGTTATTCACCTGACTCCTCCAAGGTGCCAGGTGCGGGCAATGCAGGGGGTGGTCTAGGCTCTCAGCCACGGAAAACCAGCTCCAGTGACCATGGAAAGAAATGACCAGCTATGCTATCAGGGGAGGCCACCCATAAGAAGCAAAGGTGTGTGTGGTGGGGGAGGGAGGGGGGGGCCCAAGGAGACCTCCGGAGCCTCTAAACCGACCTTGAAAACAAATAGAACCATCCAGAATCCAGTGGGCCAGAGTGAGGTGCAGAGCGACGTCTGCTCTGGGGGAGGGAAAGGAGAAATCTCCCCATCATGTGAGGTTCTATCAGCCCTGCCCTCTTCTCCCGGGAACAAATTATTGATTGCCGACATTATCCCAACGATACTAGCCCCGAATTCCTTTGCGGATTCAATACTGATGTCACGGTTCAGGGAGATAAACAGCCCTGTCCTTGGGGAGAAAGGCACAGAGCATCAGCCTCTCTTCCAAGGAAAGACTTCCAGACACGCGCCATACTGTTACTGCCACGCTCCGTTAGAGAAAGCAAGTTTAGATGATTCCAGGCCCTCGGGATTATGGAATGCCGCCATAGTTTCGGGGTGAGATAAAGTCATTTTTCTTTTGTTTGTTTCTTTTTTACTCTTAGAATTTCATTTCACACTAGAGTTTCCCACTAGCAGGCTGGATCCAAACTCAACCAGCTGGCACACAGCCCTACCCCACTGCCCCTCTCCCACCCGCCTCCCTCTGCCTCTGCCTCCCACCGTACTTGGGGAATGGGCCCTCTCTCCCCTGCGCCCCCTATGCCCTCTGTTACCACCCTTAATCTGACTGGGTTGAAATGTAGGTATTTATCTATCTTTTCCTACTGTGATTAACAAAGGACTTCTAGAACGATCCCTCTTTTATTCCTAAGGGCTTCGTACAGAGCCTTGTACCATGGTGTTACTCAGTGAACGCAGAATGGCTGGAAGGAAGGATGGAAGGAGAGAAGGCCTGCCGATAATTAAAGCAAATGCTTATGTCCTAGTGGGCAGATTCCTCATCTCGAAAGTGAAAGCAAGAGTCATATTTTTATTGGGTCTGTTATTACCTCCACTTCACAGATAAGAAGGCTGGGGGCCTGGGGAAGTGAAGTAAAATGGCCCAGTCCCCACAGAGGCTGTCTCCTGAAGGCCAGAGCCCCCAGCCTCGGCCACCTACACGGTGAACAAGAAAGACACTCTGTGTGGTGCTCACATCTCGATGGGGACAGAGGTGGGCCCCAAAGATCCAAGCACATGACTTTCTCACCCACGAACTATCACTGGGTGAGGACCCCAAAGACCCACGCGCATGACCGCCTCATCTGCCAACTGTCTCTGGGTAAGGGCAACAGAATGGTTAAAGAGTAGCTCGCTGTGGCCGGGGTGCAGGAGAGGACTAGACAGTTCTGGATTCCACTCTCATGATGAGTATTTGCTTTGATTGGCTCAGGGTCACTCTAATAGCTGTGAAACAGTGACCGAGCCCAGTGACTCTGTCAACACTATCCTCCCTTGAAAGGACAGCCCGGATAAGGAATTCCTGTACGAGAACCAAAGACAACTCTGACGTTGCCTCTCTCTCTGCGTCTCCCCGTTCTAGCGGACGTCCGCAGGAGCTGGGTGGTGGCCCAGGTGGCCCGCTGGAGCCACCGGCCCGGAGCCCTGCTCCCCCAACAAAGGGGCCTTGATCCTTGGGGGGAGAGAAGGGCAGTGCGCAGTGAACCCATAGCAAGGTTGTGTCAGCCACGCAGCCGGTGACAAGCTGCCGCGGGGCCCCGGGCGCGCTGCATTACACTGTCATGCCATGATGCCTGGGTTTTGCTCCCGACAGCTTTGTTTAGTGACAACGCAGGCCCTGGAAAAGGTAAAAGATTCCTCCAGGGCACAATTTTAAGACCCACTAGGAAAAACCTGCAGTGTTTCAATGAAACAAACAGGACCTGGCTTAGTCAACTGCTTATTCACGTTTGTTTTTAACTTGGCGTCCTAGGGCGTCGGGCCCGGTTGGCCGTCTCTTCTTCCAAGCCGCGTGCTTTACAGATGGGGAAGCTGAGGCCGCCCCGGAGCAGCTCTCTCATGGGGAGAGCAGGAGAAGCAGAGGAAGGAGGCTAAGGTGGTCCATGCTAACGGGTCACAGTTGGAGGCATCGGGATGAACTCACGTGGAGCCGAATATAGATACACGTGGTTGCATCTAAACATTTTTCAGATGCGTGTGTGTGCACGCATTGGTCTGCTGTCAGCTGTTACAGCCTAGAAGCCCCACAGCCGGGAGCACACATGCCCAGCACCCAGGGCTCAGTTTCTATCACCATTCTCCAGCAAAAGGACCTGGGGCTTTTTGCAGAAGTAGCTCATTCTGTCAAATGCCCATCGATGGATGAACGGATAAAGAAGATGTAGTCTGTATGCACAATGGAGTATTCCTCGGCAACCGAAAAGAAGGAAATCTTGGCGAAAAGAAGGAAATCTTGCCATTGGCAACTACGTGGATGGAAATGGAGGGTGTTATGCTCAGCAAAATTAGAGAAAGACAAGTATCTGAGGACTTCACTCATACGAGGACTTTAAGAGACAAAACCGATGAACATAAGGGAAGGGAAACAAAAATCATATAAAAACAGGGAGGGGGACGAAACAGAAGAGACTCATAAATACAGAGGACAAACGGAGGGTTGCTGGAGGGGTTGTGGGAGGGGGCGATGGGCTAAAGGGGGAAGGGGCACTAAGGAATCTACTCCTGAAATCATTGTTGCACTAGACGCTTACTAACTTGGATGTCAATTAAACAATTAACTAATTAACTAAAAGAAAAAAAGAAGTAGCCTATTCTGCAAAGGAATATACAAGATGAGCTTGGGGCATCTCCTAGTGCCAGAAAGCAAGGGAATGGTTTAAAAAAACCAACAGGAATGATGACCAGCCGCCGCGATGGGGCCACGTCAAAGTGACCCAGGAGCCAGTTTGAGAGCTCCCAGTGGTCGAAGCCGGAATCTGAGTGATAAAATAAATAAAGTGGTATTGGGTTATAACCCAAAGTTAGAATAAATATCCATGAGACCATACTGATTAAATAGATTATGGGACAAATAAATAAACTGGGGAGGAGAGACAAATCTCCCATGAAGAAGATTCCCAAACGGTTTATGTACCTTCCAGCTTGCGGGAGGTGGAGTGCCCCTCCAGGCCCTACGTGTGGCTTCCTCCCCAAGAGGACAGCAGGGAAAGGGAGGAAGAACCAGGAGAAATGTCACAGTGGAAAAACCTGCCAAACAGGACCTGAGTCAGGGGGTCAAGGCCAACATCAACAGCCATCCATCAGGTTGAGAGCGTGGACCCTTGATACAACGTGATGGGACGGGCACCTTCCGTGGACCCCCTGCTCCAAACATCCCCTCAGTCTGGCCACAAGCAGAACATCAGACAGCCCAAGTTGGGGGACATTCTAGAAAACAGCTCACAAGGAAAGTCTCAGCAAGTACCACGGAGAAGAGGTGCCTAAGGAGACGTGACGACCCGACATCATAAGGTGTCCTAGGGCGCAGGGCAGAACCGGAGGGACCTGAAGGAAGTGTGGACGTCCCTGCCTCTGCAAGTGTGATGCTAACAGGGGACACGGGGTGTGGGGTGCATGGGAACGCTCCATGTTTTCATCACGATGATCGTATAAACCTAAAACTGTTCTAAAATAAAAAGGTCATTTTTAAAAAAGTTCCTCCCCTCCCCGTTTTGAGCCAGGAAACTGTAGCATGCTGAATAATGGCCCCCCAAAGATGCCAGGTCCCAATCCCTGGAACCTGTGAATGTGACCTAATTTGGAAAAAAGGCCTCTGCAGAAGCGAGTAAGGAGCTGGAGATAACATCATCCCAGCTCACCCAGGCGGACCCTCGATCCGTGACAGGCCCCCTCGCACGCGGGAGACAGAGGCCAGACCCAGACAGAGGGGCCGTGTGGCCACCGAGGCAGAGGCTGCCGGGACACGAGTCACAGGATGCCCAGAGCCCCCCGCCAGAAGCTCAGAGGCAGGAAGCCTCCTCCCCTAGAGCCCCCTCGATTTTAAACTTCAGCCCCGGAACTGTGACGGAATACAGCCCTCCCGATCTAGGCCACCCAGTTTGTGGGGCTTTGTTCCAGGAGCCACGAGAAACGGACCCAGCCAATCACCTTGTCCCGGAGCCCCGCCAGGTGACCGCCCTTCAACCCTGACCGTGACAGCAGGTAAAGCAGGTTAAAGATTACAAGTGTTTGAGGAAGAATAACGTGCCGCACGACGGGAAGAGATACCGGACCGTGTGAAACGGGGGAATCTCACCTAATCCGGGAGAAGAGGCTCTGCTGACTCTTTGGCCCAGATCCGAGGAGGAGAAGGAGCTAGCGGAGTCTGTGCGAGGGGCCGGGGAAGAGCATCCGTGCACAGGGAACAGCGTGAGCTAAGACCCTGAGGCAAGAGGAAGGGTCTGTTGAAGGAGCAGCCAGAGGACCGGGGCGGGATTGACTGTGACACCCTGGACCCGGGTGCAGGCCGTCACAGGGGCGAGGGGGGCCCCAGGAGGCCAGCTGCCAGTCGTCTGTTGATGGATTGGGAGAGGTCACCAGGGTTCCCGGAGGGGGGTGCTCCGTCGTCGGGGTGCTCAGGGAAGCCGCTCCGTAACAACCAGCAGGGAGAGATTTCAGAGTCCCAGCCAGGCCCCTGCGGACTTGTCCCGTGAGAGGCCACACTTCGTGAGCCACCACTCGGTTCTGCTGTTGCGTCAGGAACACAGCAGGAACAACGTGTACATGAACGGCCGTGGCTGTGTTCCAGCAAAACTTCGTTTGTGGATGTGGAAACGGGGACTTCGTGTAGCCTTTCATGTCATGAAATAGTCTTCTTTTTATTTTATTTTATGTTTTTAGTCAACCACTTGAAAGTGTAAAGTGTAGAGCTCACGAGCCTTACAAATACGGGGCAGGGGGCGGGTTTGGCCTGCGGGTTGCAGTTTGCAACCCCCTCCCCCAGCCTCCCCATCACCGCCCATAAAGCCAAGCCCCGTGTGCAAGGATCAGCCCTGAGGTTTGTGTGGCCACGAGAGGACAGAACCGGGAGGCCACCGAGGCGAGGCGGGGTTACAGGCCTCAGCAGTTACTGCCTGGAAACTGGCAAGTGTCCCCCCAAATCTGCCCTTGGGCTTTCTTTCCAGAAGCCCATAAACCAGCATGCAGGAGAATGAGACCCTTTCCGTGAGTCCCACTGCCTTGGACTTTGTTTGCTAAAAGGGGGTGGCAGCAACAAGGGGCCTTTTGCTGTAAGGCTGTGGTTTTGCCCTTGAACTCAGACTCCATTAGGAAAGGCTCACGTCTAAAACCCCATCTGAGGGGCACCTGGGTGGCTCAGTCGGTTGAGCGTCCGACTTTGGCTCAGGTCATGATCTCACGGTTCGTGAGTTCGAGCCCCGCGTCGGGCTCTGCGCTGACAGCTCAGAGCCTGGAACTGCTCTGGATTCTGTGTCTCCCTCTCTCTCTGCTCCTCCCTCGCTCACACGCTGTCTCACACAAATAAATAAAAACATTAAAATACAAAAAAAGAATTTTAAGATCGTGATAGCAAAGCATTAAACCAAGCGTGGGGTCCTTCTAAGTGAGGCCCCCTGTCGCGGCACAGGTCACAGGCTCGTGCTGTAGCCCCTGCCAGAATGTCTTTGGGCAAGTCCATCTGCCTCCTGGGCTGTCGGTGTCCTCACCTGTGACGGGTGACGCACCGGTCACCTGTGCTGCGGCACAGCTTACCACAGACTGAGCAGCCTGGGGGAACGTGTGGGGTCCCCCCCCCACCGGCGGATCCGCAGCTCAGAAGCCCAGATTTCTCCAGGGTCTCGCCAGGCAGAGATGGAGGGGTCGGCCGGGCCGTGCTCCTTCTAGAAGGCTCCAGCAAGGAATCCGCCCCCACGCTCCTTCCGTTTCTCATGTTTGTAAGAACGAGGCTCCCGTTTCTGTGCTGGCTCTTGGCCCGGGGCCTCTCCCAGCATCCAGAGGCCACCCACGGTTCACGGCCGTGTGGCCCACTCCGTCCCCGAGGCCAGCACCAGAGAGTCTCTCGTGTCAGAACTTTCTCAGGCTTCGGATCCCTCTCATTTCTGTCTCTGACCTCTCGACACAGACTTATCAGGCCCACCAGACACTCTCGGTTGTAACCAACTTGGAGTCAGCGATGGATAGCCTTTCTTATGTCTACAACGTCCCCATGCCAGTGACATCACCTAATCCTGGTGTGACGGATATTACATTCCTGGTCCCGCCCACACTCAAGGGGAAGGAACTACAAAGAGTGCCATCACAGGGGTCGGGGGTGGGGGGGCATCCTGGGGGCCATGCTAGAATTCGGCCTAGCCCAGGCCCATAAATACGGACTTATCAGGCAGGCGGTGAAGACTAGCGATAACGTACGCATGATGGCTCAATTTATGTGTCAACTTGGCCACGCCGTGGTGCCCAGCTGTTGGGTCAATGCTACCAGATGTTACTGGGAAGGCATATTATGGACACGATGAACATTGACAATCAGTTGATTTTAAGTCAAGGAGATAACTGTCAATAATGTGGGTGAGACTCATCAAATTGGTTGAAGGCCTTAAGAGCAAAAACTGACATTTTCTGAAGAAGGAGGAATTCTTTTTATTTTTTCATGTTTTCTTTATTTTTGAGAGGGAGACAGACAGATGGTGAGCAGGGGAGGGGCAGAGAGAGAGGGAGACACAGAATCCAAAGCAGGCTCCAGGCTCTGAGCTGTCAGCACAGAGCCCGACGCGGGGCTCGAACTCACAAGCTGCGAGATCATGACCTGAGTTGAAGTCGGATGCTGACAGACCGAGCCGCCCAGGCGCCCCCCGAAGAGGAAGGAATTCTGCCTCAAGACTAACATAGAAATCCTGAGTTTCCCTCCTGCCCTACAGATTTCAGACTTGCCAGTCTCCACAAATGCAGGAGTCAATTCCTTAAAATCTCTCTCTCAATAGATGATAGATAGATGACAGAGATATAGATGTTTCTCTGGAGAACCGTGATGGCACTTGGTACATCATAGGTGTTCAGTGAATGACTACTACATTGTTTCTAGTGGATTCAGCCAGTATTTATCAAGAGCCTATCACACAACAGCCACTTTGCTAGGTGCCGGGAGGAGGAGGGCTTGGGGTTGACCAGGCCCAACATGGCCCCCGTCCCTAACCTCTGCCCTCTGGCTCCCACGCTCAGATGTTCTTGTCTTCCTTCCACGATGGGGACACTAGAGCTGGAAAAGTTAAGTGGCAGCTGCTAGGGCCCCTACGTGACCTGAAGTCCACGGTCTCGGCTGCTATGCCACACTGTCTCCCTGTCATACCTTCCTCTCCCTTCTTCACCTCTCGGGTAAGTGCAGTAACTACCCCACGTCACAGAGGGGAGAGATTCGGACACGTCCCGCAGAGGACACTGGCTCCGGGCCAGGACCCGACTGGCCACACTTCCACCGGGCCTCCCTCTGCTAAGTAGAGCCTTGGTTCCCGGCGGCAGAGCAGAGAGTCGGGGAAGAGCGTCCGTACCCATTCCACTGAGCCACGCCTTTCCAGAAGCACGAGGTCCCCCCGGCCATGTGTTCTGCCAGATGAGCTAGAGATGCTCTTGGAATCATTGTCTCTGTTGTGTTCTTCTTGCCTTCCTACAGCCCAATATGCCCATTTCCATGAGCCGGGAGGCCCCCGGGGGTGCTGAGAACAGAGTCTGAGCTCCAAATATGTCTGGATGTTCTCTTGCTGCTCCGTCTGGGAGACGAGGGCCACTGCAGATTTTCTAGGCCATGTGCGGTCATGACACGACGCTTATTTCTCCTGGAAGGTTTTCTAGGTCATTGAGTCAAACCTCCCCTGTTGACTCTGGTTATGTTACTAGGGGACTGGCTCCGCTGGGGGCAGGGCCCATGTCCCGATCCAACACGTGCCAGTAGCGATGACTTTGGGCAAATCAAGTCTTCTGTCTTGGCCTATTCATCATATGTCAGTAGGCCTCTGCTGCATAACAAAGAGGCCCAAAAGTCAATGGCTTAAAACAAGAAACACATATTATTGTTCATGAGTCTATGGATCAGCCAGTAGTTCTAGACTCAGCTGGACTCATGGTCCAAGGTCAGCTGCAGTTAGATGGACAGCTTCCCTGATCTTGCCTGGGTTCTCTCACATGTTTGGGGTCGGCTGGCTGTCAGCTGGTCTAGGATGGCCTTGGCTGGGTAACTGGTCTCTCCCACATGGGGTTTCTTATCCCCCAGGGGCTATTCCAGGCTTATTCTATGGCAGCTGGGCAGGATTCCAAGAGAGAGCAGAATCGCGCAAGGCCTCCAGATGCCTGGGGCTCCGGGTTGGAACGCCATTGTCGCGCTCACTCAGTTGACCAAAGCAAGCCCCCCGCCAGCCCGTATTCAAGAGACAGGGAAGCCTATGTCTTTATGGGACAAGCCACCAAGTCACGTTGCTAATCCAACAAATACACGGTGGGGTTAAGAATTGCAGGGGCGCCTGGGTGGCTCAGTCAGTTAAGCTCAGATCACGATCTCACGGTCCATGAGTTCGAGCCCCGCGTCGGGCTCTGGGCTGACAGCTCGGAGCCTGGAGCCTGCTTCGGATTCTGTGTCTCCCTCTCTCTCTCTGCCCTTCTCTCACTCACACTCTGTCTCTGTCTCTCAAAAAAAAAAAAAAAATGAATAAACATTAGAAAAAAATTAAAAAAAAAAAAAACAACACAATTGCAGACTTTTCTGCAATCGCTCCAACCTGGTGGCCACTGGTTTAGCTTGTCTTTTTTTTTTTACTATTCAGCATCCAATTCCTCTGCATCACGTCATCCTTCTGGGGCAAGTCCCTATTTCCCGCCCTTGCAGACCCTCAGGTCAGACTGTGAGTGCAGAGTGCTGAGGTCTCTAAGAAGCAGACTCGCGAGCAGGCTGGCTCCTCAGCCCTTCCCTCCCCGGGTGACAGATCCCAGAGAGTAACAGAGACTGAAAATGGCTGGATTCACGGAGTCCGGCAGTGATGCTGATCTAACTGTTCCTGCTGCCAAGCTGTCCCCACACCTTCTCTGTGCCAGCCTTCGAAAGTGCCTCCCTCTGGCTCTGGGCCAACCCCAGCCCTGGTTGTTCCGCCTCCTCATCCAATCCTTGGGCCCCAATTCCTTAACAGACCTCCCGGGCCCTCTCACCCCACAGTCCGCTCCCCACCCTCCAGCCCACGCAGTCTTCCGGAAGCACAGATCCCGTGATGTTACTCCCCTGCTCTCAGCCCTCCGGCGGCTCCCAGCTCACCCAGAGTCCAGGGTCCTCCCCTTCGGCCTCCAGGCCCCCGTGATGCTGCTGCTGACCCCCGGTGACCCCTGGCTCGGAGCCGCGTCCCTCCGGTCTCCCTCCCCTTCTCTGCTGAGAACACCACGCCCCCGAATATTAACACGCTTCTGGTTTCTGAAGGTGACCGGTGCCGGGGTAGCCTTGGGGTCTTCGTCACCCGTCCGCTGTGGCTGAGCATGCTGTTTTTTCCGGATCCTCAAAGGCTGGGATGAACGGCCCTCAGCAGATACACCTGCACTTCTGGGGGATTCTTCCTGGAACGACCCGCTCGATCCAAGAGCACATCGACTTCGTGCCCTGGCGCCTGGCCACCCTCCAGAAAGGCGGCTGTCATCGTGACACGCGCCGCTAGGTCTGTGCACTCACCTCCTCACACATCTGCCTACGCCGTGCAGGTGACTCAAGATCCCTGGGATTCTGCCACGTGCTCGACCTTGGTCGCTTTGACCTGAGAGGGGCCTGAGGCTCGAGAGAGGGGCACGTGAAGGCCGCCAGGCTAAGACGGGCTCTGTTGGAGGTGTCGCCAGTGAAGCAAACCGACCCGAAAGGCCGGCCGCATCACCGCCCAGCAAGCGGCAAGGCCTGGGCTCGTGTCAGCAGCTGAGACCCACAGACGGCGCTGGTGCTGAGGCTGGGTTGGAAGGAAAGGGGGGGCTGGAGGCATTTTGAGGTCACCTTCACCCCTCCCTGAGGAATTAGTTCTGGGTCAAGTGCGGTCAGTTTCGCACATCTGGTCTGAGCACATCTCGGTTGTCACCACCAAGGGGTGACCAAACATCCCGTGAGGCCCAGGGCAGCCCCCACGAGGGAGAAAGATCCAGCACAAAATGTCAGTGGTGTCGAGGCTGGGAAACCCCGGTCTAGAAAGGTGGTGGAGAGGTTAAGACCGGGGGCTCAAAGGTCCAAAGTTCAAGTACAGCTTTGACCCCTTCCCTGCCTTTCCTATCTCCTCATCTGCGGGTCGGAGGTCAGCATGGTCCCCGGGATCGCAGTGAGAATTCCGGGGACCGCAGCCGAGGCCTTCACCCGGGGCTGACACGCGGCCCTCAGTAGACCCCGACCTCCATCACCAGGGGCGACGTCGCCAGGCGGGGTGACATCTTGGGGGCAGCGCAGAGCAGATGCCTCGGCTGCCGGCTGACACCCCCAGAGCACCTTGTTCTCATCCATCTGCTGGGGTGTGACTGGGCCCAGACGAGAAGATGCCACACGACCCGTCCCAGGCACGGCCACCTGTCAGTTGGTGGCCTGCTGGCCCCACAGCTGCCCAGCAGTGCCGTCTTTGACGTGTGAACTTGGGCTACACAACAGCTCAGCTCAGCCCAGAGGCTCCCGAGCTTTCCAGGAGAGAACCTGCATTCCACGTGAACCCCAGTTCAGTGGCGGCCAAGCTCTCCCCACGAGGGATAGGATGGGGTGGGAGACATCACCGGTCATAAGTGTCTCCTGGGGACCAGCTTCCTGGGAGCGTGCTGGTGGCACTGGGAGGGCCCAGCAGCTCCATCCAGCCCCCGGCACCCCTTGCCTAGCTGGGCAACAGTTCCAGTGCCCCAGGGTCTCCAGGGCCCTGTCTGACCCCCCGTCCGTGCACCCCTCGTGGAAGACCCAAGTGCCCATTCCAAAGCGTGACCTTGATTGTCACCATCCTTCAATGCGAAACCAGTCATGACTCCCCCAGGCCTCCAGGGGAAACCCCACCTGCTCTCACGGGGCCCTGCATGACCACAGCGCCTTATCCCCTGTTCCCGGCTGTTCTCCAAGACCCAGGTTCCCCCGCCCCCCACCCTGCAGACCCGCACACATGCACAGACACACGCTCACGTGCACTCGCTCACCTGCCCTCGGACACGTCCCTCACGTCCCGCCTCGGGGGCCTGGACGCTGGTCCACAACACACCGTCTGCTCTCACAGCCCCGCCCCTCCCTCTGTCTGAAATGAGCGCACCGCCTGGGGCGCACCTTCTGGGGCGCTTTTACCCTTGAGGCCTCTCCAAAGGCCGCCTTCTCCGAGAAGTCTTCCCGATACCTTCCTGCGACACTGGGCTCACCATAGCAACGGGGAGTCTGTGCCGGTCTTCAAAACACTTAGACGGGTTTCCTCACTTGACTCCCGAAAACACCATAGGTGAGGAAATCAGGGCACAGAGAGGTTGAGTAACTTGCCCCAAGTCATAGAGCCAGGTAGCAGGGAGCCCGGATTCGCACCCCAGCCATCCAGCTCTGGGCCCGTAGACTTCACGGGTGCCCCGCACTGCAGTCTCCAGAACGGCCTCGCCCCCTGGGGCCAGCTCCAGCGCCCCGAGCACCACGCCCTGGAAGGCTGGACCCAGAGGACCAGATTCTAGAAGGCAGGCACTGACCCCAGAGCTGAGCCCAGAGCCCCGTCCCCGCTAGGTTCTGAGTAATTGTTTCCACGTCTGGCCCGTGTGCTCTCCCGAGCTGTGTCAAGGGCCGGCTGTGAGACTTGCTTTTCGTCCGCACCCGTCCCTCCCAGCTGCTCCCTGGAAGACACCCCCAGCCTCGCCACACCAGGTGCAGATCACGCCCCCGCCGAGGCGGAGAGCACCCCTGAGGGGGCTTCTACTGCAAGGGGTAGGGCGCTGAAGGGCCTCACTTCGTAGCAGACCCGCAGAGACTGCAGACGTGGACCCTCCCTCCCCCGCTTCTCCTCTTTCCCCTCCTCGTCCCTTTTCCCGATAACACGTGCCCAGCACGCACTGCTCTGAGCACGTACAGGCCTCACCTCCTGCGGCCCTCACAACCCCCCGACGAGAACGTGTCCTTACTGTCCTTACTTCACAGATGGGGAAACCGAGGCAGAGAGCGTCAAAGAGCTCGTGCGCAGTGACCTGGAGGAGTGGGACCAAGCCGCTGAGTCTGCAGAGAGACCACGGTCCTCATGGGCCCCCGGGCACCCTTGCCTTGCCGGTCCCCTGCCTCCATAAAAAGCTTCATTAAGTACATTTTACAACTGTGCTGTTAGTTACAAAGACTAATGTGATCCAGGCTGGGCTTGTTATTAGACATTCGTTATTATTGTGATACTCATGTTTCTTCCCATTTTACAAGAAGTCATGACACTTTTGCAGGAGCCGGGAAGTGCCGTGGGCCCAGGCCCCGGGGATTCCCGTGTCCCACGGGCAAGCCGGCGCGAAGCTGGCCTTGCCGCCCGGGAGGGGAAGGAGCCCCCTTGAGCTGCCTGAGCACAGTCTCCACCATCTTGGGTGGGGTCAGCTCCTTCTGGCTCTTGCCTCTTTCCGCGGGGGCTGACGTCCACGCTGCAGTGGGAAGGGAGAGGAGGGGACCCCACCGGGACCCCACCCGCCCTCCTGTACCGTGTCCTCCAGGAAGCCTCGCCGGAGACTCGGCCCCCAGCCCAAGGGCGTCAAGCAGTCTGTGAATTCCAGCTGGGGCTTGGCCAGGCCACCATTCACCCACCTAACATTCCAGCAAACACCCGAGACTACCTTTGCAGATAGAAAGAGCCAGAAGGAGCACACCATATTTCTGGTGCCTGGCTGCCAGGCTGATCCCAAGCATTTCTGGACCTTTATGCCACCCCAGACAGTCAGGAGCCCCTCACTTTGGCCAGGACAGTATCCCTGACAGGTTACGCCATAACAGCCATTTTGTCTGAATTCTGTGTGTTTCTTGAGACTTCAGTCTAACGCCCTGACTTCCAGGTTCACTGAGCTTTGGGAACTTGGTCAAGAATCAAGAATCGGGGGTGCCTGGGTGGCTCAGCCCGTCAAGCATCTGACTTCAGCTCAGGTCATGATCTCACGGTCGGTGAGTTCGAGCCCCGTGTCGGACTCTGTGCTGACAGCTCGGAGCCTGGAGCCTGCTTCGGATTCTGTGTCTCCCTCTCTCTCTGTTCCTCCCCTGCTCACACTCTGTCTCTCAAAAATAAATAAACGTTTAAAAAAAATTAAAGATAAAAAAAAGAATCAAGAGTTGGAGTTGATGGTCTGGGGCTGAGCTCTGAACCACTGCGGACGCCCAGAGACGTGCCTGTGGCCGTGCAAGGTCACGTCCAAACTGCCTGTTCCCAGGCCGACCAGAGCCAAACCAGGAGACCACATTTTCTTGTTTGTTTGTCACTCCACCAAAACCTAAATTTACCGACAGCTGTCAGAGAATGTCTCGCTTCTTGTTGGAAAACTTAGGGGAAATTTTCATATTATGAATATTATTTAAGCAATGGATTCCCTCCACCCCCCCCACCCCCCCAGCTATTTTGCGATTTTGAGTAACATTGTGAAGTACACTTTGGTCATCAGAGTTTGAGGTCTGAGCATTTTCAAGTTCCTCAATAACTTTGACAAACTGTTTACGTGAGGACCAGCTCGGCTTACGCTTCACCCAGGATGGGAAGAGAATGACAACACCTCTGTACCGTTGCCAGGTTTGACGACTGCCAAAATGAGTGCTAGCCCTCAGAAACAGCTATTTTTATTTTTCAATTAGGGAATAAAAGGATAAACCACACCAGCGACAGACATCTGTTGGAATCTGAGGAAGTAAATCCCCTCGGTCTAGGATTACCAGATAAAGCAGAGGACGTGTAGTTCAATTTGAATTTCAGATAAACAACAAGTAATTTTCAACACGCTGCGTCCCAACTATTGCATGGGATGGAGGTATACTAAAATTCTATTTATTGTTTATGTGGAAACCAAATGGAACTGGGTTTCCTATATTTGTATGCACTAAATCTGGCAACCTAGCCCCAAACTTGCCATCTCCGTTTGTGAGCACTTAGTGGATGCTGAGACCTTCTGAAGAGCTGTCTCTGGGGGCGCCTGGGGGGCTCAGTCGGTGGAGCGTCCGACTTCGGCTCAGGTCATGATCTCCCGGTTCGTGGGTTCGAGCCCCGCGTCGGGCTCTGTGCTGACAGCTCGGAGCCTGGAGCCTGCTTCCGATTCTGTGTCTGTCTGTCTGTCTCTCTCTCTCTCTCTCTCTCTCTCTCTCGAAAATAAATAAACATCAAAAAAAAAAAAAAAGAACTGTCCCTGCATTGACTCATTCCATCCTCAGAAAAACTCAGGACTATTATTGTCGGTATTATTTTACTTACAACAATAAACACTTATCTTAAAAGTTTCTGCGAGTCAGGAATGCAGTCGTGCTAGCTGGGTGGTTCCAGCTGGGGGTCTTTCGGAGCCACGGTCAAGAGGCAGACCCCGTCGGCAGTCCTCGGGGCTGCCGGACCCACCTCGAAGGTGGTCGGCTCACACACCTGGCACGTTGGCTCAGACCGTTGGGAGGAGGCCGCGGGCACGCCCACCGCCCCATTTTACCATTGGACAAACTGAGGCTCAGAGAGATTAAGGAGCTGACCAGGAAAGCAGGCAGCAGAGCTGGGGCTGGGACCCAGGCCGCGTGACTCGGGACCTAAGCCCTTAACTCCTTCTAGGCGTCGCTGTGGCCAAAAAGTATTCCACGGGCATGACAAAGGACCGGGCTGTAACGAGCCACTTGCAATGCCACTGTGAGTGACTTCAAGCCCAACAAAAACCAAGAGAATGTCACCCGGCAGAATTCCGGAAGACCTAGAAAAGGAACCATTGGTAATTACCCTCTTAATTTATAGCATCGTAACAGATGTTCTGAAAGGGCACAGGGTTTGTTCCCAACCACAGGTAAGCCACATCCCATGCAATCAGGATTATGCTCTTAATTTGCTTTTTCATAGATAATTCGAAGAGAAGACCCAACCCACGCCCTGTCGGAACAATTATAAACTCTAAATTTATGAAGTCCACGTTACTGGGTGTTGACCACATAACTCTGCAGGTGCAGAAAATGTGACGTCAGGGGATGATTTAATTGAGGCATCAGTGAAAACAGCACGAATTCCGCTGTTCCGGGCCTTTTTGGTAATTAACCCCGAGCTTCTGGGAGGTTTCCAGGCTGACTGCCCATCTCTTTAATCCTTTCAACAAACAGCATCTTTCCGTTTTCTTCCAAGTTCCCTGCAAGTCTGCAGTGAGACAGGGAGGGCCTCCGACGAGGGTGAGAAAATGTGCTAACTGGAACAGGTGGTACCACCTGGGGTTGGCCCCCGTCCCGGGCCCACAGCTGCCGCCCAGCTGCAGAGACCCAAATCCCAAAGTTTGGAGAGGATTTTCCCACCATCTGGGCTCAGGAATTCCCATGCCCGGAAGGTTCCTCCTGAGCCAAAGTGTCCCATTTCAAATGTGACCAGCGTCTAGAGAGGAGCCATTCATAGCCCCTTTCCCTGAGCACATTCTAATCCTCTCCCACCGATGCCCCCACCCCAAGCTGCAATCTGTCTTCTAGCAAAGACTGGCCATCAGAAGAGGGCTTACAGTCAGTGCCTCATCTACACCCAGCTCAAGAGGCTTGGAACCTTTCCCATAATATTCTGTTACCCTGTGCTGTCGTCACGTTTTTACCATCCTAACAGAGCAAAGGAACATTTCAAAGTTCTTGGAAAAAGCCTTCTTCCCATCCTTCAGGAGTCTTGGGCTGGTCACCTGTTAGCTATATAATCACCCAGGCATCGGACATGGGACATGGGACAAGGGATCGGGGAGCTGTTTTGTTCCGAAAGAGATCCCAAGAGCCTGGCCATCTTTCCCTTGCCTGCTCTCCATTTCTCTGCTCTTGGAAAAACTGGTCTCACATCATTAGCTCGTTCATTCAACAGACTCCCTGAATTCAGCAGACTTGGTGCCGGGCTCCAGATAGCCAGCCAGAAACCTCCTTGATGGAGGACGCTCAATGTTATCGAGGACGCTCAGTGCCGAGCCCTTGACACGTATGACCTCACGGAGACCTTGCGACCCTGTGGGAAGCTCACATCGGCATCTCCAGTTCACAAAGCAGTTAGGACTCGGAGCTTAATTCAAATCAGACAACGAGCAGACAGACAAGAGCGGAGTTACAGCTCCCAGAGCCTGGGCAATCATGCCCTCCGATGAAACTCCAGGCTCGGCCTGTATTCATGGACGCCCCATAGACCAAGGCTGGGAAAGACCATCTCAGCAAACGTGCATCTTGCATCTTTGTTCTTTGGCATGAGGTTGAGACGACTTTGCATTGTATGGCACAGACAGAATTTGGGTCGACCCAAGTATCATTTCTCGCTAGGGCTAAATGTCTCCGTGAAATAAGAAACACAAATGACAGATTTGCTCTTCAGCTGTGATAAATACCAAACTGTCACCCCCACCCTCTACTTCTCTCTAGAGCCACACTCTTCACAATGTGATTTTGCGGTCACTGCCTCAAGAAATAGAGTTTAGGGGCTCCTGGGCGGCTCAGTCAGTTAAGCGTCCGACTTCAGCTCAGGACATGACCTTGCGGTTCGTGGGTTCAGGTCCCACGTTGGGCTCTGTGCTGACAGCTCAGAGCCTGGAGCCTGCTTTCAATTCTGTCTTTCTGTCTCTCTCTCTCTCTGCCCCTACCCCACTCATGCTCTTTCTCTCTCAAAAATGAGAAGAAAGAAAGAAAGAAAGAGAGAGAGAGAGAGAGAGAGAGAGAGAGAAAGAAAGAAAGAAAGAAAGAAAGAAAGAAAGAAAGAAAGAAAGAAAGAAAGAAAGAAAGAAAGAAAGAAAGAAAGAATTCATTGTCACACCCCTTGGATCTGGGCTGCCTTTGCTTTGCTTTGAACAGCAGGATGTGGAGGTGCCTGGGCTCAGGAACCCCACATGCCTGTCCCTTTACCTCCCCATTTTCCTGCTCTGCCACGAGATCAGGCCCAGGCTAGCCTGCTGGGAGACAACGCATCGCACAGGACAGAGCCCAGTGCCTCCAGGCACGGCCATGCCAGACCAGCCAGTCCTGAGCCAACCCTCAGCCGACTGCAGACGTTCACGCAAGCTCGCTATGGTCAGCCGCACCTGGCCTGGGGCAGCGGAACCACACAGGTGACCCACAGACTTATGGGAAAAATAAATGGCTACTTTTCTAAGCCACCAAATTTTGAGATGGTCCGCAACGAAGCAATGGCTGCCTGACAGAGAACTCACAAAATCGTCCGGCATGTTGCTTTGTCTCTCAAGACACATCACTTGAATTTAGGCAGTACTTGGACCCATGATAGTCCAGAACCCTCCTGGCAGCTGGAGCCATCTCACCATCAAGGCCATTTTCCTTCCCTACAGGAACACGGCTGTGGCTTAGTAACCTTCCAAGGGCCTATATTTGAGGGTTGAAAAAATCGTCTCTTGGCTGCAAAATAGAGACCAAGGACAAAAACTTGTGAAACGAAATGACAAATACTTTACTAAACGCCTTCCAAACAAACATTATGTCAGCTAGCCAACTGCAACCCTACCATATAAATATGTAATCAGGCGAGCGATGGTTAACACAACCGAGCAAATGAATGATTTCTTCTTAATGGAGTCCAAACTTTTTTAAAAATCACAAGACAATTCAGATGACCTTTTCCACTTTCCCTGAGCCGGATCGAACATAAATTTCTCAAGCAAAAAAATAATAATAAGCCTCCCAGAAACTTTCACAGAAGAGTCTGGCCCGGGGTGGGCGTGCACTGTTACGTACTCAGGGCACTGCGACGGGAGATCTCTGAAAATCCCATCGGCCGGGGCCTGCAGGGGGTCTGCAAACAGCTCAGGGACAGCATCCTCACTGTTCAGGTGGACACGGCGAGGACGCCGAGGTGGGCACTCCCCTACGGGCACGGGTCGCACCGTCCCGGGTCGGGGCAGGGGAAGGTAGTGACTCACTGAGATCAGTGCAGGAGCCCCATCCTTGACAGCCCCGTCCTGGAGAGGGGACCCTGTTCCCCTTTGCTCCCGCAGTGCCCCCACGTGTCAGTGAACTCCTGGGCCAGTAACAGTGGGTGCGCTTGCTTGTCCAATAGACCGCGAGACCCTGGCATGCTCACTGCGTCTTCGTTCACAGGATGGATGTTTGCCAAATGCAGCCGAGGGCTAGGTGCTTGGCTAAGTACTGAGATTACAGCAGTAAACACGACAGACACCCACACCCTCACGAGGGAGGCGAAGGGAGGAACGGGCACTAAGCAAAAATGACTAAGTTATGGGCAGGACAAGCTATTTACAAATTAACAGTGAGGTCTCGAGCCTTGACCTTCCTCCGCCTCTGGGAGGCAGAAAGTGGGGGCAGAGGCTGAGGACAAGAGGCTCTCGGGGCTGAGGGGCGGGGGGCAGCTGGGCTGGTGTCGAGAGAGAAGGTGTCTGGTAAATAGTAGGTTCTTAGGAACTGGTTTTGTGTGTGTGTGTTTAACGCTGACTTAATGTTTATATAAACCAGGACGAAGGGTAAATAAAGCCCCTTAGAACTCATCCTACCCCGTTTCTAAGCTAGGGTCACATTTAAAATGCCTGAGGCAGCATTAGTTACTGAATAACTTTGGAGAAGACTCAATGGCAATTCTGATGTATCCTGGGGTTCCCTTATCTCTAACCTATACCTATAATTAGGGCTCCTTGACCCCAAGGTTAGTCACTTAATTCGTAGGAAAATGTTCCCCCTGGTTTTTGATCCAAGCAACTAAATGCATGAATACTTAAGATATTGAAGGTTCAACTTTGAAACTCTGGACGCCCCGAGCCTGGGTCTGACTGGGATAAGGCTGTGGGCGGAGGCTTCCCAGGCGTCCTAGGATGACCCTGACACTCGTCGGCCTTGAACTTGTACTTGCATTGCAATGTGGGAGGCAAGCTCTTCCAACACCGTTTCTGAAAGAACGCACGTTTTCCCTTTGAGTGGTCTCCTTCCCTTATGCTGGACGCTAGGGGTTTCTTGGGCCACGGGGCACGGAGAGAAATAAAGATGCCAGCACGTCTCCTCCAGTGAGAAACACGGGCGGCGTGTGCTGGGAACGAAGTCTCTGAGCAAGCCGGTCAAGACGCCTTTCCTACTGGCAGGCTGGAAATTGATGAAAAGTGATGGTTCCACTTAATTCACTTAATTCAAGGCAGGCATGATGTCTTCATCAACACCCTTGGACTGCCAGGCACCTGAGGTACTTGCTTGTGGGGTTTGCGGCCCAACATCCATTTTCCCTGCTTCTGGGAAGGGCGTCCACACTCCCTTTGGTCCAAGAGCTTTGTACGTATCTAAGCCGGGGCCCATCCTTGCCCTGTATCGTCCTGGCCCCGTGATTGGTTGGGGGAAGGTCATGTGACCCAGGTTGGCCCAATCACCATAGAGCCAGGATTTGGTACAGGAGCAACCAGGGACAGAGTTCTCGCTTTTCCCTTGGACTTGAAGCAAAAGAGCTGGCCATTACTGGATTCCTGCTGCTAAGTTAGAAGACAGTGCCCACGGGAGAATTTTTATCCCACGACATGAGCTTCTGGAACGGGAGGGATTTTGCTGAAAGGAAGATATCTGATTGCGTGAAATCCACGTACAGCCAGTCCTCCCAAGAAGCTGGACCAGAGACAAGGCTCTGTGGGGGTGAGCTCTTCTAGAAGCACAGCTTCCCTGCTCCTCTGTCTCTAGAGTCTGGCTTTCTTCAGTGCTCTTTGCAGAAGGGAGAAAAGGGAGCCCTTTCTGAGGTCCTTCACCCCCAACATGTGACCAGCTTGCTCATACCATTCCACTCCTGGGCTCCCGGTGGACAGTCTGTTCCGTACCGAGTCCTGGCCCATCAGATTGTCAGGGCAGTGGGGTCATGTGCTACCAAATTTGCCACAGCGATCTCATCGGGAGGTGGGATCAAGTTTTTTAAACTGGGCCTTACAGACCGCCCCCCAAGACGCCTGGCGTGCATGGATACAGACCTTGTGTCTCGCATTCTCAGGGAGGAAAGATTCTCCTCTTGGTAAAAAGATGCAAAAGCTATTTTTGTGAGATGGGGGCCCTGCGCTTCCAGAAAATGGCTGCTGTCCTCGACAACCAACCAAAGCAGCCCATGCTGAGAGTAGCTTTGACAGTGACCACAAAGGAAGGAACGTATTGCATTTTTAATGGTTCCCACTGGCTTCCCAGGGTCACCAAAATTCCCCAAAGAAATCAGTCACCTCCAGGGACCTGATGAGGAGGGGGACTGACCTTTCTCGACAACCTTCGATGGCTCCTGCCTCCTTCCGTTCCAATCTTCCTCCCAGTTGCTGTTTTCCTAATGTCCCAACTCATAAAACCTCTTTATCTCACTACCCCGCCCCCCCCCCCCCCCCCGGCAGCGTTTCCCACCCTAGTCCCCTCGCTTCTCCAACCCCTGAATAAGTTGTGTCCTTCCTACCTCCTTATTGGCTGTCAACTTTGGGGAAGTCACTTCTCCTTTTTGAGCCTCGGGCAGATTACTTATCTAGCGGTGGAGAAAATAACAACACATTCCTCAAACGTGAGGATTATCTACCACTTTCACACAGCAATCTCCCTTCTAGGAATTATTCCAAGGACAGAGGCGCACACACTCTGGCCTTGTCCACTGTAGCATCGCTGGTCACAACAAAATATAGAAAGTGACCCAGTTGTCCACCATGGGTGCCCGTTGAATACATCATGGTATGCTCATCTCCTAGACATATTAAGCCAAATAGCAAGGTCAAAAAGAGTGTGGCTTCATGGCATAGTAGAAAATAAATGTTTGGTCTTTGTCCCCAGTGCCTGGAACAGAGCTCCTAAAACTTGAAATTTACTATCTTTTGTATGTTAATGAGAGGACTCTTGGGAGGAGGGGAAGACTTCTTCCGGACAGAGGCCCAAGGGCAAGAAAGACCAAGCCAGGATGAAAGGGGGGGAACTTTCAGCTGTACCCCTTGACCTCCAAAGGGAGAGGAGCTGGAGACAGCTCAGTCACCAGCGGGCAGTGATCGAATCACTTGTGTCTACACAATGAACCCTCAATGAAACCCCCCAGGGGGGTCTGGAAGCTTCCGGGTTGGTGACTACATTGATGTGCTGGGCAGGTGTCGGGCTCAGAAAGGGCATGGAAACTCTGTGCCACTCTGCCACCACCTTCCCCTACAACCCACCCCCCACATCTCGTCCACGTGGCTGTTCCTGAGTTGTGTCCTTGATGAACAAAGCTGTAACGGTAACAGGAGAGCTTTCCTGAGTGCTGGGAATCACTCTACTAAGTTATCAAGCCTGATGGGGGGCAAGGATTGTGTGAACCCTCAAATTTGTAGTCAGCGGGGCCGAAGCGTGGGTCACCAGGGGACCCCGCTCGCCCTGGTGTCTGAAGGGGGGGGCAGTCTCATGGGACTGATGGGAGCTCTGACGCTCACTCTGGGTAGAGAGTGTCAGAACTGAATTGGATTGTTGGATATCCAGCTGGTGTCACAGAGTTGGGGAATTGGTGTTGAAAAGTGACGCATAGGTGGTATCAGAAAAAAAAAAAAACAAACAATCACACGGTGTGTCAGATGCTAACTTTTGTGGAAGAAAGCAGAGAGAAGCAAGACTGGGTGCTCGTTTTCGCCTGTGTCTTCACAATGAAACGGTGGCAGGTGGACCAGAAAGTAGCCCATGTGACTTTCTAGAGCAGGGTGGGCAGGAAAAGGGGTGGGGGTGACTTGGGGGGTAGTTTTCATTTTTGAATCATGTAAGGGTACCACTTATTAAATGCTTTAATTTTAAAAATCTTCATACAATGATCACGAGCCTTACTTTCGCACTGTGCCTTGCCACTAACTAATTATATACTCGCACAAGTGGGTGCTGTGCACAGAGCTGAGGACTAATGACCAGCAACGTGACCGTGGGCCAGTGACCTCTCTGGGCCTCGCTTTTCTCGATCATCTGTAACATGACAACAACGACAAGGCCCGCGTCACGGAATGATCGTGAAGATGTAAAACGGAGGCACTTACTTTGGGGCGCCTGGGTGGCTCGGTCGGTTAAGCGTCCGACTCTTGATCTCGGCTCAGGTCACCATCTCGTGGTTCGTGGGGGTCGAGCCCCAAGTCGGGCTCGGTGCTGACAGTGCAGAGCCTGCTTGGGATTCTCTCTCTTTACCTCTCTCTCTGCCCCTCCCCTGCTCATGTTCTCTCCCTCTCAAAATAAATAAACTTAAATTAAATTAAATTAAATGTTTAAAAAGGTGGCACAGACTTTGAACAAATGGGAGAACGTAGTGTTCGCTGGGGCTCCTCACGGCACCTTGCACTAGCAGAGTCCCTTAGAAACATCTGCTGAGGGGCGCCTGGGTGGCGCAGTCGGTTAAGCGTCCGACTTCAGCCAGGTCACGATCTCGCGGTCCGTGGGTTCGAGCCCCGCGTCGGGCTCTGTGCTTAGGATTCTCTCTCTGTCTCTGCCCTTCTCCACCTGCACGCACGCCCGCCCGCGCTCTCTCTCAAAATAAGTGAAGACTTTCAAAAGCACATAGATAAAAGGATTGGGGGATGGCGGTCCCCAGATAGAAGAGTCCGGGCAGCTACTGCTAACTGGTATAAACCGGAGGAAACAAACACGCCCACGGAGACACTTGTTCCGGAAACCACAAGGCATCGAGGATAAAGAGGAAAAGTCCTGAAGGCCCCGGAGAGAAAAGACGAAGGCCCGGCTCCGGGAGAGCGGTGGGTCTTAGCGAAGACGGCTAGCCGGCCGTGCCTGACCTCAGGAGAGAATGTGTCCCCCAACAGCCGAGGGGACACAGCAGTCAACCTGATACCCTACCCCTAGCCAAACGAGCACCTAGCAACACCAACATAAAGACACTTGCAGGACGGGGACACAGAAAATGCACGACTCACAGAACTGTCTGTTCTGGGGCCGGGAAGGGAGGAGCCCACTGGCCGAATCCGCCCACCGGCTGTTCCTGGCGTGAAGTTTTTCTGGAACGCGGCGGCGCCCTTCTCTATGGATTACCGATCGTGGTCGTCGCGGTGGCGGAGTGGCGGCCCCAGACGCGTGCGGCCCACAAAGCCAAAGACAGGTACTCTCCAGCCCTCTGGGCCTCGATATTTCCACGGGTGTTTACTCATTCGAATGTACTCCGCGAACACCCACCGTGTGTGTGCCAGACCCGACCCACGGGGAGGCGCACAATGTCCGGTTCCAGCTCCGGGCCCCTCTTTCCTGGGACCCTTTCCTGGGTGTTGGGCAGTTGTGAGCTAGGGGTGTGTGTAAAAACAACAAAGCACAAACCTTCTCGTCACCAACACACTACTTGTTATGAGACGGTCACCTGTTTCAGAGAGGGGGGCTTGTTGGGACGACCGTGGCCGTACATCCCTCGTTGCCCCCCCCCCTTTCTTCCCGCCCACACCTGCTCTACTCCCACTGGGCCCTGGGCCACCTGCAGCCGGAACTCCAACGCCTTCCCCGAGCCCCCCGAGCCCCCACAGACGTCTCCAAGCCTCTGCTCAGGCTCTGCCCCTTACCTGGGGCACCCTTCCTCTGTCGCGTGGCTCGGCTGACTCTTAAGCTCCTCCGAGAAGTCTTCCTTCCACCCCCAGACCGGACCAACACCTCGCCTCCTCGTCTGGCCGTATAAGGCATCACAAACACCTGCTGAGGGTGTTCTATCGCCGGACGATTCCTCACACCTTGGCCTCCTCCACTGATCACCTCACCTGTTGTCATTTACTCAGTACATCGTTCTGGAACGCTGGGAGGATTAACGACACACGCCTGGCAGAAGCCTAGTTGCAGTCACTCGTTCTGGCCCCTGACGGTTACTAACTCTTAAATTTCCCTGCACTAAATACCACTCAGATCTCAGTAATTCCGAGCATTCCTGCCGGCAAAGAAACAAGAGATTGCATATTCACTGACTGAAGGACCCAAGTGGGTTTATGATGGTCTGAATACCAGGCAAGTGACTTGCTTAAGCTGTGAGATACTTAAGAATTCATATAAAAGAATTTGGAGGTTTAGAGAATATATATCTTCTGGGGGTGGGGAGGGGAACCAACTATCCTGACAATTCCTATAAATCAAATTCTATTACTTTGAGGAACAGTCTAAATTCAAAGATGTGCTTCCATGAGAAACTTTTGGTAAAAACCAGGAGCTAGGGATTAATTCAGGTCAAACGTTGAAGAATCGGAAACTGTATCTTAATGCCTGCCTCCTGTGAGTTTAGGATTAAAAAAATTTTTTTACAGGACACCTGGGCGGCTCAGTTAAACGTCCAACGCTTGATCTCAGCTCAGCTTATGAGCTCACAGTTCGTGGGATCAAGCCCCACGTCAGGGTCTGTGCTGACAGCTCGGAGCCTACGTGGGATTCTCCCTTCCTCGCTCTCTGCCCCTCCCCCACTCACGTGTGTGCTCTCGGTATCTCTCTCTCTCTCTCAAAATAAATGCTCAAACATGTAAAAATGTAAAAACCTTTTTACATAGATTGTTTCTTTCCGTGGACCTCTGGATAAAGCAATGAGGTAGGCAGGCTGGTATTACCATACCCATTTGACAGACAAGGAAACGGAGGCCCAGTTTAAGGCTGGGCCCTTTGATGATCTGGTGGCAAAGCCAGCTCTCCAGATGCCACCGCCCTCCCTGCTGGCCTCACGGGCCCACGCCTGGCGGGCGCTCTGCCGTCTCAATCTAGAAAAGCCCTCCACTCGTGACCCACGAGCCCGGCGTCTGCCTCCCGCCCTGGGCCCTGCCCACCCCTGGAGCTGGCCCCGCCCCCCCACGTCCGGGACGCCCCTCCTCTTCCTCCACCCCGATCCCAGGAGCGCCGGGCAGGCCCGGGCCTCAACCGCTCCCGTCCGAGCTCCCTTCCTGCTTCCCGTGGCGTCTGCAGTCTGGCGGTGGCCAGCGCGACCTCGGGCCCTGCGCGTGCCTCCTGTGGACCCTGGCGGCCCCTCCCGAGCCGCTTCACATCCTGCGGAAGAAAAATTAGTGCCGATGCCACCGGTTCATCCGAGTCAAAATTCTCCAAAATGAGCTTAATTAAAACGAGAGGCTCTTGGGTTTTCTCAGATTGGCTGTGATCAAACCCGCTCAGAACAATGGGTTTCTCACTGCTCTTTAGCTGAGCGTCTGTCCAATTCCCTGCCCCTGGTAGGCGCCAATCCTTGAGGCAAGAGAAAGAGAGAGAGGAAACGGGAGGAAGGAGGGGAAGGGGACAAGAAAATGAAGAAAACCCAAATCCTTCCGGATGCTTCCAACCCCCTCCACCCAAGACGCCCTTGTCGTCCTCAAGGCTTAAAACCATTGCAACCTGTGGAGGATATCAAACAAAACGTGGTCACTTGAGCCTACTCGTTCCCACAAACCGTGAGCAGCAAAGCAAAAGGCAATGCCCATCTGAAAGGCTGAGAAGGTCAACTGCAGGTTGCTGACCGTGACGGCTCTGTCCCCGGACTTCTGGCATTCCCATGGCCTCTGCGGTGCCACCAAGGTGAACGGGACAGGTGCCAGAGGAAGGAGCCGGCTCTCTCCCCAAATTTCTCTCTTCCGAAACCGCCTTGGGTTCTCTTCCTCAGATGGTCCCCAAATCCCGCTCCTTCCTTAAAATCCAAGCAGCTCTTGTTTGCCTCCCTCCATAATCGACTTTGGATGGGTTCTACTTCCTGGACTGTAACTCCCTCCATCCTCTCCAGAGGTCCATGAAAAGTTGATGTGTAAGCAGGCATATAACACCAGCGAGAAGAACCCACAAATCAGAGCAAACTTCTAGATTTTTTTTTTATTATGCATTTGACAGTATTTTCTGAGTGTTAGCACAACGGATGAATTTCTCTCCAAGATAGCATCCTGCCACAGAGCCAAACGGTGCCTATGTGTTTTAAAAATGTAACTCAAGCTCTAAGGAATATGCGTTTGGATCCAGAACACAATTTAAAATCTGCCTATATATACACAGCGGCTTTACTTTGAACAGATCCACATAAAGGAATCGAAATAAAGAGTTTCACAATAAATAGTTGCTTCTCTAAACTGTACACAGTCCTGCTAGCAAAGCACTGCCTCCTTTTCCGGGTGATAGGTACTCACTTTTCTATCCGTAAGAGCTCAAGAAATAACGCACGCAGAATTTAGCATTTGGTCAAGGCCAACGCTCTGTCGTTCACCACCTTAAATTTCCCCGCGTGGTGACCTGGGCATGCCTCCCATGTGGGTTCTCATCTCTCTGCCAGCTGGGGACGGGTGGGGGGGGGGGCATCTGCATCAATGACGTTGGCACCAAATACTTTGCCGGATACGCACGGTAATCTTGGGCCGGCCGTAAAAAGCACAGCGGAAACAGATCGCGACCTGCGGGGCATTACAATCCCCAGTGGTTGCCAATTACACAGATAAATAGGAATTTACATAATTTACAAAGAGTTTGCATTTGTGGCTTATTTTGAAGCCGTTCCCCAAAGATCCACATTTGTTCATGAAAGCGAATATTCTCCCAAATGGCCTAGAGGGGAGGCCGGCGGCTTTTACTGTGGCTCTCTGGGAAGTGCCTGGCCTGCCTGTCCGCAGAGGGCTCAGAAGGTCACCTGATCGAGGACAGGCTCGCGGCTGCACGTGTCGGGGTTCAAAGCCCACACGTACTTGTGTTCTTCTTTCCTTGTCACAAACATCAACGTTTCTTTTTCTCTTGTCCTCTCTTTCTCAAAGATACATTCTTCTAGTGGGTACTGTGCACACCTGAAAATCACTGTCTAAATCCTCCTAGAAGCTTCAAAGTCCTCAACTCCTGCAAAGCTACGCTCCGCATTCAAAATCGACGCCTGGCGCCCTCACTAGCCCACAGCGCGTGCCTTCTGGATGTCAGGACGGGAGCGTCGCATGCTCCCGCCGCATCGGTTATAAGGGGACGCGTGTTTACATTTGCAAAGTCAGCCTGGAGCCCACTTATACTCCAAGAGAAGTCAAAAGCCAGCAAGCGGCTGGATGTGCCACGGCGCTCCAAAAACAATTTCCTGCATGAAACCCGAGCCACGGACGTCAGGCTCTGGGGCACATCTGGGATCATTTTACCCATTAGAGAAACCGGGTCGTTGGGGCTGGGGCATTCCTGGGTGAGGGGTGTAACTGTTAAGTGTGGACCTTCTGACTGGGTTTTCCCCCCACCAGGCAAAACTCATTCCTGGTCCTCCAAGAGGCTGGGAACGGGAACCGGGAAGGAGCGGAAACTGAGGCCTCCCAGAAATGGGGTGCTGCTGGCCTGTGTCCGCAGGGGTTCCTGACACAGCAGAGGGGGAGGCAGAGCGCGGGGGGCCCGCCGCCGGGCAAGCACGTGATGCCAGAGGCCTAAGGCCTGCTCGCTTGGTCGGTCCCGGACTTCAGCCTATCTTGGAGAAAGGGGCAAAAGAGAAAAAGAGGTACGTTACGAAGGAGAGCGCTTACCGGCTGGAAAAGGGGACATCTCTCAGCTCCCTCTCTAGCCCTGTCCCCTGCTCTGAAGTGACCCTTCCCACCAGCGCTTCGTGGCAATGTCAGAGCCTGCCACCCACCCGGGAAGGTGTGAATGAATCACACCAGCAGAGGCAGCCGCTGGGAGGTGCCCCACAGCCTGGTCCCGTCTTTGATTATCACAAGCTCAGGACGGTGGCAGCTTCCAATCTGAGAATGCTTATCTGGGAATTATTAAGTCGAGTCTTGCAAGAAAGCAGGGACCATGGCTTATAAGAAAAGACTTTTCTTCCCACGTAAAGCTTCTTATGGGAGCTTTACGTGAATCGTGAAAACCTGGGAAGAGTCTCCTTTCCAGGCCCCAGTGGGGACACGTGTGCGTGCTTCCTCACCTTCTGGACGTTCAATGGAACAGTTAAGAGCAGCGACAGCAAAAGCAACTTCACGCTTTTTCCGTGCGGGGCTCTCTGGCCTTCCTTGAACAGACCCAGCATATTCCTACCACAGGACCTTTGCACTTACTGTTCTTCCTCCCTGAACTCTCCTCCCCTTCATCATCCCCCTGGCTCACCCCTGGACTTCCTGCAGATCATTCTGCCAAGGAGACCGCCCTGTCCACCCAATCCCAAACTGCAACCCCCAGCCCTGGCACTTCCTGTCCCGACCCTGCTTTCCTGAGTTACCCACAGTCAACCACGGCCCGGAAGTAGATGTTCCTCCTTCCGACACAGCGTCAGGAGGACAACAGTAACCTCGCGCTGTGTCCAGGCCTGTGTATTCAGCTCACTCACATCTTCACGCAGCATTTTACCACCCCTCCTCGTCACAAGGGGGGTGAGTACAAACCCAACGTTTTGGGAGAGAAAGAGAGACCACACTCACGTGACTTTTATTACAGGAGATTGCCATACTTGTCCTACTTTATGACCAGGTATCATAGTTACTCTCTCCCTGTGCCTGGTTTATCAATGCGACGTCCTGGTAGAGGTGTGTGTGTGTGTGTGTGTGTGTGTATGTGTGTGTGTGTAGGGAAAAATGCAGGACCTATGGGCGTGTCCGTGGTTCTGGCCTCCACTGAGGGCTCTGGAACGAAGCCCCCATGGGGGAGGGGGGACGAGTGTTTTCGTCTGCGGTCAGCTCCCCACATTCTGTAAGTTCCGCAAACACAGCCCCTCCGCCTTGTCCCCTCCCGCATCCCCGACTTCCAGAGCGCTGCCCGGCATGTCGCAGGTGCACCACACATCTTTGCTGAATGAATGCATGAGTGAATGAATAAATGATGTCAAGGATGGATGGTTTTAATCACAGCCCGTCCTCCCCGAGAGGAGCGTGGGTTTGGGGCGAGGGAGAGAGAACAAAGCAAAAAGAGGCAAAGCAGGGACCAGCTGGGGCCTGACTCACGCTCTCCCGGGGCCTCTCTCTGCCGCCTCGCCCGCCCCCCTCCTCTCCGTCCGTATTACAGATGCTGACGGATCTCTCCAGACGACTAGAAGCGACTGCCACCGATTTGGAAAGCCTCCTGTATACTGAGCAGGGTTTAATCTCCCCTTGATCAGTCCCTGTAGGAACCCAAGCCACCTCCAGGCTATTATCATGGACATAAATTACCGTCCCATTGCACATGTGTAGGCGAGCCACTAATAACAATTTCTGATTGATAGAATGACAAGTAAACCGAGTCTGGCTGCAGGAAACCCTCAGAATCTCTCATACAAAAAAGACAAGCAGGTTAAAAAAAAAAAATCATAAGCCTGACTGGGGGACATAGACGGTATGCTGCCAGATTTCACCCCCCATCCAGAATCAGCTGCTGAAAACAAGAAATGATTTGGGTGGGGGGTGGGGCGTGGTAAAGACCACACATTGCTTCGGGAGAAGTGAAACATGGGCCCAGGTAGTTGAGCCTGGGCAGGGAAGGCGGCGGGGCTGGGGGGGGGCGGGGAGGTGTCTCCGAGCAGCAGGGGTCAGCAAGCTGTGTCCAGGCCCAGGGAAACCCAGAGCCGGATGTTACTGCTCTAGAGTTACAAGGGAGGCAAGGGGTCAACTCCCGTGACAAGAGCGGCTGGCCGGGGGCAGGGCAATGACAGTGACTGTCCACAGCTTCAGCCTGCTCTGTCCCCAGGGACAGTCTACCAGAGGCCCGGTTCTGTGGGTGCAGCGCCCCACGTGTGGTGGGGCTCCCACCGGCTGCCCTCACAGATCACTCGCCACCCTCACGTCCTCCTTGTCCCCAAGGGTGCGACGCCTCAGAAAGTATCTTCACCTCCTCGGACGCAGGCCTCCATCGGCACCGCCGGCTGGCTGTTCCTCTTCGTCAGGATTTTCTGCTGTCCTTGAGTTCCTGGGGGGAGAGAGAGCTGGTCTGCATGAATCGACCTGTACTTCTGTCTGGCTGGTTTTCGGTCGTCAGATCAGGACCTGCTCTTCCCCACCAACGGGCACGGTAGCACATTCCCCAAAGACCACATCTCAGGCACGGTTTCTGAAGGTTGAGCCCCCAGGGGGTGGATTTCTACCAAAGTAGAGCGTCTACCCCCTCAATTATTCGTCAGATGTTAAGGAGTCAAGAAGAAGAACGCAGTTGGCCCTGGGGTTTCCGACAGCGAATCCTGGGTCCCTGACCACTAAGGCCACCACCTGCCTATTGAGCGGACGCCCGTGTCAACGGTCGTCCCACGTCAAACCCGCAGTCTGCCCATTTAGCCGGGTCCACCCCGATTCACAAACCTCTCTCCGGCAGCCAGAGTTAGGGCTACAGGGTCTCAAACTCGAGGAGTCCCCAGAGTGAGGTGATGTGCAAATACAGGTGAATGGATGCAGCACATCTCCCTCAGAGGTGAGTGGCTCCCTCAGTTCCAGCCTATACTGGCCAGGAGGGAACGCGGGGCCCTCCTGCGACCAGATCGTCCCATCTGCGGCTCTTCGAGAAGCTAAAAATACGCGTGTGGCAAGGGTGGGTAATTCTTCAACATTTAAATGTTGGCAACTCACTGAGATTTTGGCAAAGTTGCCGTGCGGTCCACAAGTGTGTCTGCAGACCAGACGTGGCCAGGGCCACGTTGCGGGTTCTGTTCTGAAAGGCAGCAAGGGGGCCGGACGCGGTACCCACCCGCCCCCACCCCCCGGAGCCAAGGGCACCCACGTGCGGTGTGCAGCCCACTGGACCACACCAGCCGGGGCGCACCCAAGCCCTCCTGCCCCAGGCCCCGCGCCCCGCGCGGCAGTCAGACTCTCCCAGCCCGTTTTCACCCAGAGCTGCAGCTCCACGGGGGTGAGTGTGACGGGGACGTCGTACCTGCTGACGGCCAGGGTGCGGGTACAGAAGTGCAGGCAGGCGCTGTCCCGACTCCGCACACAAGCGCAGCGCAGCGTCCGCTTGGACGGCTGTGGGCTCTGCGGGAACGGCCCCGCGGACCTCTTGCTCCGGAAGCTTCCTCTGTAGTTGGACAGTCCATAGGGCACGGTCCGTCTGCAAAGGACAGAGCAGCGTCAGGGCCGCGTGTGGACGAGCGCCATGGGCCTCCCCACTCCGGTGGCATCCGTGGGGGCGGAGCTGGCCAGGGCTGGGAGACCGCGGATCCAGCAAGAGAGGTGGGGTCCAGCGACACCTTGAGAACTGGTGTCCCCGCGGTCCCCCATGCTCTGGGTCTCAGGAAACCTGTGCAGGGAACCTTTCAGCCGTCTTCCCCAAGCCCCCAGCAAGGGGGCTGGGGCCGAGGGGGTAGGGCGGTGGGGGGCGCTGGGGGAGGAGGTGTCAGCACTCGAGGTGCGCCCCCAGGCCCGGGTCCTTCGAGGGCGGTTCTGGGCTGTCTTCCTGGGCCCGAACCCCAGACACTGACATTCTGGCTGACACACACGCTGGTCTGCCTCATCCTTGGGTGAGCGCCCGGGGCCCGTCATCCATACCAGTAAGAGGCCTGCCCAGCTCCCAGCCCGAGGCCGGCCGTGCCCTGCCCGCCAAACAGCCAATTTCTCGTGTGCGCACATCGCCTCGCCGTCTGCATTAACGGGAATACACAAATGTAATTATGGCCATTATGGACACATCCTGGCCTCCAAACACGGGTTTCCTCGAATACACAAACATCAGAGGCAAGGATGGAACTGTCCTTGGGGAAAGGCTTATTTAAAAAATCTCATTTAGAAGTCTGAAAACGTTTACCAGTCTCACTTATGGCTGGAGCTGGACGAGGCTGTCGGTGTCATTTGGAACAATTAACATTTGTCTTTTTCTTATGCTCATCTACATCCAAACCGTCACTCTCCAGAGAAGGGGGAAGACAGCCAGGCGGCAGTGTGGTGGGAAAAATTAAAAGCATATGCTTAACTCATTAGCACCATTGAACGGGACTGGGGGACAAATTGCTAATAACCAGAGAAAGCTTATGTGGCGAAAAGTTACTTTTCCAACAGGGCCTGGTTTTCCAAGATGAGCCACCTTGGTTTCTGTGAGCCCCACGGAGCATCACCAATCACCCGCCTCAAAGGGGATTCTGACATCCTCTCTGGATTCTCAAAATAAAATCAAATTGGATTTACTTTAATTTGAAACATACATCAACATCATGGAGTCTTTCGGGGTGGTGGGGGCGGAGCGGGGGTGGGAGCGCCCCCTCGCGACCTGATGCTTGGAACCCACTTCCAACGTCCCCCTCTCTGCTGGGTCGGAGGCCAGAGCAAAGGAGTGCCCCCTCCCCATTCATCTTCTTGTGTCTGTGCTCCGCATTGTGGCGGGTTCCTTCCCAATGGGTAGAAGGTGGCTGCCTCCTGCCCTCGGTACTGGCTCACAAAATGGAGAAAGCAAGCAGAATCCAGTCCCGTTCTGAGCCGAACCTTTGCCAAAATCCCATTTCTTCTCAGGAGTGGGATGGCAGCACGACAGAGACTGTCGTGAGGCGGGATCTGGCTAAAGGTATGTTCTTCCGGTAATAGGGCCGCCTTCAATCTCAAAGTGTTGACATTAAACCCGGTCCCCATTTCTTGGTGAAAATTACACACGAGGAATAACAACGCTCCCGTGTTTCCATCAACGGCAAGACTTCCGATTTTGGAACTGCCGGAAGCTGATGGTGTGTTTGCGTGTGCACAGCCACTCGACTTCGGCGAAAACACTCCGAAGTGTTTTAAGTAAGGAAACAAGGTGACACGGTATTTGTTAATAGAGCAAAGCTAAGCGCTTTCCCAGCAGTCAAGTGCAAGGAGCTCGTATGCAAATGAGTCCTTGCAATTTTCAAAGAATGTTCACAGAGAGACACTGCCCCCTCCTCTTCCCCCCGCCCCTATCCTGGGCCTAGAAACCCCTGCTCCAAGCCCTGGGGGTCCAAGCATGCTCCCCCTTCCTGGTTGGCTGGCTGAGCTCCAGGAGGGGTTGGGGAGGGTAGAGGCTGCAGAAACGAAGGGTTTAGAAGGTGGTCCAGACCCCAGAAAAGCCAGCCTCTAACAAGGCTCCAGTTCCAACGGAGGCATGGGCCGACAATCTGAAGGTTTTAAATTAACCTGATAAGCTCTTAAGTAAGACAGTTCTACCTTCCTACCTGAACAAACATGGCTTCAAAACACCCTGGACGTCCGGGCTTGAATTTAGAATCCTGGAGCTGTGTTGGAGCGTGGCCACCCAAGGAGGTTCACACCTTCTCTTCCATCCCACTCAGTCCCACACCAAGGGGGCCTCATCCACCCCCTGGCCACACTGTGGACCTTGGGGGATGTGCCTGGAGCCCTGTGCCATCCCTGGGTGCCAGACTCCGGAAGATACCCGCACGGGCCCTGGAAGCGGGCTTGGGGACATTTGGGTAAAGGATTCCATGATCCTGAATACCTGGAACACGGTCTAGAAGGGGTACACGCTTAGTCCCATAGACTCCTCGGATGGGGTAGGAGACATGGCCAGAGGAGGGCCAGAGGCAGCCCTGTGGCCCAGAGGGCCCAGCGCAGGGGACCTGAGGGTCCAGATCTAAAGGTGACTCACCAGCTCCTCAAGAGGAGAAGTCTGGTCTCTTCTGCCGTACCTGCCATGGACCCAGCACGAGGCTGAGCAAATGGGAGGAGTTGTGAGAATCCAGTCTGATAAGACAGGATCCTCTCCAACCTAAAAGGTTCAATAACCACAAATTCATTACAAAGAATCTCCAAGATTTGCCAAGCATTATACAAATACGTGTATAATGCATATGTATTATACACATATATTACGTATAGATACCATACACATATATACAAATTCATGAGAATCTCCAACATTTGTCAAGCATTACACATATACACGTATAAAACGTACGTACGTATCTATATGTCCCTAGCATCATTCTAAGCGTGACGGGGATACAGGAAGGTCTTCAGGAGTTCACACACTCCGGGGCTACGAAACCAGGTCAAGGAGACATTATAAGCCAATATATACGGGTACGTGCCAGGTACACAAAGCACGGAGAAGGCTGAGCTGGCGACTGCATTTTACGTCGTAAAGCACTTACATGACGATCACTCCACCCTCTTGACAGTTTCCTGACCTACAAAAGGGCTGCTGGACACACTGAGTGACACGCTGCACTACAGAATGAAAGAGTCAGCAAAAAGCTGGTCTGGGAATTCGAGTGAGTTGTCAGCAGGCAGGAAAATCCCACCCACCCCGCCTGCATTTGAGATGTGTGAACAAGCAATAAAAACGGGTAAGTAAGGGGCCAGAGCGCCATAAGGCGCAGCAATGCTGTCCTCTGCCATGCTTCCTTCCGGCCGCTCTGTCCTTCTACACGGCCCGTCCAACAAGCGCTTGGGTTTCAGTCGTCTCGGTGCCCGTTCGCACTTTTTAACGTTTCTTGAACAGCGAATTGGAAGCACCTAATGGTGGACCGATGAAAATGAAGTCCGCTCGGCTCAGAACCCCTGCCCAGCACCCTCTCCGGCCAATTGCTTTAGCCCACTGCTCAACAGTTGGGTTTGGAGAAGGCGGTTCTTTGCAAAAAGTAGGCAGCTCTTTCCTCTGTTCGGCTTTCGGTTAAAACACAAGAGCTCCACACAAAGGAGACGCAGACGAGAAGATCAATCCAAATGCTCTTAGACAAGACAGAACACCCTTCCGGCGTATCTTCACATGCGGTGTCTCACATGGTGTCTGTCTGTGCAATAAACTGTCCCGCCACCTACGTACGTTCATTATTGATGGGGGACGGCGGTGCCAGTGTTATTTATCACGGTGTTCCTTATTTACCACTTTTTCCTAAATGTCATCTACGAATGTTGTTAAATATCAAACTTCCAAATCCCCTGTGCTCATCCTTCACCTGCATAGCGCACGGGAAGCGCTTGATTTTTCTCTGCAAGAAGTTTTTAAAATAAGGAAAATTGCCTTTTCTTTTTTTTTTTTAAAGATTCTGTTTTTAAGTTCAGTGTTGCCTTCTCATATAAATGGATTTGTTATCTCCATCTTTCTGATTAGGAAACTGGCTTCTATACCTGAACTTTAAATTTTGTTTAATGTTTTATTATTTATTTTTTGAGAGAGAGAGAGACAGAACACGAGCAGGGGACAGGCGGAGAGAGAGAGAGACACGGAATCCGAAGCGGGCTCCAGGCTCCGAGCTGTCGGCACAGAGCCCGACGCGGGACTCGAACCCACGAACCGCAAGATCATGACCTGAGCCGCAGTCAGATACTCAACTGACTGAGCCACCCAGGCGCCCCTATACCTGAACTTTAAAGGAGGGATAGAGACATCCGCAGGGGCCAGCCAGAAGCAGCAAAAAGAGATTCACTGACCAAATTCTAATCTCCCAGGAAAGTTTATCAAATTGTCGTTGAAAACCCAGTTTTTTCCCCCCCACCCCACTGAGCAGCATTCAGCAAATATCAGACTGGACTGGACTCTGGGTGAACATCCATGAACAAGACAGACAAGACAAAGTGGCCCTGTTCACACACAGCTTTAATCCACCACAGGGGTTGGCAATTTGGCAATTTATGGGTTTCATCCAATCAACAGAGGGTTTTTCTTTTCATTTGACAGTTTTTATGAAATTGAACATCCCGATTTCCAGCTTCTCTCAGATAACTAACTAGAGGCTGTATCAACACCAACCCCAATCTCCAACATGGCTCAACCGTCATCACAAGCCTAGTGACAAAGTCAGAGATGGGGCATGAACGCTCTATTTTGCCCCAATCCCTGCAAACACCTTTCTTTCTGCTCATTTGTGTTACCTGTCCGGCCCTCGTGGGCATCTGAGTCTGGTGGCCTGTCCCATAGCACCGAGTCAGACAGGTCACAGGACACACATGTCACAGAGTGACAAGATCAGCCCTCGACACCATTTTTATAAATAGAGCTGTTTGCAATTTAAAAAGCCCACATTCCAGTCTCTGACACAAACAGATTGTTTTCACTTCCATCGGAACGTCGATTTGAGGCTCTATTTCCTCTGTTCCCATTCTTCCTTCTGAGAGGGGGAGCAAAGGCAGATTCACCCTTGGGCCCAGGGAACATACTGTACAGAAGGTGTGACCCCACCGGCCGACCCTGCACGGTCATCAGATACCTCCCGCCACTCCCCGGAGAAACCACTTCTCAACCCCAGTGCGCCTTCTAACGACCGCCCCATCTCAGGTCTCCCGAACTTCCTTCCACAGAAGGCAAGTCCCGAGCTTAGGAATGTCTTCTTGGGCAAGGAAGAAAGTGTGACCTACCTTCGCTCACTGCCTTGGTCCCCCTAACCGGGGAGAACTGTGAAGAAAGAACTCTGGAGCAGTAAGACAGGAGAGAGTAGCCACGGGCTATGGCCATTCTCTTCCACGAGCACCCAGTGCACCTGCTGAGCCCAAAGGTGAGAAGGCAGGGGGGACGCAAGCCCAGAGACAGGAGGACCCCTCTTAAAGGACTTGAAAGCCTGGAATCCTCTAGAGCCTGAGGCCAAGCTTGGTTGCGTCTGTCTCCTGGAATCTAAGCGCCTACCTTTCCTCTGGGGGATTATCCTTCCCTCCCGTGTGAGGTCTCCCCGAGACCGTCCATCAGTGTGCCTCACCTGCCCCTGAGGACTCAGCAGGTGACCCGAGCTGGGCAAATGGGATCCTGTCTCTCCCAAGACGCCCGAGTGGGGCAACACGAGATCGGAAAGCTACCGTTTCCCAGGGGGCCCCACACTGCCTTGTCCATCCCACTGAGCCCCTGGGCCCGCAGTCCCGGTCCCCCTCCTGCTTCTGACGCTTCTTCTCAGTCTGTGTCCTTCCAATAAATGTCCTTTATGCCACATTAGTCTAGACTAGGTTTCTGTGGCTGGTGACCAGTGACGGCCAGCTGATCCGGAACTCACTTTCTTGCGACTGAAGTGACCGTGACCTCTTGGATTCAACAGGAAGACCCAGAGTGTCTCCAGCTGCCGGAAATTTTCTCCGTCGCAACAAAGCACAAACGAGTGGGTTCAGAGTCAGGACAAAACCCAGCAAACTAAGCTGGCTGGAGTCCTTTCCCTCCAGGTGTGCCCACTGTGAAATGTTTGCTTTGAATCACGCCGCGCTTTGGGCAGGTTAAAGCAGGCGGGCCACTCACTCTCCTCCGTTTCAAGATGCCCGGAGCCGAGCCCCAGACTCAGCTGACCACCTCGGAAGCCTTCGCCTCCAGCGAATCGATCCCTCGTCCACCCGTCAAATGCTTGTGCAAGTCTGCTGCAGGCCAGGCCTCGTGCCAGACAACCCACAGGGGGCCCTTCCGGCCTCCAGGAAAGAAAACAGACCAGGAAATACAGCTCCTCAGCGACCCTGTTATACAAGCAGAAGATACACATCGTGCCTTCTGGTTCGAAAGGGGACGACACAAATCTTATGCTCACAAACAACGTGAAATGAACGGGCAATCTGTAGCTCTGCTTCCCTGCAGAAAATCCTTGCATCTCAGCGTCGAAAGACCCCAAGGCGGACCGCTCGCCCGGCCACCAGCCCATGTGGAGCTTCCTCCTCCCGCAGCCTCGAAAACAGCCAGTGATCCTCCAGTGTTTAGAAATATCAAAAGTCAGCAATGTGCTGTGTGTTGGTGGTTAACTATTTTTTAGGACACTCATCCACCCAAAAAAAAAAAAAAAAAAAAAAAGGTTGAGCTTATCCAGGACTTGGCTGTTTGTTTGGGAGTATTACGAGAATAAGAGACATTTTCAGAGTCTGCGAAGGGCTGACCCCCATCACTAAGACCCAAGAATGATGGTCGATTCTACATCTCTCCTGGCTTCCTTCTTGTCCCTCCTGATCAGAATTAACTGGGCCTCTCCAACCGGAACCACTGATCATTTCTGTCTTGCTCACTTCCGCACACGCGTAGCATCTGGCTCAGCGTGGTGCTCAGTAACACCTCAATTATCTCAGTAATAGGTACGTGTTGAATGAACGGAGGAAGGAAGGCGTGACGTCTAAATGAGCCGTTATTTCTGGGCTACACCCCATCTCCCAAATGTACTGCCTTCTTGGCTGACTTATCGGACTTCTATTGTTGCCCTCAACTGGCCCATCCTAGAGGGTTTTTTCCTGGAGAGAAGGGATCTCCAGATTCCTCAAAGTGAAAGATCTATGTCTTGACAAGAGCTCCTGCTGGCCACACCAGTGGCACGATGGAAAAGCCAGTTGCATCAATGGCTGAGGCACCAGAGGGGACTCCAGAGGGTCGCTAGGCTGACCCAGGTTTCTGGTCCAAACGGAAGACTAGCTTACTGAGAGCCCCCGGGGAGTACCTTTCCTCTGAGCCTGAGAAAGGAAAGGGCTGGCTGGACCTCTGGAAATGTCTGTCCATCTCCATACTCCACCTAGAGATCCCCAGACACCTGCATCACCCCGTCTGCAAACAGCATTGGCCGGAGCAGTCCCGACCTTTCACTCCAGCAATAAAACCACAGCTAAATGGCGGGGCGGCGGGGGGTGGGGGGGGTCCCTGTCCCCCAACAGACTCCAGGGTCTCACCACCACGCGTTGGCCTAGATTGTTTACATGCTCTTGTGTCCTCTTCCCATCTAAACAAGCTGAAAAATAACAGCGAAGCCACAGACTTTATCACAGCACCTGCTCCCTGGGACACAGGCACATTCTTCCCAAACACAGCACACACCCATGGAAGGAGATCTGGAGGCACGAGGGGTCCAAGGAAAGGGGAGCAGAAAAATGCTCCTAGCTTATGGTGTGCTGTGAGGTTTTTGAGAGTTACGGCTCAAAACAGAAGTTGGGAAGACAAAGCCTTCCGCTATGTGGGGCACGAAGCCATCTACGGAACCCTGCAGATGTGTGTTTTCCCCTCCATCTCGTATGGCCCGAAAGCGTGCACGTGGGGTTTCCTTCCCCAGCCCCCCGTGACCCTAACGGATTCCGGGGCAAATGTGGGCAATTCCACGTCTGTCTGGCACGGCCTCATTATAAGTTTATGCAAAGCCACACAGATGTGGCTCAAAATAGTTCCCAGCAGTGGAAACAGTGGAGGTAACATAAGGAGCAGATCCTTTTTCAGGAATGGAGGGGTATTCGCACAGGGATAAAAAAAGAAAATACAGACGCCATCACACATCCCTTTAAAGAATCCACAGTAAGAGAAGACGCTCTTGCTAATTTTCAGGAAACTTCACCGTAAGGATGGAAGATCCGACTGAACAAAGACCTACTCTCCAGCGCAACTATAATAAAGACTTGTTTTCCTCCTGATCTAGTTGTTTGCGTCCTTGGGTCATGTCCTTTTGGTAGCCCTGATCCATCGGCCACTTATCACAAACTAAGAATAATTGAGTCCCTGTAGAGACACGGGCTTTACCGCCAACCAAGAACTCAATGTTGGGGTCAGGGCAAGGCGAGTGGGGCAGGCCGGGTAAGCGATGTCCAGTCCTGCCTTTATTACAAATGCTGATACTCTGTTGATCATGAATTTCTTGCTTTGATTTTTTTTTTTTTTTTTTAAATACCGCATTAACATCCATTCATCTTTACGACGGACGCTTGGGCACACCTTCAGGGATGTCACCGGCCTCACCCCATCCTCGACCCTGCCCAACACCCGTGGAAACAGTCCAGGAGAGATACACACACCTCTGCTTTCTCGCTGACTTGCTTCTGACCTTTGGCAGAACTTTTACGCTCCCCGAGGCGTGGGCGGAGGCCCCCCCCCCCCCCCGACACACACCGCGCCATGGGCCATTTGCACCACTGCCACTTTGGCCTTCGTGCCTCTCAGGGACTCCTGAAATGAATGTTTCCTTCTGTAAACTGCTGGGCTGGGACACAGGGCTCCCCGGCTGCCCCGTTCTGGGGTTACTGTGTGTCGAGGCCTCCTGCCCGGTCGGGCCTGAGCAGCCCATAGAACAAGGGAAGGTCTGCACCTCCCAGCCCTTGGACAAGCTCTCCAAAAGCTCTGGCCTCCCCAACGCTCCAAGCTGGGGCGGCTGAGAGAGGCAGACAGATACCCCGTCCCGCTGTCTGGACACGCAGCCCTCCCTTGGCAGTAAGACGGCTCTCCCTTCCTGTCCCAAGTAGGGGCAAGAGTGCGCGTGTCCCATTTCAAGGCACCACGTTTCCATCTGACAGGTGACACAGAAATGAGAGATCATCTCCTGCCGAAGGCGGAGTGCCTCTCTCGCAGGGCCGCCTGGGGGTGTGCGCGGCGGTGCGGCGGGTCCCCAGGGGGTCCGGGCCTGGGCTCTGGAGCAGAAAAGCCGGGCAAGGCCCCAGCACAGCCACAGGGCCTCCTGAAGGAAAGCGCCTTTTGCTTCCCAGCTTCCTTTGTTTTAAATTCTTGCAGGAATAAACCAGACAGGAGATGTCAGAGCCTTTCACCTGCCTTCAGATTTAAGGCCAAGTTCCCAGCTGTGAGGTCCCTTTCATCTAGCAGAAACCCAAATTCGCCCCCCCGGGGTCACACGGGGTCACGCCTTTCCTTCCACGCTTTCTTGCTGAAAAGCAAACTGCCCCTCGCCTCGAGCCCCTGTCATCGTGGGGATCTGCTGCGCTTTGACCAAGCCCGTCTCTGCCCCTGCACCCCACCCCCCGGCCTACTCACACCCACCCCGGGGCACAGAAAGGGGCTCTGGGGCCCAGCGACCCCTACAGTGAGGTCACCCTCCGTGCACCGACCTCTCCAACAAACTGAGGCTTAGCCCCAAGGCCCTCAACTCCTAAAGACGTATCTTGCCGTGAAGTGTCCCCAGGGACACGGTACCTGAACTCAAAACTAGGATCTAAACATTTACCAGATTTCAAAGGAGACAGACACGGTTCCCACGGGGAGAAAGGCTCACAAAGTCAAGCAAAACCGTCAGCGGTTCAAACTCACGTCCAGTCTGGCCGACAGCATCTTCTCTCCCGTGTCCTTCTCGCAGGCGCAAGGCGAATTATTTTCTGTAAACCAGCGCGCAGAGTGTCTCCTGGAATCGCTTCCTGGCAGAGCCCCTTCGGCTCCTGGGCAGGGTCGTCCCCGCAGATCAGAGGCCCGGCGTTTACTCGGGCGAGCACAGGAGAACGCGGACAGACCCCTTACGGAGACCTCGCCATGAGGCACTTAACAAACAGGTTCCAAACTGGCCGTTCACATTATCCTGAAATGACAGACCCCGGTGGCTGTCCCCACCTCCCCACTAACGGAGGGGAGCCCCAGGCCAACGCCTACACAGAATGCCAAGCCCCAAACATTCCAATGATTTACCAAGGGGACAGGGAAGCAAGAGAAAGCAAGGAGGGGCCGAAAGGGCGGAACCAAGTCTCACGGAGCCTGGAATAACCTTTGGCCGGAGTGTCCTTATCAAGCCGCTTCTCGGCAGCTGGAGGCAGCCAGGCACACCTTTACCCCCAGGTCTGTCAACCTCGTGCTAATGCAATGCCAGCTAGACCTTCCGGGAGCGCCACTGAGGGCTGGAGATGGTGTAGGTCAGTGCTAACCCCTCCCCACCCCCCACTCCTAGGCCAGGCAAGACCTGCGGCGGCCGGTCCGAGGAGGTGACCTCAGCCGCACTTGAGCAAGAAGTTTCTGCTCACGGGCGCCCCCCAACCGCAGCATGGGGCATGGCAGGAGGCACTGGCCGCGGCCTAGAGGTGGTACCGTTATCTTTACGGCGGTGTCTTGGCGATATATTCACTATATTCCGTGTCCCCTCTCCCGTCTGGCGTCACTGTCACACGTCTTTACACACGGGAGTCGGTCTCTGTCAACGCTGGCCGCCATCGTCGTCGTCGCCTGTGTCGCTGTGATTATCACGACGGCCAGAGACACTCTGACCCTCCGCCTCACCAGCTGCATCCCCACAACAATACGCCCAGTCCCGACTCAGGGGGCGGGCGGTCGCACCGCGGGTGGACAGCAGGCCTCGCATCGGCAGGAGGCTGGGTCCCAAGTGCGTCCATTTCCCTGGGACGGTCTAACGCGTGGGATGCCCCTTCTTGCAAACGTGAACGTGACCTTCTTGAACGACAAAGGAGGCAACGACGAAGCAGCGTTGCCTTTTTGTGCTAAAATGCATTAAAATACAAGTTCAAGTGTTTTTTTAATTACCGTCATCATTATCGTTTTTGTTCTACTTCTTTGGGAGAGGAAAAGAACCCAAAACAAACGTCATTCCCGCTGGGCCGAGTCAGCGTGGCAGGCTTTGACGCAGCGAGGGTGGCGGGCGGGTCATCCTGTGAGGCCGCCACCCCAGGGTCCCACTGGCGCTGGCACCTTACCCAGGGGGCGCTCAGGGAGGGTCACCACACCCAAGTCAGTCCGCTAGCCAGCCAGGACACAGGGCAGAGTGCCTGCGTCTGGCACCTTCCCACGAGCAGGGGCCGTAGATCCCAGACTTTCCGCCACAGTCAAGATGGCACACATCCGCACGACCCGCTTCATAAATGCGTTCCCCCTGGTCAGTTCACGCGGCCCAGAGCTGCGTCTGGAAAACACGCTCCCCATCACAGCACACAACGCCTCTCCCTCACTATGTCCTTGGAGCGATTAACAGACGGCAGGTGCCGTCAGTTCTCGGGAACAGAGTGGGAGGAACAGAGGGGTTAATTTTATGTGTCAACTTAGCCAGGCCACCGTACCCTGATACTTGGTCAGGTGCCAGTCTAGATGTTGCCGAGAAGGTATTTGTTTTAGGTGTAAGGTTAAGATCCGCAGACTTTGAGCAAAGCAGATTACCCTCCGTAATGTGGGTGGGCCTCAACTAATCAGTCGAAGGCCTTAGTGGAAAAAAACAAAACAAAACTGGGGTGCCTGACGAGGAAAGAATTCTGCCTCCAGAATGCCTCCTGTGGGCGTATGTGCGCGTACTTACACGGACATCTCTACACACACACACACACACACACGCACACGCACACGTGTCCTATTAGTTCTTTCTCTCTGGCGACCCCAGTACAATCCCCCACTGGGCTCGAGGACACTTCTGTTTCTCAAGCACTCGCAGAGGACGGCCCCAGGTGTACATGTGTGTAAGCACACACGCTCCTTGCTCACCACCTCTTCCCCCGTTATCTTATTCTTGGCAAGCTTTCCACGATCCTAAGATGGGACGTGTGTTTCTCTGATTTGGAGGTTTTTTTCCTGTTCCTGATTTGGAGGGCGATGGTGGGATTGTTGGGGGAGGGGCGAAAGCTCCCCGACACGGCCAAGGGGAGTCACGAAGACCACCCTGTGCCGTGGCTCCGCGCCTCCACAAGCCCAGGAAGTGCACCTGCCCAGGACACATTTGGTTCCTCTTTGGGGCCGGCCACACACTTCCTAGAGGCTGAATGCAAGTCACGGGCCACACCCCCCCGAGAAAATCCACATTCCCGCACACGTCTGCTGGGATGCGCGGGCCTCTGGAGAGCGTGCACGCACGCTGGAACAAGAAGCCTTGTTTGTGGGAGGAAGCACGGCAGACCCGAACCTCAGTGACGGCGAAGACAGGAAGAAGCGCCAGGCGGCCGGACCTAAGCAAAGCCAACCGGCTGTCCCGAAGGTCTAGCACCCGGCAGAGAGCGCTCGCCGAGCTCGGTCTGCAAGAAGGAAGCCCGTAAAAGTCTGTGGCAGAGCCAGACACCCTCAGCAATTCCACCCGCGAGATGCTCCGCGAACCTGGTCTCTCGAGCCCTCACCGGATGTCGACTTTCCACCGAAGATGCAGAAGGGGCCTCGGCGGTACCTCGCACGGTCCACCTGCAGCTTTCAGGTCCTCGGACACGGCGCGAGCGACCACACTCACGGAACGCCTGCCCATGTCCTCCCGAGGCAGAGAAGGACTGTGGGGTCTGTCTTCGTGCAACACGAGGGGCCGCAGGAAGGAAGACGTCACACGCCGCGACGTCACCCAAAGTCAAGACTCTCGACGTAGGCATGAAGATCAAGGCCCCTGCGGTTCCCGGCGCAGCGGCGAGGCCAGAATGCGCATCACACGTGGGAGAAGTTTCCACAGACCGGGAGGGTCTGCCACCGGAGGCGGGGGCAGGAACGGACAGGGACCCGGAAAAGACCTCGCTGCTCTCCACCGTCGCCCCTGTGGCTCAGCTCGGCGATGTGTCCTTCCTCCATCCTCCGAAGGCCCACGTCCCCCGTCCCTAGCCCATTTTCTCACGTTCCCGTCCTGTCCGAGATGTCTATGGACCTGTCTACCAATCTATAGAGTTTTGGAAGGAAAGAAGGGAAGAAAGGGAAGGAGAGAGGTGGGCGAGGGGAGTGGTGGGGGAAAGAAGGAAGGACGCAGAGCATCTGGAGAAAGCTTCCCTATGAAAGCGATTTTGCTTGTCTTACTTCAGAGTGCCCATCTGTCTGCTGTCATTTTTTTTGTACACAGAGCTCTCAAACACCATAGTTCATCCTTCTTTCCTAGTGTTCAAAATGAATCGGGGTCAGGAAAGAGGGGAAGAGGTCAAACCGCGAGGGAGGACGCCAGCAAGGCGGCCGCCCTAAAAAATTAAACAAGTCAAAGGCCCACAGCTTCATACGAGACAACTCGGAATTTCGAGACACGGCTGCCAACAGACCAGAGGGCGTTTACTGAGCCCCTTGGGTGCATTTCAAGCAATCAGGCCTCCAGCCGCGGCCAGGAGCCTGGTGACAAGCAGGGAACGGGGGGAGGTCTCCGAACCCGCTCCTGCCCCCCTCCCTCTCTCCTCTGCCCCAGGCCCGCTGCCTCTAATTCAGTCGACTCTCCTTTCTCCTTCTATATGCACAGCTTGGGCCCCTGGCTAAGGCAAGACGCAGTCCTGTGTTGACTGTCCCGAGTCCTTGATTCTACGAAGATACTTTGGTCACGACGCCAGGAAGGCAGGAATCAGAAAAGACAAGGGCGATGGGGACTGTGAGAAGACGTGACCCCGATCAGTGTCTGCGAACAGGAGGCAACCCGTGGCAGTCCTGTCGGGGACCACCTCCCCCGCCGCACATCACCTCCAGGTTTCCCACGGGAGGGGGGACTGTACAGGGGCCTGACCAGACACAGCCCACCAAGCCAACTCTACCGTTAGGCACGGCTACATGACGTGTGGGGCCCAGGATAAAAATGCAAAGTCTGGTTTGAACCTCTGGTTCAAAAAGTGTTAAGAATTTCCAGACGGCGTGAAACCGAGCGTGGGTCCTTCTGAGCCTGGGACCCCCGTGTGAGTGTCGAGGTGGTTCAGCGAAGCTGGCCCCGTCTGCCGCTCTGGCATAATGGGGTCACTTTCCAGACCTACCCCGGATGTGCTTAGAGATCCTGTCACCTGGTCTGAAAGCTATTTGACCCCTCAGGTGTACCCTCCTCGGTGCCTCCTTCTGCAGGGGCTCATGAAACGTGGCAGGTGAGCCCATCAAAGCTGTCACCCAGCGTGCTCAGAGGTTGGGGATGAAGGAAGCCGTGGGGGACATGAATCAGGGTGGCCCCAAACACAGCAGCAAAGTCGCCTTTCCCAGCGAAAGGTCCCCATTCACCACCAGCTCCTCAACAGGAATCCCCAGTAGGGCACCAGCAAGAGTCCCAAGAGATCCCAAGAACACCTGGGGAATCGAACACGGAGTCCCAGATTTCAGAGCTCGGGGGAGACAAAGCCCAGAAGGCAGGTGACCAGAGCAAGGTCAAGCCCTCTTTACTGTCTGTAAGGCGATGTTTCTGCAGAAGGAGATTCCCAAATCGAGTAAGTGAATGGGGGACACTCAAATCCTCCCACGGCAGAGTGCACTCTCTACCCATGGCCTTGGAAGGTGGACTCCAGACCCCAGGACTCCAGGTGGCACTGCCCTGGTCCTACAGTAAGAGTCCCTAGGGGCTGGAGGGGAGACGGGGAGGCCGTCTGTGGCAGTAGGTGGTGGTGGGCGACACTGGGTGATGGAGGCCAGCTTGTGGCAGGACCAGTCGGCACTGTACCCCCAGGAAGAAAGGAGCCTGGTGCCCGTGGAATTTCACCCTGCCTGGGAAGTTTCCACCAGGCCCTGCCAGGCCCACCCCTGCGCTCTCTGGAGAGCACGCTGCTTTCAAGGAATCTGAAACCCCTTGGAGCCTGGCAGGGTCGGGGGGCAGGGGCCCCACTTAGCCCCTGGGGCAGGAGATAACTTTCCTCAATCGAAGAAAGACTTCTCAGGTGTCTAATCCCTCTGGCCAGCTCACCTCTCTTGGAGGGAAGGCTCCCCCTTCCACCGGATCAGAAACTCTGAGATTGGGTTTCTTCCCGGCCAGGCCCTCAAAGGGGATAGGAGACACATCCCTGACCTGCAGACCCGGCCTGAGCCGGCGGCATGGGGGGCAGGGTGGGGGGGCGGCGAGAGCTGGGGGCCGTGCCAGGGCAGGCTCCCGGCTGGCCTGGCAGGAACGGGCTAAGGTGCTCCCGGGGGGGGGGGGGGGAGGATGTGGGCCGGGCCTGGGAGCCCCCAGCCCTGGCATCACTTCCCACCACCCAGGACCGGGCGGACTCACTCAGGAGTGTTGATCCAGATGATGTCCAGGTGGCAATAGTAGACGCACTCCTTGTCCTTGTAGGTGAAACACGTGCAGCGCCTTGCTCGGCGGTGCACAGGACCCCCCTCGGGTGCCTGTTCCCCAAACCGCCCTGGCTCCTGCTCCTGCCCAGGGTTTCTGGGACTTGGACTCTGCACTGCTGTAGTGGCCACGGCGTCCTCGATGTCCCCCTCGGATCTGGCTGCAGGCGGGGCCCCAGGCACGCCGCTCCTGCCGCTCCTGCCAGAGTCCCCAGGCTGGGGGCGAGGCACCAATCCTGCAGGAAGTAGACGGAGGGGCTCCTGAGCGTGCAGAACCCCCCACCCCCACCCCGACACACACCCCCACCGTTCCCAAGAGCCTGGGGGAGAGGGACAATCAAACTTGCTGCACTTTCTGTAAAGCCTCCAAGCTCTGCCACATGTTCTGAAAAGTTTGCAAACGCTACGTGCACAGTTTCGGAAAAGTTTACGAGTTGCGTGCATGACTCGGGGAAAAGCTTGCAAGCTATTTTCACTTTCCGCAAAGTCCGCAAGGTACTTGCGCCCGTTGAAAACTTTGCAATCGTCTTTGCACAGTTTCTGAACAGTTGGCAAACTTTTTTGAAAAGTTCCCAACTCCGTGAAAACTTCAACCCGGTCCGCGGGGCCGGCTGCATCTCTGGCTTTCCGGTGGGCCGCAACTTCCAGAGCCGCCCCCCCCCCGGGGGGAGGGGGGGGGTCGGTGCCCCGCTCGGCCCCCACCCCCAACCTCCGGCCCCAGCCCGCCCCCGGGCGCCTCCGGGGGTGGGGGGGCGAACCCAGGCAAGGGACCGCTCCCCACCACGCACCCTTCCGCGCCCCCCCCCCCCCCCCCGGCCCGGGGGTCCTTTTGTGTGCGCTCGCGCCGGGAGTGGCCCGCGCCCCGCCCGCTTACCTGCGGCGGAGGTCACCGTGAGCCCGAACAGGAGCCACAGCCCCGGCTCCATGAACCCCGATCGGGCGCGGGGCACCGGGCCGGGGGCACGGACGCCTGTGGCCGAGAAAGGGCGCTGGGCCCGGCGCGGCGGCCTCGCCCTCCGGCCGCGGGGTCCGAGGCCGGCGCTCGCTCGCTCGCTCGCTGCGCCCCGCGCCCCGGCCGGGAGTTGGCTGCGCCGCTCACACGCGTCAGAGCGCGCTGCCCATCGCCGCGCCGGGCCGGCTGTGGGCTCGGGCTTTTCTGGCGCCCGCACCACCCCCTCGCCTCCCCGCCCCCCGGAGGGGCTGGGGCTGCCGCGCGGGGCCTTTGAACCCGGGGCGCGCCGGGGGTCGCCTCCCAGCGCCGGGGCGGGGGGCGGGGAGGGGGGGAGCGGGCGGCGCGGCGGCCCGAGGCGCACCCAGCCGGCCGGGGGCGGGGGCGGCGCGCCGGGGGCCGGGGGCGGGGGGGGGGGGGCGCGGCGGGGCCGGGAGGCCGTGCGGCGCACGCTCGCGCACACGCACGCGTGTGCACACGCACCCGCGCGCGCTCCCCCTCGCCCCCCGCCGCCTCGCTGTCCCGGGACCTGCAGCTCCCACCGCAGAGCGCTGCTGACGATTAACGGCCGCGCCGGGAGGCTGTTATCTTTTATCTCAGGGTCTCCTGGAGAGCAGCATTTCTCCGTGGTGGCCCAATGACACCTTACCCTGGCACAGACCGTCCTGCCAAGGCCCCGGGTGCACTTTACACTCGTGACTCACGGGCACCGGCAGGCAGCGTCTCCCTGCCTCTCCCGGGAGCTCGGAGCCGGCGGGTGTGGGCGGTGGCAGGGGAGCAAAGTCAACCCAGAGGCAGGTTAGCGGGTCTGGGCGGCCCGGCCTCGCCGGCGGCTCGTCCTGGACCTCCTGCCCAGCGGAGGGCTCCCGGCTTCCCCTCCGTTTCCTCCGAGGGCGTCCAAGTGCAAAGTACTGAGGGCCCTTCCCGCTCACCTGGGCAGCACAGAAGACAGGGCTGCTTTATGTTGCTGTCGCCAGTACCACCTGCCTGAGACCCGTGCCTGGGCACCCGGGAAGCTCTGACGAAAGAGTCGGGGAGTGAACGAATGAACGGAGCGGGTGAGTGAATGAATGAACGCTTCCCAGGGATTTGGGCCCGACTGCTGACCTCTGAGAACACCTGGACGCCCTTGGAGCCCCTCCCTTACCAGCATCCCCCCCCCCCCCGCCAGAGGGAGGGACGACACGCAGAGGCAGGGCTCCACCTGGCACTGGGCACCTGTGCTGGACTGGGGTGCCAGGGACTCCCTGCACGGCCAGGGGACTCCCCGGGGACTCCCTGCATGGCCAGCTCACGGGCCAGGCCACACGGAGGGCACGGGTGGTCGACATAACACACATCCCAGGTCCTCTGACGTTCCCCCCCGGGACTACTCCCCTAACCAGCTGCAAAAGTCACAAGGGTGTCGCGACCTCCACCCGGCTCTCTCTCTCGGGGACACCAGTCCTCTGAACACGGCCACTGTGCTGGGAGGAAGCCCGAACGAGCCCGCACGCAGAGATCACACAGAGCAGCCAACGTGGAGAGAATCTGAGGCCTCACAGCCACGGCCAGTGCCAGCCACGGACACGTGAACGCACGAGCCGAGAGGTGCCCGGAGCCCCAGCCTCCCGGACTGGCCCCAGCGGACCGGCAGAGTGCTGACCCGCGGAACCCACGGAACCCACGGAACCCACGAGCGCCACAGATGGTCGGTTGTGTGCACCACTCAAAGCTGCAGAATCTGCTGAAGCCCCCAGAACTGAGCTGACGCGGGAGCTTCTGGAGCCCACCCCCACCCCTTCCACGCTGCCCCGTCCTTGCGTCCCAGTCAAGGAGTGGGGCGTGGAAGACATCCTGGAGGGTCATTTGTCACCGAACAGGACAGATGCTTCGTGGGGGGGCTCTGCTTCAGTGTTTGGGCCCCGTGCTTTGAAAATGAGGGAAACCCAAGGCTAGGGTTATCTTCTGTTCCTGCCGGGCTAGAACGTAGATCGTTTCAGCATCGTCCTTTCCTTGGAATTAAAATATCCTTCGTGTACATGGTAAAATGGCTTGGACTGAGGGATGGCTGGAGAAAGGGAAACGAATCCACGAAGCAGCTAAAAAGAGAAAAGGGGTAGAAGGTGGTTTCCAGATGTGCCCGGACCCAGGAGGGGTCAGAGCTGCTCAGACCGCTGGCTGGGTCCACTGCCCTCGGCCGCATGGCCCAAAACCAACCGGGGTGGACGTACCAGGCACCCGCACTGTAGGAGAGCAGCATGGCTCCGGCCCTGCCCTTGGAGGCTTCTCATCTACTTGATGGCACAGGAAGTGCAGGGACAGAGAACCAAGGATACAGGGTGCTGAGGCCAGAAGATGCCACGTCAGCTGGATGGTCCGTAGAGGGAGAATTTTAACTGATCCTTAACCAGGTCAGCAACCTGAGCCCCACGATTTGAGCGGGGGCCCACCGTGACAGGGAGAACATCTCCTCTCCCCAGGGAGAAAGTTCTCCCCTTTTCTGGCCTTCCTCAGCCTTTCTGACTAGTCCCAGGAGAGCACCTCGATCCAGAATGTCTATAACCACTCTCACACGGTCTTCCTTTTGGAGCTGAGAGGCAGAGGCCACAGGCTTAGAGCCTCGGGCAGGCCATAGAATCCACATAGGATCTCTTTCTCACTCTTCTTTCGTTACACCGTGGTAAAATATGTATAACATACGATTTCCCCTCGTAACCATTTTAAGTGCACAGTTCAGTGGTACTAAATGCATTCACATTCTTGTGCAGCTATGGGCTGGGCCCCTCTCCATAGCCCTTGCGTCACGTAAAACTGAAACTCTGTACCTATTAAACACTAACTCCCCATGTTCTCTCCCCCACGGCAGACAAGCCTTTTGTGTCTGGCTTCTTTCACTTAGCACGATGTCCCCAACATTCATTCATGCTGTAGCAGGTGTTAGAATGCCCCTCCCTCTGGAGGCTGGATAGTATTCCCTTGGAGGTATAGGCCACACTTGGCTTAGCACCTGTCGATGGACACTGGGTTGCTTCCATGTTTTTTTAGCTGTTGGGAATAACGCTGCCATGGATGCGGCTGCGCGAACATCTCTTCCGGACCTTGCTTTCGACCCTTTTGGGTGTACGCCCGTAGGCGGAGTCGCTGGATGAGATGGTAATTCTGTCTTTAGTGTCTTGAGGAACCTCCATACTGTTTTCCACACTGTCGGCACCGTTTTGCATTCCCACCGAAGCGCACGGGGGTTCCGGTTTCCCCCCGTCCTCGCCAACACTCGTTTCTTCGTTTTTGATTTTTTTTGATAGCAGCCATCCTGATGAGTGTGAGGCAAGGTGGTATCTCACTGTAGTTTTGATTTGCGTTTTCCCGCATGATGAATGATGCCGGCTGAGCATCTCCTCGTGACGTGTCTATTGGCCTTTTGGATGTCTTCTTTGGAGACGTGTCTATCCAAGTTCCATGCCGATGCTTGAATCTGGCTGTTCCTGTTGTTGGACCTAGGATTCGGCGATGTCCTCATTGCCCTTACCTTTACCTTTATCTTGTATGTGTGGCAAGTGACGCTGGACTTTCCATGTGTGGCGGTGAAGAGAATTCCTTTCGGAATTAATTTACTTAAGTAAAAACAACAGTAGCCTGAATTAAAAGATGAGGCAGTCATCGTAAAGGTGGTTTGGAGACTTTGCAAGATGGTAAAACTGGTTTGCCGGTAACTGAAGGTCTGGAAAGATCTCCTTAGACTAGACAAGGAGGAGGGGCAGGTTGGAGGGGAGAGGGCAGCAGGGGGAGGGCAGAGAGGGGACAGGGGAAGGAGGACGTGCCCTCGTGGCCTGACGGCGTCCGGGTGTGTGCAGGGAGGAGGGTTTGAGAAAATCGGGAGTGGTCTGTGAGTCAGTCCTCTCAAGCTGCCTCATCCCGTTTCTGCTGGATTATCTGTCCACTTAGTGGCGCGTGGGTGGATTCCTTAGCCATAACCTTGAAGGCCACTGTGGGAACCACTGGTTATTTTTGGCCACCCATCCTTCGTCCGTGTGCTCGGTGGGCCTGGGACTCCCAACGCAGGCTTGTGACTGGGATCTGGCCAATCAATAGATCCTGTCTGCTTGGCCACCGTGATCAGTTCAGGGCTGGGCAAGGTCAGACGAATCGGTCAATCTCAGGACTTTTGCCAAAACACTTGAGAGAGAAGTTCTCTATTCACTGGGATGGTGGAGGAGAAAGGAATGTACCTGAAGCTACGGGTAGCCACCTTTGCCACCTTGAAGAAAGACCTTGCCTGACGGTGGACCCAACACAGAGGAAAGGGGAGCCAAGAGCTGGAGAGACTGGGTTGGTGTCTGTTTGGAGCTGGATCCGTCTGGGCCTGAAATCCATACTATCCCTACACCTTTCATTTGCAACAGCTCATCATTTCTTTTTTGTTTCAGCTTACTTGGGATTCTGTCACTTTCAAAGGAAAAAACAATGCTGGCTGGAACACTACCAGTCCACCCGGACTTCAGGCTAAACGGTGTGCAAGGGAAACGGACAATTCACGTGACTCGATGGTGAGCTGACGGTGAGGGTTTGAATCATGGTTTTGCCCTTGTGACAGCTCAAAACACCTCATACTATCATTATCCCCATTTTCTAGATAAAAAAGGCTCACGCTTATAGAGGCTCAAAAAGGTTAGAGTGACCGGCCCATGGTCACACAGCTATTAAAGTGGCAAAGTCAGGATTCAGATTCAGTATTATCCAATTCCAGGGACGGAGTTCATGGCCATCGGGCAACTGCCTCTCAAACTCCTACCCCGGGTCTATGATCATCCTCACTTTCTCCTGCGTATCGTTGACAAATCGTCACCTCGCCACGCGTCTAGCTTCTTATTCCCAGCCTCTCTGATGGCAGGTCACTCGAAGGACCCTGTTCCCTCTGCAGTGGACACTACTAAGTGGCCCCTCTCCTCCTCCAGTGTCTGCCAACCCTCCCTGGTGGTCTCCACCATGGAGCACGCCCCTGAGGGGAGCGGTGTATCAGGACGCTTCCGGGATCCCGCCAAGTGCAGGGCGGGGTCGTTCCGTTTACTTTCCATCCACTTCTTCCAAGCAGGCAGATACGCAGCTGGATCTTTGAGACTGTACCTCTCACTTGAACTTGGATTCAGAATCCAGCCGTTAAGAATACTGTGACTTATCTAGATAAGCATCGCCTCCAGTTAGCTCTTCTTGTGCTTTATGACTCTTTTGAAGATTGTTTTCTTTTAAATTTAGGGGATTTAACTAAGAGTAGCGTAATACATTATGTAGTTTTCCATTACCCTGGAGTTTCTTCCTCCTGACCAGCCTAACCAGCGGAAGCCTGGACTCGCTCAGAAACCAGATAATTAAGTGCCTTTCTACAGCATCCAAGCCCTAGCTGGGCACCTCCTTGTCAGCATGGGGCTCATTGTAAGACACCCTGCAGGATGTACGCGGCTCCAACCTCCTTGTGTTAAGAGCGGCATTCATCGTGTATAAAGTTCCCACTGAAATGAAATGCCCTGCCAAATTGCGTGCGTTGAAAGGCTAAAAGAAATCGGTTGATCTCATGAAGGACTCTGACAGTGAGTCTAGCAAAACCCGTTTAAAGGAGCTCCCAAATTTTGCCTGCATTTTCCGTGGTGGACGTTCGCCGTTGTTACCCCTTCAACATCCTGTTCCGCCAGGTCTGGACTATATCTTCCCTTGAGAAACTACCTCTCCCCACACTCTGTGCAGCCTGTGTGGGGCTCCAGGGCTAGGCTTATGTCTGTGGACTCAACAGAGCATCACAACACCTTTGAGATAGGCAGACCTCCGGAATAATAAAAATAATACATTTGTGTTGTTTTAAGCCACTGAGTTTGTGGTAATTTGTTCTAGCAGCTAGAGGAAATCAACACAACCTTGAATACAATGATTGGTTGGAGGACGGGGCCGTGAGCCAAGCCCAGCCCCATCAGAGCCAATGAGCTTCAGTTCTGGGACTTTGAATGTTTTTTTCCGTGGAGTTGCTGAGCGGACCAGAGGGAAGCCTGAAGGTGCTGGCAGCCATCTTGTCACCACGAGGAAAAAGCCTGTCCAACACAGAGAGAGCAGAAGTAGAAAGTAGGAGTAGGGAGCTGAGACTATGGGTGGACCCCCTGGGTCCAACATGGCACCCAGGACTCTTCAGCAACATCCACCAGTACATTCCCATCTTTGTTTAAGCCAGCTCAACCTAGGTTTCTGCTACCTGTAGCCAAAAGCATCCTGATATTTTGCCTCAACTTATCGCGACCCTGGATGGAGTAGGCTGTCGAGACAGCCGGTGCAGAGATGAGGGGGTCAACAGGTATCAGCCGGCGACAGATGCAGCTGCCAATGGTTGTCTCCAGAACAGCAGCAGCACGGGCATGCTCGTTGACCTGGACAGGGGATGGGAAGTGTCACCAAAATAAAGATTTAAAACCTGTCCAGAAGATCTGAGGCTCCACGCTTCTAGCAAGCGAGACACGAGTGCTCATCCAAAACCATTTCTTGTGGCAGCAGAAATACACAGCGTGGAGGGGAGGGAGGGCCGCCCCAACCCTGAAACAGCACGTTAGACCGCCATCAAATGCAATGCCAGCGCGGAGCCCCATGCCACCTGGCACAACAACGTGCCCCAGAGGGACCATTTCCCGAGAGAAAGACAGAGTCTCCACCTTCAACAGCATCAGCCCTCGGCGGAGGCAGGTTTAGTTTGGGAACCCCCGTCCTACGCGTCGGGACCTGTTTTTCTTCAGCGACGCCTCCAACTCATACCTCCCCGAGCCCCTCCCAGGAGCCCCCACCTGGACCGCTCACCCATACAAACACACCCTCTCCACTTATCTCGACATGCGTGCTTTTAACGGGTGCCTTCAGTGCCTGCCGGAGGTGGGAATTTCAGGCATCCTAGTAGATTCGTGGGAGAGATGCTTTTGAGCAAGTTAAGTCAACATGCCACCACGCACCTGCCTGTTTTACCCACCTTGAAGTAGCCTTGACTCTTATCAGAGGAATTCATCGCAAACTGTATCCTTCCTAAGCTCGTAACGTGGTGAGTTCCTGTGTCTGCCCAACGCGACCAGTCTCTGGATATGGGGAACTTGGTTCCAGCGGCTCTCCCAACGCCTTGATCTGTTTGCAGAAGAAAAATATTCACGCAAGCACTCTCCTCCGTTCCCTCCACCCCATTTGCCTGAATCCTACCCAAAGCCACTTGAAAACCCAAATGCTGCCCCTTCTAGGAAGTTCTTCCTGATTTGCTTGCTTACAGGAAATACCTTCTGACCCTCTTACACCTGTTTATAGCCTGTGAAGACTTGTAGCAACACGTAACGGTAACACTCCTGGGCTCTGGAGCCAGACCTGGCTGGGTGGAAATCCTGGCTATCAGCCTTGCCAGCTGCGTGACCTTGGCCAAGTCACTTCCCCTCTTTGAGCCTCGGTTGCTTCACTTTTGAAATGGGGATAACGGTAAGAACTACCTAGTAGGGCCAATGCATGGATTAAATGAGGGGATGTAGGGAAACGATTGAATACGGGGCCTGACCCAAAATGAATAAGTATTTAATAAGGGTTACCCGGCTGTAGTAGCAGCTACGGTTAGAGTCGTACGCATAGTGTTCTCTCCTGGTAGATGATACGTCCTTGGAGGACGATGTGTTTGTCGTCTACGGCCACGACAGTGTATGTAACAAACATCCGCACACCATAATGATGGCGAGAAAGAGCGTTTGTCCACGAGGCGGCTCTGCACTCCTGCTGGGCTCGCTGGCAACCAGCTGGCTGCCGGGAGATCCAGGTTGACTTTGGGGGGGAAAAAACTGATCACCGAGCTCTGCTCCGTTTGCTACTCATCCTCTAGCAGCCCAGCCCAGGCGTGTCCTTCCCACGGTAGAGAGAGGGGCCCCAGAGACAGCAAACCCGCCGCACAGACCCTTCGCAGGCCTCTGTCGGTACCACGTCTATGAACATCCCACTGGCCAAGGCAGCTCCCGCAGCCAAGCTCTTGTGACTCGGAGGACACGGCCAGGCTACGGGGTCAAGGGCATGGTAAGGGAGGTGTGAAACCCACCACGGGCAGGGACCGAAATCCTACAGTAGGCATAAAATGGCACCTCGATCCTGAGGAATCGGTAGTCAACGTTGGTTGACCTGAGCATGAATTCGGGCCCCAAGGTGCAAAACATGAGAATCAGCAGCAATTAAAAATAGAGGAATTCGTAGAGTACAGGTGATTCATGGTCACTGGGGTCTGAGGAGGGCTTCCTCACCCGGCTAGCTGCATTGCCTTACATGGAAATATTTAAACTTCCACTCCGAGGGTCAGAGGAAAAAATACCTGTTGGATTTGCCTACGTTCTGTGCTGTGTCACACTCTTGCCCTCCTCACCTCAGTCTCCCTCACACCCAGGGACCGTCCGGGCTTGGGGAACAAGTACAGAAACCAAGGGTGAGAGGGACCTGAAAACAGGTAGGGTGAAGGAGCAGAGACGGCCTGGGAGCGGGGAAAGGCAGGACAGAATCTGAAGGTGCCCCCTGATTCCCGAACTTTCCAGAAGTTCAAATAAGGAAGGGATCCCTCAGAACTTCTGGAGTTGTAGCACAGACGCACTTCCTTCGGAAAGAAATTTCACAACCGGGTTTTTAATGAGCTCCACATTTCCTTGTGTAGGCACGATTTCTTTCTAAAAGGACGAGAGAAGCCGCCTCGGCAGGACATCAGTTGAACAAAGGAGCAAAGCCGTCGAGTCTGGAAGTCATAACTCAAGTTCAGAAATGCAGTGAGGGCAGGATTTGACCTGATACCTTCCCAGAGCCGGAGAGCAGCGAGCAAGCTCTCCTGCCCGAACATGGTGATGGACTGGGGCAAGAGAGGGAAACAGTATGGCCTTTTTTTGTTTTGTTTTAACCGTAGGATGAAACTCTTAGTTTCCAGAGGATGTCAACTGGTGTCACAGTGAAAACACAGTCAAAAGGGTTCTAAGTTTGTTCCTTTCATCATTCAACAACTATTTGTTAAGCCCCGACCAGGAGCCGGACGGTGCCCCGGACGGTGCCCCAGATGCTGCCGTTGGGACTGCAAATCAGGCGCGAGCTTCCGTGATGCCCACGTGCAACCGGCAGGAAAGACAGTAAACGGTAAAAACACAAATAATTAACTAATGCGATTTGGGGTTGGGACAAGTTCTGTAAGGAAACACGCGTGAAGGGAGAGCTAGAGAGTGACCAGGAGGGCAGGGCAAGGGACCCCACTTTGCACTGAGTGGAGAGGGTGGCACTCTGGGGACAGGCCGGTTAGCGGAAGAGCTGAAGGAGAAGGCCAGCCCCGGACAAAGATGGCGGAGTGTTCTGGACAAAGGGAACCGCGTGCGGGATGAACGTGGGGACAGTGACAAGGCCAGTCCACCGGTCACTCTTCACAGAGTCATCTGACCTCCCTCAGACCCCAGACCAAGACCGGTTGGCTCTCCTGGCCTCTCAGGACTGATCGTTTACAAGATTCTTCAGAACCGCGACAAAATGCCTACTTCCGGGATGGTCCGGTGACCATGATGTTGCTAGAGGGCACTGGCCACGTCTCCCTGTTCAGTGCTGTGACCCCGTACCTGACACTTAGTAGATGCTCCACAGGGACACTCATGCCTTCCCGACACTCTCTCACATCATCCCGACGGCACCCCTACCCAGTGGGTATCACCATTGTCACCATAGCACGGATGAGACCGAGGGAGGAGAAATGACTTGCCAGAGGTCACACAGCTGGGAGGGGGTGGGGTCAGAATTTTAATTCTGGCCTGTCTGACTCTGATTCGTCCAGGGATGGGCACAGGATCCCGTCAGAGCCAATGACATGCCAGGCAACATTTGCCTTACCCTTCATCTTTTTTCTAGAAAGGTCTCCACTGGTTGCATCTCCTCCCGTGTTCTCCAATCTTCTCAGTTCCCCGTGGTAGAGAAGCCGTCCCCATTCCCTGCTGTGGCCACCACAGCCCAGAAAGAATGAGATGCCAGGAGACGCTTACAAGTAGGAAAATGATGAGTTGCGTTGGCCTTTTCCTCGAGTTTACGAATAAGTGATCGCCTCATGCCAAACGCTCAAGGCAGCTACTGTCGTGTGATAGCTCAGCCCACGAGGGAACAATCCATGGACCACCAGCGACTAGGGAGCAGTGTGCCTGGTGCCTGGGGGTACGCAGAAGTGAGACACTTGTTTGCACCTTAGAAGCGTGTGATCAGCAGGGGAGATGAGGAAAGGCGGGAAATCGCTAGACCACGATGCGGGGCGGGAGTGACGAGGGGCTCCCGGTGTCCGCGGTCTGTAGGCTGACGCACATCCTGAAGCCGCGAGGCCAAGTGTGAGCATGGCCTGCGGACCGTGCGGCAGGACGTCACACACTCATCCTTGGGCCCATCGCCGGCACTCCTCTGCCACCACTCACTCAATATCTCTCTGACCCCACAACGTCTCTCCTCCAAATTTTTGCCTTAGAAAGAGACAATGTCCTTTACACAAACGGAAACCAGTTTCGCGTGCCCTACAGAGAAAGTAACTAGAAAATAACATAAATGCATGTGCAAAACAGCCTGATCAACTGTCTGACCAGATAGGATTGTGTGCCAAAGGCTCTCAGCTCTTGGCTGGCCCTCTCTTTGTGAAAAAAAAAAAAAAAAAAAAAAAAAGCAAACCATCATCAGGGAGGTGTTCAAGGTAAGCCGTCTGCAGAGGGAGCGGGTCCTGGAGGCAGAACCAGGGAGGGGCCTTATGATGGGATTAGTGTCGAGGCCTTGGCCCCATGGCCCCACACCCCCGGAGCTATCTCCCACACGCACTGGAGCCTGCCTGCGGGGAGCTGTGGGCAGGACATCCGTATCCGGTCGGCTTTCGACGCCACTCACCACGCTGGCTGTGAACACCCTGCTCAGCTCTCCAAATCTGTGTCCTCCTTGGAAAAACCGTGACGACAGTGACCCCCAGCCGGCTCACGGGGCTGCTGGGAAGAGTTTAAGTGAGGCGACTTACACAATGATACGTACATCTAAACAGCTCTATGCTGGTGACAGCTTTGCTGCCATGCTGACGATGACAAGGGTGACCGTGGAGCCCCACGAGGGGAGTGGCCCACGCTTGCTCTCGGCTTGTGTATCGGGCACTTGGCCTCAGATGCTATGCTTACCCTTTAGCAAGGGAGGCGGCATGAGCCCAACAAAACTAAGGGGACTGATGTGACAGTGGCCACAACGTCGAGCTCAGGGTGTTGGGCCAGGACAGTCCAACCTAGCCTGGGAATCAGAGAAAGCCGCCAGAGAAGGAAGGGCCCTGGTGCCTGGGAGGGAAGAGCAGGGAAGAGGGAACATCCCGGCATGCATGAGCAGGGCCGGCCAGCCAATGGGAGAGCAGCTCCAAGCACCCGCCCGGGGATCTCCACCCAGCCTCCCTCTGGGCCAAGGCCAGTGGGCCTCCTGGCCTCCCAGCTCTGGTTGACCTGCTTGATCATGGCTGAGGGTGTGGCCAGACCGGGACCTGCGGGCCTTCATTCCAAAGGGCGGCCCCGGGCGCCCAGCGGCTGCCTCCACCCTCCATTCCCATCACCCAGTGAACCTTGCTCCCCCTCCTTGGGCTCCTCACTACCGCACAGCCACAGACCCTACCGCCAGGCACTCCCAGGCACGGACTCAAAAGCAACCCCAGGGTCACTTCTTCTGCAGAGTGTAGGAGTTATTGATAAAAGTTGAAAACTTTGATGTATCATGTCTGCCTCAGGGAGGCTTGGGGCACTTCAGGAGACAGTCTGAAGACAATTCCAGAAGACCGCCCATCTCAAAACCAAGAGCTCTACTTTGGCTCCCCAAATGCATTTGGGACCAGCTTTCCACCACAGTACCGAGTACGAAGCAAACACGGGAGGGATGCCGTTTGCGTGGCCAGAAATGAAACCCAATAGACGGGAGTCAACAGAGTTATCTACAAATCATTGGTTATGATTAATAGCGATCATTTATTGTCTCTGCTGTGTGCCAGGCACCACAGTAATGAGCTCTTTCCCTATCTCATTGCTCTGAACCTCCGGGTCAGCCACGGAGTAGATACCTTTATGATCCCTTTCACCATCTGGGGAACTGAGGCACAGAGATTAGGTAACTTGCCTTAGGTCCTAAAGCTCAAAACAAAGGGAGGCCCTAGGCCAGACTTGAGGTCTGTCTGACACCACACCCAGGCTTCTTATCACGTCCTCACGCTTCCTCGTCTGTGGCAGCACGTCCTTGATGGAAGGGGAGCCCCTTGAGGGGGAGGTCCACGTCATTATCACGTTCATATCCTTAGTGTCTCTCGGTACCTGGTGGGTGTGGACATCCATCCACAGCTCATCAAGCAAGTTTGCTGAACTGAGCTGGCATCCACAAATTGGGAATGAGGAGTGCCTGATTTTGAGATGTGCTCTAATATCTAGGGTTCATGTTGAAGAAAGTGGACCCAGCCCCTTCTCTAGGGGAGAAGGCAGGAATCTTCCGGCCTTGCAGACCTGTGTGCCTGTTTCCACCAGGAGCTGACTTGTGTTCGCCATCTTGGGAGCAGAGGCTGGGAACGTGCAAGGCGGGATCGAGAGGACCCTCTGGCAATGCCACCAGACCTCACGAGGAATCTCCAGCTGCCACCCCCTCCCCAACTCCCGTATTTTCTCAGAAGCAAGGCAGACCACCCGGGGGGAGCCCACAGGGAAAGCGGAGATGCCACGGGTTTCTATGCAGGCCTGAGGGTCCCTCAACTCCCCTGCAGACTGGAGTCTCTCCAGGAGACAGAAGGTGGGTGAGTCACAAATTTAGATCATTCAAAATAACCATGTCATTTGCCGTTGCCGATGGCCTGGTGGTTCATTCAACACCCACGTGTGTGTTCGGCACAGGTGCCCAACCTCGTGGCCCACCCACCTTGGAGTTCCACTGCCTGGGAGAGAATGGCCCTTGATCACTGTGGGCTCGTTAAGCAAGATGATCGGTACTCGAAAGAAGAGAAGAAAGAACAAAGAGAAGGGCCGGGGCCGGGGCCAGGGGTGGAGCGAGGAGCAGACTCGAACACCTGAGCTCGCCAGGCCAGCAGTCGGCATCCAGGCATTGGCGGGTGACGGGGGCACGGGAGAGCCCGCGACCAAGCAAGATGGGAACCCCAGACCCCTGAAAAGAGTCTCCAGCCAGAAGAGGAAGGAACACAACAGCAAAGGGCAGAAGCCCTGCCAGCTGCCGGGGTCACGGGGTGCACCGTGAGCACCGTCACAGGCTTGCTGGTGGCCTTGGGCCCCCATGTTTGCCTCTGTAGACAAGGTGAGAAAACAGGAGCCTGCAAGACTGGGGTCTTCTCTGCCTCTTACCCATCCATCCATCCACTTAGCAAATCTACTTATGACCATCCATGACACAGGGACTGTCTCTGGCACTAAGGAACAAAGTCCCAGCCCTCAAGATGCTTATAGTTCTGTTGCGGGAAGATGGAGAATAAAGAACATGGAAGAACATAATTAGACTGTGGAATGAACTGGAAGGAATGGCGGGGCAACCCCGAACAGCCAGGGAGGCCGTTCACATTGGTGCTGGCGGAGACTGCTCTCGGTGGCTGATGTTGGAGTGGACCCCCAGATGGAAGGGTGCCAGATGTTGACGGGTCTGGGCGAAGGGTGTTCCCGGAAAGAAAACAGCCAGTCTGAAGATCCCAGAGGGGTGGAATCGAGCCTGGCACTTGACAAAGAGGAGGACAGAAAGGCTGAAGGATGTGCACTAGGTTTCTGTGGCTGCTGTAACCGATCGTCACAAAATTGGTGGCATGAAAGAAAAGGAATTCATTCTCTCACCATTAGAAGACTGAAATCAAGCTCTGAAGGCGGAGACTCCTTCTGGTGCTTTCTAGATTCTGGAGCTCTGGGTTGGGGTAGTGCAGCCCCCATCAGCCCTCACTCTGACCCCATCCCACCCCACAGCCTCTTCTTCCCCTCTCCTAAGGACAGGAGACATCAGATTTAGGGCCCGCCTATCCAGAATAATCTCATCTAACTTAATTATATCTGCAAAGATCCTCCAAATATGGTCTCATTCACGGGTTTCATGTGGACATACGGTTAGGGGAGGGTCACCATTCAACCCACTTACCGTCTGGCATCTGGCTCCCCAAATTCACATCTGTCCCACATGCCAAGCGCACTCGCCCCACCCCAAATTCCCAAAAGTCTCAACCCATTATGGCTTCAACTCTATGTCCCAAACCTCATCTAAATACCATCTGTTCAAAAGTTCCAGATCTCGTGATCCACATGGTCTACACCAGGGAAGGGTGAGATGTTACCTGTGATCCATCCTGGGGCAAAACTACCTTCCATCTGTAGACGGTACACCAGGAGCCCAGTTACCTGCTCCCTGAATACATACAATGGCGGGACAGGCATGGGGCTGACACCGCCATGTCACAAGAGAGAGACGGTAAGAAGTACACGGGTGGCTGACTCCACACGGGTTAGAAATCCAGCCGCACCAACCAGTGCCAAAGCAGGTTTCAAGGCCTGAAAATAACCCTCTGTGGATCTGCGTTTGGGCCCTTGAGTGCTCTAGCCGCATGTAGAGAACGGACTGTAAGGACCAAGGTCAGAAGCAGGGAGATCAGTCCGGAAGCTCGTACAGACCAAACAGAACATGCTGGTGGTTTAATCTGGGATCATGGTGGTGGGAACAAAGAATCGTGATCGGAGTTAGAAAATGTTTTGGGGGCAGAGCCGACTGGATTTGGTAGGTGCAGGGCCACCCCCCCACGCCTTATCAGTGGGGGATACGTTCCAAGACCCCCAGTGGATCCCTGAAACCACGGACACCCCCAAACCCTACGCCTGCTTTTTCCTACGCACACATACCTACGAGAAAGCGCAACTCGCACACAGGCCGGGTCAGAGGTCAACGGCATCGATATGGAGATGGAACAATTACCACAATACCCTGTGATGCCGGTTATGTGAGTGTGGCTTCCCTCTCTCTCTCAGAACAGCCTCTTGTGCCGTTCTCCCTTCTTCTTGTGAGGATGTAAGGCGATGAGCTGCCTCCATGGTGACGCGGAGTGAGGTGAGCGACACAGCCCGAGGCTGCGCCCGACCACCCGACGACTGGACAGGGGTTGAACCACGAGTCACCGGCCCCGTGAAAAGCGAGACTGTGGATAGGGGGTCGCTGTCCTGAACTTGAGGGGAGACAGAAGACTGTTGGGAAGGACAGGAAACACCTCCTAGGGTTCTGGCTTGAAACCCAGAGGGGACAGTGTGGGAGGGGTCTGAACCCAGGAAGTTCTGTCTGAGTGAGGGGGGTTCTTCATACACTCTTCGTAGCGGAAACCGGACGGCGGGTGGCCCGTGTGCCCCCAGCTGAGAAGGCCCTTCCCGCAGTGCTCAACTGCTTTGTCTCTCTTACCCCAACCCTCACCTCTGCTTCCAACTCAAAGCACGCTTCCCACGCACAAGCGCCGGGATGAAAGGGAGAAAAGTTATTCTCAAAGGCTGACCGCGTAACCCAGAGTCCGGAGAGGGCCTCCCTCCAGCTCTAGGCGCCCCCACCCTCTGCACACCCACTGGCGGGAACGCTGCGCTCGGCCAGGGGTCGCGGCGGCCCGTCTCGGAAAGCAACCCCCCCCCCCCCCGACACAGGGCCCAGGCATTGGCTCCGTGACTCCCTTGTTGTCACCAGCCACCATCTCTCAACACCACAGTCATTTACAGCTCGAAACAATCTTGGCATCTGTTAAGATCACTGCTCCAAACAGACTGAAGGACAAAAGGGAGCGACAAATGAAAACCTTTGGGAAAACGGATTAACGAGGCAAAGTACAAATAGTACACATACTTCACACTTTGAGGAGACCGGGAGGGGCTCTGAGCTGCCTGCCTTGCATGCACAACAGCCAGGAGAAGCTGGCATCTACCATATTTGATTTCTTGCTTTCAGTTTTTCCCCAAATGTTCCTCATTGGGGATGCCGGATCACATAAGTGATCTCAGGGCCGTCCCACAGCAGAACCTTCATGAGATAAACTGAAAATAATGTTTATCACCTTCTGGGTACCTGGTGGGTGTCAGACATTGGCAAGCAACTTCTCTAATACAGAGCACTAAGGAAGGTCATTTTATCCCTGTTTACAGATGGGGAAACTGAGGCTCAGAAAGGCTCAGAGAATGAACCACGGTCTCACAAGGGGGATGGTTGGGTCTGGAGATTAGAAGTGGGGAGTGGTCGGCTGATAGGTCGCATTTATAGCTTTAGGGATAAGCTCACTTCAGAAGTAAATGTGGATCGAGAAGACCTCTGGAGACTGAGATGTGAGGTGATCCAGAAGCAATGGGTAGGTGTCTATGGGCCAGAGGAGGAGGCTGGCTATACAAGGTCATTAGAATATTGCATAGTCTGCCTGTCACATGTCCAAGGGCAGCCAGCATCAAGTAGCAATCAAGGTCGACCCACCTACCAGGTCACTCAGGTATATGCACACCTGACTACATCAGATAATGCCAATAAATAAAAAAAACAAGGTCCCTAGGCAACACCAAGTTACAAAACACTAAAAAATCTGGGCACTGTCCTGAGAAAGTTTATAATCTAATGGAGCAGCTAGACAAGAACCAAAATCACACAGATGCCGTGGAAATGTGGCAAATTCAAATAATGCATAAATACAGAAAAAGTTTCTAATGGCAAGCCTAGGGAAAAAAAACTATTGTATATATACTCAAATGACTTTTGGCAAGGGTGCTAAGACCATTGAACGAGGAAAAAAGTCTTTTCAACAACACTGGAAAAACGGGATGCAAAAGAATAAAGTTGGACCCTTATGTAACACCATATAATTGTACAAAATTGCACCAAAAATTAACTCAAGATCGTCCAAGGATCCAAATGTAAGAGCTAAAAGTGTAAAACTCGTAGAAGAAAACATAAAGGAGACGTTTCATACCATTGGGTTTGGCGATGATTTCTTGGATATGACAGCAAAGGCTCGGGCAACAGAGGAAAACAGACAATTTGGACTTCATCAAAATAAAAAAAAAAAAATCTGTGCATCAAAGGACACCACCAGCAGAGCAAAAAGGCAGATGCACAGAACACACAGCACAGAAGAAAGGGAGAAAATATTTGCAAGTCACATCTCTGGTTAGAGATTAATATCCAAAATATGCAGAGAATCCTCAACTCAACAATAAAAAAGCAAACAGATTCAAACATAGGCAAAGGGCTTGAATAGACATTTCTCCAAAGAAAACATACAAATGACCAACAGGCACATGAAAAGATGCTCAACATCACTGATCACTAGGGAGATGCAAATCAAAATCACAAAATGTCAATCCGTGCCCGTTAGGATGGAAACTATCAGAAAAATACAAAAACAAAAACAAAAACAAAAAAACAGAAAATAAGCATCGAAAGCAGGGATACAAACCCACGTTCATAGTAGCGCTTGTTCAGCCAAGGGGTGGAAACAACCCAACTGCCCACTGATGGCTGATGGATGAACAAAACGTGGTCTACACGTACGTACAAAGAAACATTACGCAGCCTAACAGGTGGGTTGGGGGCGTCCTCACACCTGCCACAATGGGGATGAACTATGGGGACGTGGGGCTGAGTGAAATGAGCTAGTCACATCAGGACAAACACCCTGCGATTCTATTCTCATGAATTACTTGGCGTCCTCAAATTGCTGGAGACAAAGAGGGGAATGGTGGGCGCCAGGGGTGGGGTATGGTGGGGGTGGGGTGCTGTGGGGGAAGGGGGTCAGTGTTTAAAGGGGACAGAGTTTCAGTCTGGCAAGTTGAAACAGTTCCAGAGACGGGTGGTGGGGACGGTCCAGCAATGGGAATGTACTTAAGGCCATGAACCGGTGCACTTAAAAATGGTTCCAACGGTCAATGTTACGTTACGGAGTTCTTACCGCAGTTTAAAGGAATACGTTTTTTTTTTTAAGGAGGGGAAAAAAGCTCCGGTCCCCCACAAAAAAGCATTCCTGTCGTCACTGGTGGCCAAGCGAGGGGGTCAGAACCCTTTAGTCTAGACCAGAAGGGCATAGAGGGAAATCCTGAGTCTTTGCAAAAAGTAATTAGGACACAGGGGTCCTTCCTTCTCTCAGCTCATCTACGACACATAGCTCGTCTGCAGTGACCAGCTCAGAGTCTTTCTCCCTCCCACACTTGACAGAGGCAACAGGGAGGGACAGCGCGCGACCCAGGGAGGGGCCCTGAAACACGATCCGCGGCCTGCTGCTGCTATAATGTGGGCGCGAGGTGCCCGGCACAGCGCGGGGCACTTGAACTGTGACAATGACCACCGTTTGGGCGATGTGCGCGGTCAGCTGCGGATTCTCCAAAGGCACCTGCAGGGAGGGTGGAGGGTGGGGGTTAAAGATAATAAAAGTTTCAAGTGAAAGAGATGCTCTGACTCCCTGATTAAAACAAATAACAGGAGAAGGGACAGGGCAGAGAAGTCAGTGACAATGACATGGAAGGCACGAACCCCGATGTGGCTACAGGCTCAGGGCCAGGACGGGACAGCCAGCATCGGTGCTCCGTAAATGAGGGGCAGAGACAGTCCAGATGCGGCTGCGGCCCCGATGGTCCAGACCACACAATTTTTCTATAGAAGAAACTCTTTCTCTCTCCAGGTGGAACATCGGAAGCCTGGGTCCTGTTGTTTCAATGGCTTCTCGGAGGCCGGTTCCCTGGAGGGGTGATCGCTACACAGGGGCGAGGAAGGACTCCCGTGCCCTCCCATGCCTCGGGTAGAGCATCACCCGTGCCAGTCTGTGACCGAGATTCTCGGACACGGTGCGTCTCGGGTCACCCGAGTTACAATTTTCAAACTTGCCTGGACTTTGAAGACAACCACACTCTTTTTGACCAGTTTCTCTGTCAAAAGGAATTGTAATGTCAGATCCCTCCAGGTAGAGAGATGAAGGCCTCTATTCCAGTCTGGCCTGTGTTTGGAAAGAGATATGTTATTTAATGACATTTTAGAAAATATTTCAAATTAAAGGATTCTTGTGATGTCCAGACAGAATAAAGAGTAAATTGCCCTACAGAGTTGTCAGTGACAGGAGACAAGTTTATTTGCTATTTGCACAGTGGGTTTGTTTGTTTGTTTGTTTGTCGGCCTTAAATATTTATTCGGCATCAGTCTCTTAGATTTTCTTGAAAAATCAGTTTTGAGATGTGTGTTTACACAGATTCATCCAGGCAGGACCTCTGGATCATGCATCGATTTGATCAAATCAGTTGAAAAACCAAGCACACGGGGCCACTGGCCTTGCTGGTTTTTTGTTTTTCCACATCGGCTAATTAAATTGGTTTCAATGCAATCTTTTTTCTGTGTCACTGAGGAACATATGATTGTCTCCTCTTTTTGCCTGACATATTCTCTTGACCACCGCCCTCCTCCTTCCCCAAAGCCCGTGTGTTTGGGAAAGAGGTGGGGGAAACCCCTAGGAGCTTGTCTGGGGGTGGGGGGGAGGTTAAAAACCAGCAAAGCAAGGGGTAATGAAATTAAAGGTGAAACCGAGGCAGAGCACCATCCGCTCTAAGATTTTTCAGTTTGGTGTTTGCCACGGTTACATTTCCCACAACAGAGTTGGGAACTCTGACACTTTTTGTGTGTCCCAGAAAAAGCATTGTGGAAAAAGGTTGTCCCAGGGCAGTGTTGCCTCTTACCTCTGACGAGGTCTTTGTCGACTGGCTGCCTTTGTTCTCCATCACAATAGACTTGTGAATGAGATTTCATGGTTACAAGTAGCCTTGGACACCCAGGGACGCAAGGCACGCAAGGCACGGTTGGGGCTCGGGAGAAAACCCTCACATAAACCGAAGGGGAAGCCAGACTTTGTCTAAATAAGCTTAGGGACAGAACAATTCGGAAACGAGGCGAGACCAATGGTGTAATGTGGAGTAATGAACGTTCAAAGCTGTCCAGATGCAAGAGAGGGGAAGACTGCGTCGTTCGGGGGCCTGGCTGAAGTCAGAGGCCAGTTAGGGGACCAGCCTACGAGGCCCGGTCCCCCCCGTCCCCTCTGGCTAACGCGCGCAGAGGCTTTGCCTTCCGAGACCCGTTTCAGAGATTTTTTTCACACCTGCAAAGCAGAGGAAAGGAAAACACGCATTCTAGTGACAGAACCCAATTAATTACAGGATCTGCTACAAACACTCAGCTGTGTAACTTTGACAGAAAGTGAATTTGTCGTCTTGAGAGGAATCTGACATCGTAAATAAATAAGTGTGATTAGGATGATAAGCCAACTCCTACCTACTTGAAACCCCTTCATTATGAAGAGAGAGAAAGACAGAGACAGGGTGTAAATTTGAGCAAGACGGGGAGTGTGTGGCAAGAAATTAAGTGAGCCCCCACCAGGCCAGCGGGTGAGCGGCGGTGACAGGCCGCCTCGGGCCAACGACACAGATTTATCTCCCGGGGTCTCCTGGAGTGTAACCTGCTCGGCTTGGCTGTGGCACCTGCATTTGGAGACTCGAGCCTCGTCTAGACCGTGAGTAACACGGTTCAGTTCGGTTCACCTTATCTCGTTTGAGTTTGTGGCGTTCACCCAGTCCGGGTGCTACTTTTTATTGGAGACGGCCAAAAATTTCCAGAATGAGAAGAGTGTCGATGTCGGTGGTTCTCAGCCGGGGGTGATTTGCCCCCCACCCCGACCCCCAGGGAGCTCTTAGCAGTGTCTGGAGACTTTTGATGGCCGCAGCCTGGGAAAGGGATGTTGGGTGCCGGCCCCGAGTGGGTGTGGAGCCCAGGGATGCTGCTGAAGGCCCACAGCGCACACAACAGCCCTTACGGAGACGCACCTAGCCCCAAATGTCAACGTGCCAACGTTGGAAAACCTTGAACCACCGGACGGTACATTCGAAAGCATTCGGTCGGTCTGACAACAAGCCTCTACGGTGCATTGCTTTGCACACCAGCCTCTGTGTTTAGAAATCAGAGAACTCTTCCGATTACACGAGACAAAACCCAACTCAGATAAGCTCAGACCAGAACTTTCCAGCCCCCGCTGGAACTTTCCATGAACTGAGCACAGCGGGTACCTTCGCACAAACTCTGGCCACACGGACCGAGATGTCTGCAAACAAAACATCGGTACATGCTTTGTCCTTCCGAGGCCACCTGCCTGCCCCAGGCGGACCTTGTTTCTTGTCACTGGGGGTGGACGAGAGGGATTCTTCTGTTGATTCCTCTGTTGTCTTCCAGACTTCCTATAGGACTGGTCGGCCTCTCTCCGGGGTTTGGACTCTTCCCTGGAAAAGAGTGATGAAAATAAAGGTCATTTAGACACAGCTGGAGCTTAAGCACGTGCATTGTGCCATATAATGCCACCTTGAGATGTTTCGTGCAGCCCTGCCTGTCAGTGCTGAGACGCAGCCGGTAAGTTCTGGAGCAGGTTCAAATCTAAGGGATTGGGCTGAGCCCAGTGCCGGGCTAGCATCTTCCCCTTGCCCTCAGAAATAAAAGCAATAACTTGTTTTCCCTGGCGTCCATTTTTCACCCATGATCCCAAATGTGCCGAGAGCTCTTTAACAATCGGGACAATGCGATCAAAATATTCTGATTGTTGCAAAAAGCAAACGGCGGACCACACACAAAGCCATCATGGCTTCTTCCTCGACCTAAAACTTACAAACTCATTTGGGGTCAGCGGGACATTCACGGTCACTAAAGAAGCCAAGAATTCCAGTGCCGGGGAGTTTTTAGAGGTTTCTCCCTAAAGCCAGCAAGCTTTTAGACTTGAAACAAAATTGCTCAACTGTCTCCTGCAAGATTTGCAACAGGGAAGAGACGATGGGCTTAGTCTGGGGGTGTCACACTCACCAGCTTGTGTCCTGGCTGAAAGTTTGTCTTTTAAAACTTGCCTGTTTCTGGGGCGCCGGACGGGGGCTCAGTCGGTTAAGCATCCGACTTCAGCTCAGGTCACGATCTCACAGTTCGTGAGTTCGAGCCCCACACTGGGCTCTGTGCTGACATCACAGAGCCTGCTTCAGATCCTCTGTGCCCCCTTCTCTGCCCCTCCCCCACACTCTGTGTGTGTGTGTGTGTGTGTGTGTGCGCGCGCGCGCACGTGTGCTCGCTGTCTCTCTCAAAAATAAACATTAAAAAAACTGCCTGTTTCTGGTAAAAGATGGAGATTTTCCCTCATTCTGTGCAGCCAGCCACTGGGAGGCACGGGACTTCCATAGTGGTGTTTGTTTCCTGCCCAAAGAGGACGCTGGCCACGGTGTCCCCCGGCAGGCGGGGAGAAACAACAGAAGGACAGATGAGGTCCTTTCAACCTCTACTTCAAGCCCCTCACTTGTGTTACGCTTCCCCTCTAATGGCACCCGGGATGGGGTTGGTACCTTGGAGTCTCACAACTTTCTAAGACTGAGCTTTTTGAGGACAAGGACATTTTTCGTCTTTGTATCTCTGTGTGCCCAAGGCCAATGGACTGCAATCGAGGACAGCCTGGTGAGAAAGGCCAGCCAACTATTGCGGTCCCCATTTTACGTACGAGGAGGCCAACAGCGGGCCATCTTGGAGGGATTTCTGAGGCTCCGTGGGAAGTTCATGGAAAAGCTACCACAGTGTTCCTTTGGACACGGGGTTCCCCTGGGAGCTGTTCAGAAAGACTCTCCCCCTTCTCATGGCTCACTGTCCCCACTGCATGCTGAGACGTGGTTCTGTGAGCCTCTGTCCCTTTGTCTGTTGGGCTCTTCATCCCCAGCCAGACACGGCTGTGCTGGTTCATACTCTGGTTTTTCCCACAGAGCCCAGGCACCAGCAGCCACAGCCCTAATTCGGAAACAGCTGAACAAAGCAAAGTGAACAAAGCGTTATGGATTGGGGGTGGAGGCCACTGTCCACACTCTGGACTTGGGGGCCCAGAGGGCAGGCGTTGGGGCCGATTCATCTTTATCTGAAACAGACACACAACCCCACAGAGTGAAAATCCTCAACAACCACTTGCTCCGCTAATCCATCTGTCCAATCGTTGTGCACCTGCTGGGGGTCACGGTTTCTCCCACGCTTCCCGCAAGGGTATCACCGAATCCTCACATTGACCCGCGGTGGTCAAGGTCAGTGATGGCACACGCTCTCGAAAGGATGTGAGGAGAAGAGAGCGCTTCGTCTCTGTGGTCTTCTTCCCCCAAACCCACAACCGCAGCCTCGTCGGGAGGAAAACACCAGATGAGCCCAAGTGTAGGGACCTTCACGAAACACCCAACGAGTCCCTCCAAACTGTCAGGGTCACCAAAACCGAGGAGTGTCTGGGAAGCCGCACAGCCCTGGAGAAGGCTGGGGAGACATGACAACAAAGTGTCACGTGGTGTTCTGGGTGGGATCCTGGGCCTGAAAAGGGACATTCAGAGAAAAGCAGTGAAATCCGAGTGAACCGTGGCGTTTAGTTCCCAGGAACGCACTGACATCGGTATTGCCGTTGCCACGGGCACGTCATGGAAATGGAAGACGCTAAGAATCAGGGAAACCGGGCGACAGGTTTACAGGAGTTTCTGTATGCCCTTTGCAGCTTTTCTGTAAATCTAAAACAATGTTCAAATTAAAACAAAAATTACTTATATTTAAAAACTTGCTTAAAAACATAACCCAAATCAGAGTCTCCCGACCTGATTCATCGTTCCGGCGACTCCTCAGACCCTGCTCTAGGCTCCCGTTTACATCACAGAGACCCTCCCAGGGCTCCTGAGAATTAGATCATGGGAGAGGATCTCGAAGGGATAATTTCTCTGCTTGGAAGCATGGGCAAGACCCGATCGCTCCGAGGGGGAGGCGGCCAATGCGTCTGCCAGGTCTGGGTGCTGGGGGCTCGCACAGCAATTGAATTGTTTGAGCGTTCCCAGGGAAAAACACTGCGAGATTGATTTAGAGGGATGTTCCGAGACCTCCTCGGAACCCCTGTAAGTCTTGGATGTCTGAGTAGGTTGAAAAATGGTTCCAATTCAGTGGGGCCTGGGCGGCAGGAAATCATCTGGAGTAACCTCTAACACCATCAAGACACCAAACTTTCTGCCTCTCTCCAGAGTCAAAGGCCCACAGCTGCTTCCAATCAGGAAAAGCAAACTTTCCGTCTCGGAACACCACGCTCTCGCACATTCCCGTTGCCGGCTCCCCCAAGCAAGGCTCCCCCAAGCAAGGCTCCCGCGCCCCAGAGCCAGGGAGGAAACACACACCCTTTCAGGATCCAGACCCTGTGTTCCCTTCCTCCCGCTCTCCTAGCAAACACCACCGCCCTTCTGAGTCCTCGGTGGCCTCGGCATCCCCCACAGGGATTTCCAGGAAGGTATCCTTTCTTCTGGTATTTCCATCTGCCACCGAATTTCCCCCCTTCCGCTGAGGCACATGACCACCAGTGCTGCAAGTAGGCAGTGGGCTGCAAGGGCGCCTGCTGGTTCCACCTTCCAAGTATCCGCGCTCCCTCCCTCCCGTACAAGCTGGACGCTATGTCCCCAAGCACTGGCTCTTGTCCCCAAGGTTCTGAAAGAAGAGATCCCACCTCCCTCGTCCAGGCCTGGCTCAGTCACGGGGGGTGGGGGGGTGGGGAGTGGGTAGCTCAGGGAAGGGAACACAAACTCAGTGAGCGCGACGTAGATTTTGTTCCCAGCAATGGAGAGTCAGTCCTGAGTGGTCTTCACCACAGAGGACGGCTCCTAGGTGGCGCTCCGGGTGGCCTGCACGGCTTTAGGCCAGCACCCCTTCCCCTCTCACAGTGCCCACGCTGGCCAATTAATCATACGACTACATCGCTTATGGTGCCACCTTTCCCCGAGCGAGTCACCGCCAGCTACTCAACACACATTCCTTCCGGTATGTTCTTCTACGCCCAACTCTCCCACCGTGTTGCTTCTTGCTTATTCTTACAAAAACGCAGGCATCCATAAACACTGTTACATCCTTGCCTCGTAGGACACGGCCGCCCTTCCCTATCACATTTATCCGTCTACTCATTCTTTTCAACACTGCAGAAATCCACTGAGCGGTTGTACTGTGACTTACTCCACATTGACCTGGTGATGGGCATGTATGTCGTTCCCACTATGTCACTGCTGCAAACAGTACTGCCTTCTCACAGAAATGTCTTGGTGCCCTCATAAACCTGTTTTTATAGGACAGACATCTAGCGGTGAACACGTGACTTGGATGGGAAAGCACGTGATGTCCACACTGTAGATCAACCTCAGTGGCTCTGCTGTGGCTCGCCGTGGCCCTGCTCTCGGTGGCCCCCGCTTGAGCGGGGGACTCATATTTAGTGAGCACCTTCTGGGTGCTGGTCTCCGGTGCACCTCTTAACGTTCAGAAGTTTCTGTGCATTTCATCCTGAGAAGCAGAAACAGTTACTACCTTCCACTTCACAAATGAGAAAACGGAATCTTGGGGAAAGTAAGGAATTTGCCCCAAATTGCATAACTGATACACACACACACACACACACACACACACACACACTGGATTTGGCTGCAACCCTGCCTAACTCTGTCACCCTACCTGCTCCCACCCCGTGGCAGTGTCTCTTGCAACTGGGCACAGGTTCCTAGTCTGCTCTGCGTCCTGAACCCTGCTAATGCCATTTCCACAATAATCGATTAGAACTCAGAGCAGTTGGGGTGGGGCTGGATAAAAAGCTCTCTTCATCTGGTTTGAATTATTATGAAATCAGGGTTATGTTGATATTTTTCATGCTACGTCCCGGAGGAGAGTGATTATTTTCTTTTATTCATTTATTTTCTGTGTCTATCAGCTTCAGCGACTAAATCCCCCTCAGCATAACCTTCCGGATCTTCCCAGAATTGCACAGGATGAGAAGGCTTTACTGTGTCCTAAGCGAGTCTGCCCAGTAGGGTGGGTCAGGTGGCCCCACAGGCAGAAGGGTGCTTCCAAGGTCTTTGTCTTTTAGGGCTATTTTGTCCAGAAACTCTTGGTTTCCTCAGGGAAAACACATTTCTCCAATGCCCCCATTCACAAGCCTACATGGACTCTTTCACAAATGGAACACATCTGCAGCCAAATAAAAGCAAGCTGTGTCTTCCAGGGCTGTGGCCGCCATGTTTCTCAGCCACTGGTCTGACGCTAACACACAGTCCGAAACGGCTGAGGACTCTCTCTGTGGATAAACCTGGCTCTGTTCCACTCTCACCATTGTTTCCCTTCCCCGGCTTCCCCCAAAGACCTGGCTTAGAATTTCTGCACAGGTGGGTGGGTGCAGTAGATGGCTGGCTCACACAGAATGACTGTGAGATCACCTCAATCACCCGTGTCTCTTTAGTGGCACTCAGGGGAGGAGATGAGTCAGTTAGGGGGGTGAGGAGAGGAAGGTTCTACATCTAGAGAGTTAGCCACAATCTCCCAATCAATCCTTGCCTGCCAGGAGGGAGGCACTGACAAGTTTAGCAAAAGCATCAAGGACATAACACATAGAAAGGGTTCACCTGGTAAACCCTCCTCCTCCCACCCCGGGGTTTAAAACTTGACCTTCGAACGTATCAGCTAACTAGGAAAACCAGCACATTCCCATGCACAAATGCACTCGGAAACATTTACAGTGACAGCACTGGAAGGTGAGGCAACCTCAAGAGTGGGCAGGTATAGGCAGGTAGGGCCATCATATTAAGTAAACACGTGAGTTAAAAGTGATAGGTACTTTGAGCACTGAGTGTCCTATGTAAGCGATGAACCATGGGAATCTACCCCAAAAACCAAGAGCACTTTACACACTGTATGTTAACCAATTTGACAATAAATTATATATTTTTTTAAAAAGTGATGGGTAAAGTGAACACCTAACAACATGGATGGATCTTAAGAACATAGGACTTCCTTTTAAAAGGATCAAGAAACAGAACAAGAAATATAACAAGATCATTTGTATAAACTGAAAATACATGCACAAAATTTATTGATGATAATAGAAGTTAGAATAGTGGTTCCCTTGGGGTGCAAGGTGGGGCAATAATTGACTGGGAGGAGAATGGGAGAGGCTTCTGGGTGCTGGAAGCCTTCTGTACCTTGATCTACATGGTGGTTGTGAGTACAGACATATGTGAAGTCCATTGAGCAATACACTTAAGATTTGTACTTACATGTGTATGTCATACAAAGCAATAATACATATTTTGCAAATAATACAAAAAGATTAATATATTTGTATGTTGGTCAATGGAGTCGAAGGGAAGGGGAATGGAGTAGGTGGTCAAGGGGATGGATGGCTAGATGGATGGAGGGATGGGTGGGTGGATTAAGAGAAAGATACAGAGATGGATGGATAGATGGGTGGATAGATGAAAGGGAGGATTGATAGAGAAATAAAGGGATGAATGGATGGTGGGCAGATGGATGGACACATACATAGGTGGATGGATGTGTGGATGGGTGGATGGATGTATGGATGGAAGGATAGGTGGATGTGTGGATGGATGGATGATGGATGGATGGATGGATGGATGGATGATTGATGGGTGGATGGATGTGTGGATGGATGGATGGATGGATGGATGGATGGATGGATAGGTGGATGGATGTGTGGATGGATGGATGGATGAACTGACAGATAAAGCTAGCTGGTGGGAAGGTATAATGTTACCTTCCTTAATCCACCACAGTAGGCACAAGTAGCAGACATCAGAAGCTGACTCCAGCTAGCTTAAGCATTGAAGGAATTGGTCAGAAGGATGTGGGTTAGCTCACAGACCCAGGGAATTGGGCTCAGAAAGCAGGCCAGCCCAAAGGGAGCTAAGAAGCAGCAGAGGGCTAGCCACCGAGACGACCTGGATGCAGGGTCTCAAGCCGGCAGGCTCGAATGGTCCTGGAGACTTTGTGTGTTTCCTCCCAGACTCCAAGTCCCGACTGAGAGCATATGGTTGGTCAAGTGGGGACATGTGCTGGAGCCAGAGTCGCATGGGGCGGGGAAAAGGACGCAGCATCTCCACTGTTTGCTCCTGAAGTGATGGGGACTTCCCCCAAAGAGAATGGCTATTCCCGTTCGAAGCACCCACTCCTGTCTCACTGCTCTGACAGCAGAGGAGCGGGGAGAGGAGAAGAGCAGTTCTCCAGGTTCAGGCTAAAAAGCCAGTTCTGACTGGCAAGACCAAGGGCACTTGTGGAATATTAAGGTCTGAGCAAGTGGCAGCCAGGAGCAAAACCACAGCGATGAAAAGGGCAGAGGCAGGTTCAGAGTGTGTGCTGTTATCTGAGGCTGTCAAACGTAGGATGACCAACCGAGCCGCTCTGCCCGGGACTGAGGAGGATTCTGGACTCTGGCCTTTCAGCTCTCCAACTGGGAAACAGCCAGGCGAACCCGGACACATTGGCCCCCACGGCAAATGGCGCCACCCAGTTGGGACTGGGAGAACGGGGCTCAGAGAAGGCTCAGACTGGACCACTCCCCAAGGTGGGACCTGGATCTCTTGGTTCTGGAAAGCAAGTTCTGACAAGTTTCAGAAGACAAGAAAAGAAACGTTAACTATTACTGACTTCCCTCCCCCTCCCCTTACCCCTCCAGGCACTTCGATAGGATCTAGGGTGTTTATCCATGATTTGGGGCCTGACAGTAATGAAGTAAAGTCCCTGTGCTATTCTGCTGGTTCCACCCGGGGCAAAATCTCCATTCCGCGCAGCTATCAAAGTCAAGTCCCTGGGGTGTATGACAGGGCCTCGTAAATTGTAAAGCATTATGCAAATGTAAGTAAGATATTATTATTATCCTGGGTTGCGAAGGTCCCTTGTGGTATTGATGATTTTTTATATGACAAAGATCTAGGCTTCTTCTGTGCTGAATTAATAATTCACTTATGCTAATAAAACACAGAAATCCAGTTGCCAGGGTCTCAAAAACAATCTTATTTCTTTCCATGAATTCTAATGTGGCTGGTTTTTTCCCCTCATCTTTTTTTTTTTTTTTTTTTTTTTTTAACTGGCAAATGGAAACAGGTGAGTTGCAAAATCTTTGGGGTATTTCGAGCCAAAAAGAATAAATGGTCTGTGGATTTAAAGAAAAAGTAAAGAAGGGGATGAGAAACATTCCTCTCCACGTGCCTGGCCTCAGAGCATCCTCCGGCTGCCAGCCCTTTGATCAACGACCCACGCTTTTTGGTCAAAGCGCAAGAGAGCTGAGCTGATGTGATGTTTTTTGCCCCTGCCCGTAAATGTACCTGCCTCATTTGTCCTCCACAAATGTGTGTGGCGGGTCGGCACCACCACCAGGTAAACCACGGACGGTGGGAGGGAACTGCTCCGTGGCTGTTTTCAAAGCTTTCCCCGTGAGCAGACAGACTCTTCCTCTGGGAGCAACTTCTGGCCACTAGACATGTTCTAGAAAGGATTCGGGTGTTTCAGGGATGGTCAGAATCTTACTATTCCCCAAAGCCTCGCATCTGGGTTCCAGTGGCCTCCCTCTGCCCATCTCCCTGCGCCCTTGGGGGAAGGGGTGGGGTCATCTGCACAACAGAAGGCCACCATGCTGCTTCAGGGCTGTCCACGTGCTCCCGTTTACCTGGAGGACCCTGTGTGAGGCACTGCTATGGGTGCTCTGCCCGAGGAGTGGTAGTGGGAAGTCCCTGGGGGCAGACAGCTGGGTGTATGGAAATGCCAGCTGTGCTGCTCTAATTGTGTGGCCTTGACCTTTCAAGTCCCTTGACCTTCCTGTGCCTCAGTTTCCTCACCTGCAAAATGGGAATGAAAATCGTCCTTGCCCTAGAGGGCTGCAGTGAAAATCAAAGGACTTTCCACAGTGGTGCTCATGGTGTGGTTTGGGGGGCCCCCAGACCCTTTCAAGGGGTTGGACACTATTTTGACAACACAACTCACATTCTGTTGGGCCCACACAGGGGAGTTCTCTGCAGATTATGTGTGGTGTGATATTGCAACAGACGTTAACGGAGATGTGCAAGGGGCGCCCGGGTGGCTCAGTCGGTTGAGTCACAAGAGCCCGTGTGGCTCTTGATTCCAGCTCGGGTCACGATCTCATGGTCGTGGGACCGAGCCCCGTGTGGGCTCTGCACTGAGCGTGGAGCCTGCTTGAGATTCTCTCTCTCTCTCTCTCTCTCTCTCTCTCTCTGCCCCTCCCCTGATCATGCTCGCTCTCTCAAAATAAATAAATACACATTAAAAAGAGCGATGCACAAAAATACAAAACAATGCGCCCCTTTTCCCTAAATACTCTGAAAAATATCACTGGTCTCCATTACAAACTGCATGATGGGTTTTATCATTGCTGTTTTAAAACGAGTTAATAAATAATTCTTCATGTGTCCACTGTTAATTTATCATACAATAAATACTGATTGGTACTGTGTAAAAGGGATCTTGTAACAAAAGCTCTTGAGGTTCTCCGTCATTGTTAAGGCTGTCGAGGAGTCCTGAGACCAGCACTGCAAACACCCGCGAGGCACTCGGCTAACGTAACCAGTCTGAGTGGTGCTTCATACTGTCCCGGTTTTATAGTAGGGGAGACTGAGGCACGGGGGCAGACTCCAAGCCAGACAGAGGTTCCGAGCAAAGGCAGACTCCAGCCCAGGCTTGTCTGAGCCCAAAGCCTGCGTGTTTGGCCAGATGGTGAGCACATTCTCGTGCGATTTTCGGTGTTATTTAGCGACTAGTCGACAGTGGCTCTGCACGGAGCGGGCACCCTGGAAAGGCAGAGCGGATGAATGAATCCGTGAGCGAGCCTCCCGGCTTACACAGCATAATGGAACACATCTTGCTTTGAGCCCACCACATGCCAGCCGTGTAGGAGGGCTAAAGCACACTTCCCCAGAGCGGGATCGAGCCTGTCTTGATCTCTGCGTCTCCAACGTCCCGCACAAGTGCAGGCGAATGTTGGGGGGGGGGTCTGTTCTCCATGGGAGGAAAAGACTTTCTTGTTCAAGGAAACCAGCATCCATACTAAAAATCAACTCCACCACAAAAACCTTGGCTTTTGTTTGAATACCGGAGGAAAACTGGAAGCTGAAGAACTCGTATCGATTCCGAAAAGCCTTCCTGCGTGTCCCTCATTTTATCTCGACATTAGCGAACTCCTGAAATAATCATTTAAAGTCGAACACCATCTGCCTTTTGTCTCGCCGACTTTCAGGCTAGAAAATGGCTGAATGCATCCAGAGGTATTTCATATTCAAGGCAGATCTGAAATCTATTCAGGCCAGGGCCACTGCAAGGGCTCTGCAGGAAGGAAGAGAACGCGTGCTTCGACAGAGAGCTGACGAGGTGGGGCCCTTGCGGACCCGGGCTCTACAGCCCCAGGGTGCTCACCCCCAACACCCTAATTGCATCATTTTATGGGGTGGTGTGGTTCTTCTCAAGTGCGTCTGCACATGGCTTGCAGCTCCCCATCCACACGAATTCGTCCCTCTGGTACACCAGGCAGTCATTTGAAATTCATATGTATGTAATTGAAAGCTACATTTCCTCCTGCAGTGCAGGAACCCACCAAGCAGTGACCACAGTGGTGATTAATAATATAGCTCCCCCAGCCCCCAGCCCCTAGGTTCAGGGTGGAAGTCAATTAGATTTCCACCTCTAAGTTCTCTGCGGCTCCGAAGCATATTATTTTATTCAATCTGTCAGTAATTTCCAACAATCTGGTTATAAAATCAGAGTACAATCTGTGGGGCTTCCCCCCCCCATCCTTCCTCCTATAGGTTCTTTCTCCCCCAGATGAAATAGTGATGAAATCTGCACAATGAGGCTCTGATCCTGGGTTGTGCGCTGTCCTTTGCGTGTCCCCGTGTCTGCGGGCTTCTCCTGGCAGAGGGCTGGTCCTTCCCCAGCCCCGTTCACGTCTTGTGGCACACGTGCCCCCCGGGAGGGGACCACAGCTTTACTGTCCCTGCCACTGGTGCAGATTGACCTGTCACAGCATGAGGAGCCTGTGGTCCTCTGTAACTCCCCTGCCGGGAAGCATTTCGCTTTGGGTCATGGGCACAGGTCAGGGCGGGGACACGGACAGCGGGGACAACCAGCCCTACCCAGGGGCCCCGTGCCACCTGGAAGCCACCAGTGGTTTAAGAACTTCAATGTTCTTCACTCTCAACGGTTTCCTTAATTAAACACCAACACGCACCTTCTGTTCCCAGGCTCCCATCCCTGGCACGTCGTCTTCTGACACTCAGAAGATGACACATTCTGAAGTGCTTCCCCATATCCGATGTGCCCCTTGGCAGATGTGGACCATCTTTGTGAGTGCCGACGACTCACCTACACTGACCCAGGCATTGGTTTTTTAATTGGATGATCTCTGTGGGGGGAGAGCTCAGCTCCTAACTGAAAAGGTTAAGCTTTTCAAACTTTAAAACCTGTGTTAAATAAGGACTCAGCCTGTAGAAGGAATAAAGCGGCCGAGGCAGGTGGGAGAACCCTGAGAAAGACCACAAACCCTCACAGACTGTTCCTCCTCAAGCCCAAAATAGGCTTGTTTTTCAAATGCTTCTCCGCAATTCTCAGGGAAAATGGAATGAGGGATAGAGAGAGAGAGAGAGAGAGAGAGGGAGGGAGGGAGGGAGAGACGGAGGGAGAGACAGAGGGAGGGAGGGAGAGACAGAGGGAGAGAGGGAGGGAGAGAGAGAGAAGGAGGGGGAGAGAGAGAAGGAGGGGGAGAGAGAGAGAGAGAGAGAGAGAGACGGAGACTCCAAATGTAAGTCCCTTCTGGAATCTTATCGGATTCCAATTGATCTAGACTCTGTTCCTACACAGGTAACACTCCACAAGACATGACACCGGACAGCAGACATTTGGAATCTTCTGGATGTCAGAGCCACCTTTTTCTTTCATCTTTCCAACCAGATGAATGCCAAACTTGCAAGGCGGGTCAAGGTATCCACTCCTTTGTTAGAAAGTTTATGGACGGCGGTTCTCAAATCCTGTGGTCGATTGACCCTTTAAGTATTTCATTTTACAGCCTAGGTTATCCCATGTAGATGGGCTGCTGTGAAAATGACAATGGCCAGGTTCAGTGGGATGACAAAAACCTAAATCAGTCTGTCTGGAACTTTGGGCAGTCCTGCCCGGTCCCCCTTAGGCCACACTGAAAGAAGCCAATTGAATCTTGGGTACCTCGCGTTCTCAAAAACAATACAAACTTTCGGAGCAGGACTGCCATTTACATTTTAAACCAATTTCTAGGGGCGCCTGGGTGGCTCCGTCGGTTAAGCGTCACACTTCAGCTCAGGTCATGGTCTCGTGGTTTGTGAGTTTGAGCCCCGCGTCGGGCTCTGTGCTGACAGCTGGGAGCCTGGAGCCTGCTTCGGATTCCGTCTCCCTCGCTCTCTGCCCCTCCCCCGCTCGTACTCTTGACTCTCTCTCACTCAGAATAAACAGACATTAAACCAACTTCTAGTTTTCCAGTCCCAGAAGAACCTTCCTACATCCGCAAGCATGGCATGGATTTTCAGGTCATGCTGTTTCGGATCAAAGCACACTGCTTCACTCTGCCCATGGAATCCTCCAGATGCAGCCCTCACCCCACAGTTCCATCCCTGCTTCCCCGTGGCCCACGGGCCTCACCTCTCCTCCTAGTCTCCAGCTCAGAGCCTCCTCCCCCGGGAGCACCGTTCTCCCCATCCCAGGTCAGCCTTCTGGGTTCAGCCCAAAGGCTCCCTGATTCTTTCGGTTCCCCCAGATTCTTCTCTCTTTTCTCACCTGGCATGGTCCCTTGTTAGCGTTTGTCAAGTTGTAAATAAATAATGGGTGATATTTTGTCTAATGACATCTTCTGTACCAGGCTGTGCTGGGCAGACGGCAGTGGTTCAGTACGTATTTGCTGGGTAGTAAGGAAGGGAGGAAAGGAGGGAGGGAAGGAAGGAGGGAGGACAGTAATGGAGCCTCACTGGAGTTGACACCGTGACGTGCTTCCTAGCCCCCCTCATGAAGGACACCACCCGGCTGCTGGGAGGGCTGTCTGCAGGCAGAGACTGTAGCTGTTGGTCCCACCAAGGACTGCCTTGGCTCCAGAGAGCCGCCTCTCCCAGGGGCACACCCTTCTCCAGCGCACCCCATGGGTTGGCCAGGGCTCTCTTTGTATCAGAGCTCAGCCCCTCCCTCCGCCCCTTCTGCTTCCCCACACTCCTTTGCACAGGTGTCGCTCATCCCAAGGGCCCTCCCAAAGCGACCTCCAACAGTGAACTCTGTTTCAGAGCCTGCTTCCAGGAAAACCGACGTGACACCCTCCTAAACCTCTCCTTGCAAACAGGTGCTCTCCACAGCCTCGGTCGCCCCAACCCCTAAAACTCAAGTTCCGGTGGGGAAAATGCCGAGTGATATTCCCCAGCTGTGCCTCGAAGCCGAGCCATAAGTCTTGGCAAAAACCTTAGAAGAAATGGCCTTACTGGAACCACCACTGGAATCAGCAGTGAGGCATCTAGAAGTTTCTTTGCCATGACTGAAAGTTATTTTAGAAGTAGAAAAAGTCCCAGAAAGTGTAGCCAGGTACCTGGCAACGTACCAAAAACCCAAGAAATGTTTGTCGAAACAATGAAAGCTCCTTTTTTCCTTGTTCTCTGCTTCTCCCCTAAGAATTTAAAAACCAGAAAAAGATAATAAGACTCACACATTCAGCCCCATGCAGTTATCTCCTCCAAATCACTTGTTTTTAGCACAAAAGGGATAACTACTTATGATGTATTTTTCCATTATTTTCTTTGTGCAGGAGGTTTTTAAATTAATTTATTCTCTCTCTGCATCAGGTTGTCTTATAATCGAAGATGTGAAGTGTTTGTCTTCCAGAGGCTTTCTGGTGATGTCTTTCTCGCTGTTAACATCTTCTTTGTCTATGTTTGTGATCCCTGCCAGATTGCCCACGGAACAGCGACTCAAGTGCATAAATTATGAGACCACATAGGCACCGCTCACATCTCTTTGAGTCTAAATGTCTTAGGAGAGAAGTTTTCTTTTTGCAAAACAAACACAATCAAACCTTAATTAACTGGAATATTTGGGGAATGGGATAGTCTGGATAATTTAGTTTTCTGAGTTATTTCCAGCTAACCAGAAATTCGTCAATAGTTTCAAACCCTGATGCAGAGGATCTTTAGAAAATGTATTGTTCTTTCTTTGTGCTTTTTAGTGAGGACGGCAGAACATAATGGAAAATTTTCAGAGGCAGAATGTGATCACGTCACGGCAAGAATGTTGGACGTCAGGGCCGAAGTCCGGGTGTTAGTCACAGCTAACTCTGACTCAAGCCAGGACAAAATCCTCCAGTTCTCGGTTTCCCCTAAAAAGAAGACAGCACGCACCGACAAACCTGCTCATCTTAGTCAAATCTGAAAGCTTCCTGGTGCCTAGATCAGCACCTATCTCTTACTTGCCTTTTGGCTCCGGAGGTCCAAGGGGACTGTTCTAGAGTTTGGGCTGCATTCATCCTCCCCGCAACATCCGAGCTTTTGCTCTAGAAATATTTTTTGAATGTCTACTCCATACTCCAAGATCTGTTCGTGTGGATCGACCTTCCCGTGTCCTGGTTCTTTTTCCTCAAGGTGGAATAAAGAGTAGAAAAAGCAGATGAGGTTTGCGATAAACCCGACCACAGCCGGCAGACGGCCTACTGTGCGCGGACTCTGGAAGCGTGTCCTCGTGTGCCCCTGAAGGTGCAGACGTGATGCTGTGGAAGGGGTGCCGGCCTGCGCCTGGGACACGGAGCCTGCACTCTGCTTCGGGTCCAGTCTCACCAGCACGAGGACCAAACTGTTCTCGGGCCTCTTACGGACTATGTAGCCTCACCGCCTGAGCCCCAGACTCTCAGCCTCGGTGCTCGTGGCTTGGTGGACCGGATGCCGCTCTGTGGGGCCGGCCTGTGCACTGCAGGGTGTCGAAGAGCATTCCCGGCCTCTGCCTACGGAGGCCAGAAGCACCCCTCACCCCAAGTTGTGAGGTCAAAACTGGCTCAGACCTTGTCCGATGTTCCCCTCCCTCTGTCCAGCCACCCTCTTTCGAGAACCGCTGCCTTTAAGGGTGATCTCTTCACCTTTCCTGAGAAAAAGAACCCAGGACTGAGATCCCCAAGCGTCAAATGTTTGATGGCTTGTGTCGAGGAAACCGGGTCTAAAACAGTGCCCACCCGCTACCACGGGATCCGAGAAGCCTCCATCCAGAAGTGCTGGGGTACCTGCAAATCAGCGGGTCCGCGTAGCAGGCCCAAGTTGCCGCATTCCGCCGGGGGGTCCGGCAACTACACTAACTGAAGCTATCAAGAAAGTGAGGAAACGTGTAAGCCTGAGACGCATGGGCTCACTCAGCAACACTCTGCTTCACGTGGGAACGAAGGTGGCCGCCGTGAAGCAGGGCTCATCTTACTGCACAGGACGCCTCTCGCTTTGCTGAGGACGGTAGAAGGAAGACGTGCGTTTGCAGGACATGGTTCGAATTAGGGGAAGACACTTTCTCACGCCCCCTTCCGTTTTCTCAGCCCTCAGCACCACCTGATATTACACGGTTTCCCTATTTATCCGTCTGCTTGGTTCATCCATCGACATTCCCTCCGCCCAAACAAAAGCTCCACGGATTCATTCGGCCTGCGTTTTTCAGTCCCATATCCTCATATGCCTACTACATGCTTAAGCACTCAATAAATGTTGGGTGAACGAGCAGGATGGAGCAGGTAATGGGAAAGCGTTGCTAAATTCTGAAATGGGGGGACAGAAAGTTCTCCATATGCTCTCGTTCATCTCTGATAATGAGGCAAGGGGTGGGGCCAAATCACTCATCTTAGAATCTTTCTTTCGGGGCGCCTGGGGGGCTCCGTCGGTCGGGCGTCCGACTTCGGCTCAGGTCACGATCTCACCGTCCGTGGGTTCGAACCCCGCGTCGGGCTCTGGGCTGTCGGCTCGGAGCCTGGAGCCTGCTTCGGATTCTGTCTCCTTCTCTCTCTGCCCCTCCCCCGCTGAAGCTCTGTCCCTGTCTCTCTCAAAAATAAACAAACATTAAAAAAAAAAATTAAAAATAAACTTTCTTTCCTCTCCTTGACCAGCAGTGAGCCACTTCATCCACTGACTTAACAAATGTGCACCAATACCCACTACGAGCCATGCACTGTTCCAGCTACGGAGAACGCCAACATGAAGTCACCATGGGCCCTGCTCCAAGGCGATCCCTCCTGGGCTGTATATGTGGTTATCTCATTTCCTAGCTCACTGGCCCCACTCTACTCAGTTCTCGAAGAAGAAGACAACTTTTTGAGTAGGTCCCCAAACAAACGACCTCTACGTGAGTGGGGGGCATGGGAGACATAAGGGGAGCGGCCCTCAGAGCACAAACATGTCCGACTGGAACACTAGCCTATAGAAAAAACAAGCCTGAATAGCCAGCCTTTCATTTGCAATGGTGTCGAGAGGCCTCATTTTTGCTGAATTATATACTCTATTTCACACTACGTGCACACAGGACAACTAGATCTCCACTGTGGCCAGAGACAGGACTGGGTCACTCTGTCCCAGAGGCCACATGTACAAAGCCACCAATTTCTTATAGGAATCCATTCACTCATGCATTCAGGCAGAAAAACAATTCACTTACTTCGGGGCAGAAATCGCCAAATGCTCAACCATAAAGGGTGTTGAATTTGCCTCTGGGAGGGAGACTGAAAGCAGATGTCCGTCACAGCTGGAGACAAAGGTCCGAGACGCCACAGAGCCAGTCCTTCTGCGTTCAAAGCCCAAACAGCAACAGGCTGCCACCAAGCAGGAGACTGGAAAGCTGCTCTCCTTGATTGCTGGAGCAGCCAAATTCATCTGCTTCAAATCCAGAAGTATGGAAGCAGGTCCTTGAGAGGAACGGATTAGTCCTTGCGGCTCAGCGTGAATCCCTAACTGTGCTTTCCCGTGTACCATTTGGTACTCGCCAACCAACCCATCGACCGACCGACCAACCACCACGACAAAAATGTGTTTATACCACAAGATATCACGTGACTCTTCCTTCGAGACTGAAGCATGGGCTAATCCCTTCCCTTGGAATGGTAGTTACTTACCTATAACGTCTGACTGAAGAAACTTGCATGATTAACCTACAATGCTACTTGTGGCCCCAGTTCTATAGGCTCGGAGAAGAAAAATGGGGAAAGAGTTGTGCGTCAGAGGAACTAGAATAACAAAAGGAACGAACGATGCGTGTACCTTTCAGATTCGCTCAATACTTCCCCGGGTGTGAGGGAGATACCACTGCTGGTAAGAAGACAGTATGTCACGTGGAGGAACAACTTTTAATAGTTTAGTTTAATGCAGATCAGAAAATATACAATACTATCATGAGATTTCACAGATGTTATTATTTAGGGCAGTGATCCCTTCTTTAAGACAGAGGTGACAAAGAAGGTGTGGTATATACACCAGGGACTATTACTCGGCCATAAAAAAGAACGAGATCTTGCCATTTGCAGCAACATGGATGGCCCCAGAGGGCATTATGCTAAGTGAAATAAGTCAGACACAGAAAGACAAATACCTTATGACTTCACTTACATATGGAATCTAAAAAACAAAAATAAACTGACACTCTTAAATACAGAAAACAAACTGGTGGTTGCCAAAGGAGAAGTGGGTAGGGGGATGGAAGAAAGAAGGGGATCAAGAGGTACAAACTTCCAGTTCGAAAACAGTCACTGACATGAAAAGTACGGCATCGGGAATAGAGTCCACAGGATTATTATAATGTTGTATGGTGACAGACGGGCACTGACTGAACACTGAGAAGTGTTTAAAACTGTTTAATCTCTATGTTGTACACCTAAAACTAACACCACGTTGCATGTCAACTACATTTCTATAAAAAAAAAAAGTTTAATAATAAAGGCATGGGACAAAAAAGACAGATGATTTAAACAAAAGTATCAAGTAAATAATATACCCACATGTGGACACATATGGCAAAAAGCATTAAATGGTTCTCAAATGACTGAAGGTTGGAAATAATGGGCTAATTTATTACTGTTAGAGTCGGAGGAGTTAGAATAAAAGCTCCTCAGATCCATCAATAAGTGTATCTGTGCCTTCTATTTTTCCTTTCCTACTTTCTCTCCCAATCCCTGTGTCTCCGTGGACTTCAAGTGCCTTCAAGAGGTATAGATGTGGAAGACTAGGACTGTGTCGCTATGTAAAATAAGTCTACTTACTCCTGTGAAGAACACATAAACTATCTTCCTAAGGAGGTACTGTTTTGACTTATGAATGTTTTCTGTGTTAATGAATACCATTAAATATCCAAGAGACATCAATTCTAAGGGGAAAAGTTCTGGATTATTGCACTGTGGATAGTGCCCTCATGTGGCTTCAAAACTTAGCTACATTTAAGAATTTAAAAACACATTTTTCAGTTAAGAAGTCTAAAATATGGCAGACTACGACAAATGAGCCATGTGGGAAAAGGAAACAGCACAAGAAAATATGGGGATTCGCCATCACCTAATCCTTTTGTTGAGTGGAATGGGATACCAATATGGCGGACAGGATGTCCGGGTAACTACTTGGGAATAATCAGATATCGAATTCATACAGGATACTGCCTGTGTCGTTTGGGTTAAAATGTTAACAAATCACACGAGACATTTTTCTTTTCAATTTTATTTTTATCAAAACAAAATAACTTAACCATATAAAGAAGAAGATAAATGTCAACAACCAACCAAGAAGCCAATAGCTTTCCTGATTACGAACAGTCAAAAAGAGTAGCAACTTCTGAACAACTGATTGCATGTAGAAGATTCTGAGTCATCCTCTAGGGCTCCAAGCGACAGAGACTATTTTTCCTGGCTCCTTTTCTTCCAGTGGTGAAGCACCACACTCGAACGTTCCTAGGCTTCTTCAGACCAAATTATACATATGCCCACAGAAGTACAAAGCATGGGAGAAGAGAACTGTACAGGTGCAAATCTAGCACACGAGATTTGCTGGGTCCTGACACCTACAGTTAATAAATTCTGAAAGATAAAGGCAGGAAATTTGTGCTTAAATATCAAGAAACGTAGTGTTTCAAAAGCCAAAGAGGCTCCCTCACAAGAACTATGGGAATCCCAACCGAAGTGAGGAAAAATCCACCAGTTCTGTTTGCTGCGGCTGCAGCAATGTGACCGCCACAGAGCCAGGCAGACCGTTTTCTCCTCACCATATTCAATTATGTCTGGAGAGCTGAGCAGCAGCACATTCCAATAATGATGACAGTTTCCATAACTATGAAAATCTGCTGCACCAGGCAGATTTTGTGCAAGATGCAAATTTCTACGCCGGGGAAAAAAATGAATAATGTGATCATTCTAAGTAATGAATGTAAATGCAAGGAAATTCTTTTTGGCATAAGGCTCCAAGTCGTTCATCTTTCATGCCAAGAACTGTGGTCGCAATGCTTTCTGGCAAGGCTACTCTTCTCAACTGAGCCTTAAAGGAGGGGTTTTAGGAAGGGGAAGTGTAACTCGCCCTCAGTGACCCATCATGCTATTGGCAAGGTTTGATGAGAATCTAAAGGCACCCCTCCGCCATCTTTTTTTTTTAATCCCTTGGCAAATGAACCATCGGTTCTCCTGGGTTGTGAGTCAAAGGGATATTAGCTTCATCCAGAATCTCGAAGGTTATGAATGACAGGAGGCATGAGTCGTCCTCCATCGTGCCTTACAACAAGGAGCCTCTGGGTTGCCTGTTAAACACCGGGTCACTTTAAGAGTCACTTAACAGTACCGGCTGCCGGGGGGGGGGGGGGATGAGGGGGGTGGGGGGGTGGTGAAACCTCTTTCCTCCACGCATCTTTAACAAGGGGTGTCTGGCCGGGTGTAGGTGAAGCCGCAGAGGTAAATCTGGTGGTGAGTCTTGAGTATCATGGGTCATGGCACTTGGATACCTTGCCCTGAGACAACAGCAAGGAGTTCAAAGTGCACTTGACTTTAGTCTCTGCCAGAGTCCCCAGAGTTATTCTCTGTGGAAGAAGCTGAGCACCAATTGACTTAAGACCCTGACCCAAAGGTACAATAAAAGTAACAGCCCTGGGGAGAGACAGGAATGAATCCCTGATCTGCAAACTCTAGTTTGCCTTGTTCTAAAGTCAATCTGTTTTACACAGTATGCACTTGAAGAGTAAAAACTGCAGCAGTTATCAATTAATAACATTGAAATTTTATTTTCAATAACCCAAAGCAGTGATACAGATCGCTGATGTTATCCCCAAAAGGTAGCCCTGCTGTCGCATTTCTCTTTATGGAAACCCCATAGGAAAGCTAAGACTTATAAAACCAGAGATTATTGGGGCTTTATAAAAGGATTCTTTACTTGAAAAAAATTGTGTTTTAGGATGATTTCCAATAGCCAATTCCGCTAGAGTCATTCAAAATACTTTGCTGTTGTTGTTTTTTAATCCACTGGAATGTAGCTTTTCACAAATTCAAGCTAACACAAAGGCGCACTTGCAAACACTGCCACCTGCCAGCTAAATGACCCGCTGACAGGATGGTTTGGCAACCGGCTCACCTTGGGAAGAGACACGAGGAGGCAGAGAGATGGAACCAGTGTTCCTCCATATTTGATCTAGGGTGGGATGTGGCAGCCAGCAATGGTGGCTCTTAGAAGGACAGGGCTTCCGTCACCATCTGGAGGTCAGCGTGATTTGGAGCTGTGACTTTACTGAGTTAGAACAGCGATCCTGCAGATAGCTTAGCAGCTACCAGGAAAGAAGGATCTGGAAGATGGTTTTCTTCCCCTGACCAGTGCCTCCCCAGACAAAGTACTCAGGTCAGCCTCTAGACATGTTGTCTTCCCCTCACACAGCCGTGTTCTGGTTTTGCTTCTAATCTTTGAATTATCGGCCAGACTTGTACACTGAATGACTGCACCCCCAAAATCTGGAACTCTGGGGGAAAAAAATCGTACGGAGCTTCTCTGAGCTCACGTTCTTTAGGGCAACACTTGGCAGAAGGTGTTCGTGCTTCGGTTCTCCCCGGTCTCCACCCAAATGTCTTGTGTGTGGGACCCCTCCCCATGGGGGCTACCTCTGAGCCCCCGAGCCCCCGAGCCCCCAGAGGTGAAGGAGAGAGAGCTCATCTCCCAAGGAGATCACATAAGCTGGAGATGCATCCAGTTCGTCTGGTCTAACTCTCATTCTCAGCTGGAGAAACTGAGGCACAGAGAGGGCACGTGTCTTACCCAAGATTTCCCAGCTCACTGAGGACAAGGTCAGGCCCTCACTCTCTCTCCCTCCAAGACTCAGACCACTCTCCTAGACCTCCTCTCTCATTACAGGAGCACGGGTAATTCAGAGGGTAGATAATCACCACATCACTTTTGTTTGGCTTAAAAAGTACACGACGAAGAAACAAATAGTACACAAAATGAATGCCTGGCATCCTTTCATCTCCCTTCTTATGTTTTTCCTGGCTGGGCTTGAAATCACTTGGATATTTATGAGCGCACCTGAAATGACCACAGACACGTGCTAAGCCACCAGGGGAAGCTGGTCCTGCATTGAAGTTTTCTATGAATAACCCTAAAATTGGAAAAGTCACATGATGGTCCTTGAAACGACCACCCTCAGGCCCAGGAAAGGACGCGTTAAAGCGTGTTCGCGCCTGTGTGCTGCCGCTTTGGATACGGGATGTCATACAAACATCGTCACAGCGCAGCTAAGCCAAAAGAGCTCGGCTGTGCGTTTCAAGTGGTACAAAATCACACCAAAAGAAGGTATAAAATGTTATCGAAATGCAGCAGTATAAATCTCGGTTAAGTTTTTCCTCTCCTCTTTAAGGAGAAGGAGAGGAACACAGTAAAACACAGTAAATCCGAGGCTTTGCTCACTGAGTTGGCTGACGTAGATCAGCTATTCTGTTCTGCACAGGGGTGCGCCGGCTTGGAATACTGGGGAATTTTATCTGTACTGTTCTGACTTGCACAATACAGAGGCTGATTTAATTTGACAGCAAAGTAACACCAAGCCCCCAAAATAAAATTACCGAGATGTAAAACAGCGTCAAAACTCCAATTAGTTTTGTATCCTTGAAGCTTCTGGAGGAAATCTAAAAGGCTCCCGTCACGATGAGCAGGCATCAATTTAAGCTGTACAGATTACTAAAATGTACCCCTCTAATTGAAATTGCTCAGAGCACAATATGACAGAGAGAATCAGAGAAAAATAAGTGAATTTTTCCCCCTCAAAAAATGACTCATTCCAGAGACTGTTCTATCAACTTTTAACACGGCGTTCCTTTGCAAGAGCTAAAAACACCGAGGGTTTCGGAGGCCTCAGCACAAAAGGCACCGGGCCCGAAAGCATGACATGCTTTTGCTGTAGGATCGTAGGTAAGCACTGACCACTTGGGTGACATTTAAGGACAATCGGCATTTCACCAGATCATAGGCATTTTGAAGGATATTTACAACTTCCACTAAGGACGCAAGTTATTCTAGCCCAACTTCAGTTTTTTTAACGCATCTCGATTTCGTTTCTAGAGTGAACAGAAGTATCTTGATGCCCACGTCATACCCCACCTCCTCTGCCAAGCTACCCCAGTGACCCAAGCATGCTTACCACCTTTGAAGCAAACCCTCAGCTTACTGATGGAGGAAGTCGGCCGACTCGACTCTATGGGTTCACTTATATGTAAACGAGTCGACTGTGACTGTGGCTCTCCTGGTTAATGCCACGTGACTGGAAGAGGCAGCGGGGGCCGATGCAGAGGACGCGGCTAGGAGTCCAGCACAGTCACCGTGCGCCAGGCGTTCTTAGGCTCTGCTCCATTGCGACCCCTGCCCTGCCTGGCGCCTGGTATACCGCCAGGGGATCTGGGGAAGGGAGGCTGGAGCCGGCTGGGGAGGTCTTGCAAAGATCCCCAAATGGCTCTCCTAACATGGAGGTGCTTGGCGAAATAGAATTCAGCCTTCCTGCCAGCCCGACAGCATGCGGTCTCTGACTGCAGACGTCAGAAGCCTCACATCTCTATCACTAACCGGTCCTCATCATCACTGCTGGTGTCGCTGACCTCCACTCGCGTCTGCTTCCTGAGTCCTTCCGGGCCCCTCCTCTTGACAGTTTTCGAAGGGGCTTCAGGGGATTCTCTGGGCTGCCCTGGCTTAGAAGGAACCACACAATCCTTTAGGGAAGTTAATCCAGAGACTTGACATTTCCCACTCTCATTTCCTAAAGGAGGGCAGGGGACCACCATTTCCCCACCCCCATACTGTCCCCCAGTGGGAAAAAATGTCTTGTGTTCTCCTTCCTCTTGGTATGAACTGGCTGAACCTGGTGCTGGCATTTCCAGATGAGTCTTTCCGGTTGACCCCAACAGAAGCAAACCTGACCTTCTTTGCCCACATGAAGGTTTCCCCGGCAAGACTGATGGTGACACGGCCGCGGCGATAGCCTTTCTATCTGGGGAACTTTGCGTCGGGGCCTCCCCTGCCGCTCTGTGGTCCTGTGGCTCCGCACTGTGAAGTCCCAGGGTTGTGCGACCTACTCTCTCCCCCAGAGCACAGATGGCAGGCACAGAGGTAGCAACATCCTGGTGGAGAGGGCTTCCTCTGGACCCAAGGGAAGAAGGCTCTTGAGTATCTGAGAAAATGTACGGTTTCAAATCCACCGAGACTTGCTCCCGGGTGGGCGGAGGGCGTGTCTCCAGCGTTCCCACGCCAGGACCTCTGCCTTGAGACAGAAGGCTGTCAGTAGCCACGGCCACGCAGGAGTCAGAGCGCTCAGACGGTCCCGGCCCGGAGGCAGTGTTCTGCGTGCAGCGGTCACCACGCCCACTGGGAGCTGCCGAAATCTGCAGGAAAGTGCAAAGGAAAACAAATGGGGGGGGGGGCGGTGGTTAATTGGTACAAACAAAAACAAAAGCTTGTGGTCAGAAACGTGGTCCTCAATGAAACTAGGTCCTGAGTTCCTAATGATTCTTTATCGAGCGTGAACCTCAATAGGATGTCCTCAATCAGTTCCCATTAATAACTAATTGGTGCAGTAACTCGAGTAAAACTCCCTGTTGACACAAAACAGGTCGCTGAGATTGCTGTGTGTTATCTGACTTTGTGAAAACCCACATCACTCCAGTCCCTCTCCAGCCCTGCACATCCAATTTTAAGCTACCACTGCTCGTGAGGTAGATGTGCTATTTCATAGCACCCTGTACTTAGGTTTTTCCACAGGAGCATTTCTAGAAGTGTGGTCTGGATTAGCATCTTTGTGCCTTGCAGCCCACGGCCCTCCCAACCTTGCCTGGCGGTGACGTCATGTCACGGAGATGCCCACAGCGCGACAGCTTCTCTACCCTCTTCAAGTACAAATTCAAAAGCATATTTAGGATTTTTAGTGATGGCCCCGTTCTTTCAGTGCCTGGTGTCTGGAGGTGTTTGTGTACCTGCCAGACTTTGTGCGTCGGGCAGGGGGGGCGAGCTCTGCCACACGGGACGCCGGCAACCAGGAAAGGAGAGCCATTCATCGACACGACCGATGGACAGAGTCAGCTCAGAACCACGGTTCCCCCCTTCACGGTTACCTGGTCCATTTCACTGCCGGCCCTTGAACTGGTGCTGGGAGAGAAGCTTCCGGAAGCCGGTCTGGAGACATCCTCCTCCTCCTCTCCGTGCCCACAACAAACAGGCGATTCTGAGGCGGTGCGAGATGGCTCCCCTCGCAGATTTAGACCTAAAATGGGGAGGTACATTTATAGACACCGGAAAACATCAGCGAATGGTGATTCCCCAGGACTCTGCCTTCATCGCCCACTCTGATGAGCTCGTCAACCCTCATCCCCCACAATGTGTGCGGGAACGTTGACCTTGAGGCACTTCACACAAACAGAAGGTCTAAGCAATGGCAAAACCAACTCCCAAGGCAGAAAAATCCCCAAACTATATATATATATATGTATATATGTGTGTATATATGTGTGTATATATGTATATATACACACATATATACATATATTCATATATATATATTTCACGTGGCTTTCTTCTATCAGAGCCGTCTTCCTGGCCACGTTTGTTCAGGCTCACTTCAGACTGGCTTGAAGTCTCTGGCCATGCATCCAGGGTCAAGGGTAGAAATCTCCATCTATATGGTGTATGAGGTTCTGTGTCCATCCGAGCACTGGGCAGCAGGAAAGCAAGGTCGGTTTTGGTGCTGCTGTTGTCGTGAGATGGTTATTGCTGTGATCTGGGTGGGGAAAGGGGCACAAAGATGGGGCCTTGATAACATCTGCAAAACAGCAGCTCCCTTGCAAGGGCCTCACCCTTACTCTCTCCTCTGTCTGCTGTGTTGGCCTGGGATACGGGTCAAAAGGACCACAGAATCGCAGGCAGGATGGCTTACAACATGAGACGAGATCAGAAAAAACTCCAGAATGGCTGGGCCACCAGACAGAAACATCTGATTCACTTTCCAATTTGCTTCCATTTTATTTAAGTTATATAGGCACAGAGTTTCAAAAAGTTGAATCTGTCAACTTACTAAGAAAAACAGCAACGCCTGCCCACCCACTCACCTTTTCCCACTTTGCATTCTTCTGATATTTATCTCCCTCGCTTTTAACAACATGCTTCATAGCACCACTTCGTGATTTCTTTTTTCCAGTTTGGAGGACAGTCTGTGATTTCTCCCAGGGGGACAGGAGCGTCGATCCCTTCCTCCAGCCCCCTCGGTCCAGAACCTTCATGCCCCGCCGCGTAGGCACACTTGCCACCCCGTCTCAACAGTTACGTAACTATGACGTCATAGTTTCGTTTAGGAGAACATTCGGTGTTCACATGCTCGGGACCATGTCTCTCACTGCCGAGCCACGTCATGTACTGTGATGACAACGCCTTGCTGGCCAACACGGTTTTCCCTGGAGTCAATAATTACCTTGTTTTTTAAATTGTGCTTAGTTTTCTGTAGACCCAGTACTAAAACCTTCCTCCCACCTCCTTCTCAATTGTCTACGGGTTTCATTTCCTTTCCTTGGAAAGATCTCTCTGGAAATTCTCTGAAATGCCTACAGGGGACTGCTGCTCCCTGGGCCCAATGTGTGGCTATGCCCCAGGACCCCCTTTCATGCCACTGTGGCAATTCTCCTCACCTCCTTGGTTCCTGGGGCCCCACACTTCTTTTTCCTTGCTTTCCTAATGCAACCCTCCCTGCATCTTCAGGAGAAAGGGTGCGTGAAATAAAATTGTTTAGACTTTAATCTGCCACTTGTTTGGATACAGCATTTTGAATTAGAATTCATTATCTTTCAGAACCCAAGACACGGCTCCACTGAATTCTAGTTGTTAAGAAGTCTGGAGCCAACCTGATTTATGATTCATGATCCTTTGGGCAAAACCTTTTTGTTTTTCGTCTCTCTGGAAACTCCTAGACTCTTCTTTGTTCAGTGTCTCTATGGAACTGGCTCTATTTTCATTCATTGTTTGGGCATTCAACGTGACCTTTCATTCTGAATCCTGTCCTTCGGTTTGGGGAAAATGAGTTGCTATTTCTTTGATATTTATTCTCCTTCTGTTTCATCTTTTCTCTGTTTCTAGAACTGTTCTTGGTGAGTTATTGGGTTTCCTTGTCTAACCCTCCTTTCTCTTCTCTTTTCTCTCTTTCCTAGCTGTCTTTTTATTTTACTTTTGGGAGAATTCCTTCAACTTTCTATTCCAACTCATAATTTTCTATTTCTATCATGTTTTTTAATTTCTAAGAGCCCATCATGACTCCCTTCTGTAGATTTAATTTCTAAGAGCCCATTATGACTCCCTTCTGTAGAGAGCCCTGTTATCACTTCAGAGCTCCAGGGTCTTCCGTTGTATCACTGGCAAAATTAATGACGACTTGCTGTCCCTGCTGTTAATGCTGAAGTTTGCTTCTCCACACATAGTCTCTCTCTCCCAAGTTCCTTTTGTTCTCATTTGTTTTTATCTTTCTCTTTCACATGAAAGACTTTCCTGAGGTATCCAGCAATCTTAATATCTGTCCAAGTTCAGAAAACAGGCGCTCGACAACTGATTGGGAGCTCTTTACATGTGCAATTTGTCAGCTGGGGCCGCCCTGCAGGGTCATCTGGCTGCCGCATTCGAGTGGGAAACCCTAAAGGAATTCTCTGGGTCTTCCGAATTCTCAGGTTGGCTTCTATGCAGGGAATCCTCCAAGCTCCTGCCTAAAAAGTACAGACCTACCTCTTCTATCTCGAGGGGTAGGTCACTAGATTATCAAGCACATTAATCCTGAGCAAATCAACTTGGAAAATCTATAGAAAAGTACAGCGGCTTGGGGAAGGAAGCAGTAATTTTTCCTGTAATACAATTTTCACGTGAGCACCTGTGTACTGACACAGAACCAGGCTTTTGGTATTCCATTCGTTTGTTCCACAAATACGTCTTGTGCCCATTCGATGAAGCGGGCACCACGCTGCTCAACCCCGAAGCACTGGAGAGCAAGGCCAAGGCGTCCTGGCCCCCAACAGCCTCTGCTCCAACGGGGAAGAGAAACGACAAGTCAACTGGTAATTTACAGTTGTGCCGGGGGGTCAGGAAAGAAATGAACACAGGGTGGGGATGTCACAGACAGTAAATACAACCAGGTGGCTATGACAGTGACTGGCAGTAAACAGGGGAGGTAAGCACGTTCCAGAGAGTCACAGTAAACGGGGGTCTTACAGAGAGTCTCAGACAATGGCGGCACACTACAGAGAGTGGTGGGCGGGTGACCGTTCCACATAACTGAGGAAGGCCTCTCTGAAATGAAACCTTGGGGACAAGAAAGAACCAGCCCTCGGAGGCCATGTGGGGTGAGGAAGGAACCGAGGGAGGTGGAAAGAAGCCCGAGGGATTAAGGAACCAGTTGGGAGGGCACCCTGGAGGAAGGGTGGTGGGCAGGGGGCAGGAGGCAAAATGAGGGTGGGGAAGCCACCGGGGCTCAGGTCTCGTGGGGCGCAGGCAGCCGCGTGGAGGGGTTTAGATGTCATTCCACATTCGCCGTGAAGAAACCAACGTGGCTACTGTGCGGACAGTAGAGCTTGCTGGGGTAATCCAGCTGCCAGAAGAGATGGCTAGCAAAAGCAGTGGAAACTGAAGCGGAGAAGATGGATGGATTCAAGCTAGATTTTCATTCTCCCCCAAGAAGAATCACCGAAGGATAATAACGATGATAAACGTTTCTCTAGCCCTGTACTTTACCAAAGCATAAGCACCCCACCGTAAGTGGATTAAGCTGTGTCCCCACAGTGACAAAACAACGAGGCAATTCATTCAATTCAATGAAGAAGGAAAACCAATTAGTATAGAGAAAATAATCAGATTGGCCAAATGTCTTCTCAGCAGGTTGTGTGGGTTCTGAAGCTTAGCGGAAAGGCCGTGTGCGCGTTCGCCCAATGCTTTCTGACTCATCCGAGAAAGCGAAGGAAGAAAATCCATTGATTTAATTTGCTTTTGACCTCCAGTCTACAGAGAAAAGTCAGCTATCTTTAATAATTGTGAAAAATGCCCAAATAATGTCACTGAAGGGTGTTAAACTAATTTGGATTATTGAAGAAGGAGGCTAACTTGCTTTTAAATGCATGGCCCTTTCCAAAAAGTAAGTAGCGCCCTGGCCAAATGTTAAAGCACAGAATGTAATCCTGTTGAGGGCACAGCGTCACTCTGTGAATCACTTCCTCCACCTTCCGAAATTATGGACTCCTCCGTCTTAATGCAATCTTCAGAAACCCGACCGCTCTCGCACGATCACATGAATCTCCTTAAGAAACCACCTCTCATCTGAGCTCTGTGTGCCGTTCTGTTCTCCCCCTTGATTAAAGGCTGTGCTTTTAATAATTTCCCTCAGAAATAATTGCCAAGCCACGGTGAGAGGAAGAGACTGCTTAAAAACGTTGTAGCAAATTTAAATTTAGCCATCTTGAAAAGGCTACCAGAAACTGTAAAATAATTAGGAAGAAAATGGAGTGAAGCAGCCGGATGAAACTCACAACAGAAGCGTAGACCTCTTTAGTGCCAACCCTCTTCCCACTGCCTCAGTTCCTGGGCTTTATTAAAAAAATGCCAATAGACATATGACTTAAATATCATTATCTGAAAATGGGAGTAATTTGATGCATTTCCTTCGGTTCCCCCAATACACCAAAAACTCCATTAATCTGGAGTCCAAAGGCTCTGAAATTGTACCTAAGGAAGGGCTGAAAATGAGTCTATCATGGTGGCCTTCTAAGCAAGCTAGATGCATCATCGAGAACACAGAAGTGATCTCCTAGACTATTAACTGATCTGAGATTGAACTGTCGAGAAGCGTACCTGCCACTGAAGGACGCACGATGCGTTAGCAATTAAAATTTGCAGTTACTGGACAAAAGCTGGGCAGAACTCTAAAAGCAATCACTAAATGGGCAGATACTTGCTCATTTATTCAAATATTTGTTGAGCCCACTTTTCTGGAGTCTGTATTTGTCAAGCCCATTTAGGAGCCCATAATTTTAAGCCTAAATAGTGTTTAAGCAGCCCGTGTTTACGGAGTCCTGGGTACAGCCAGTACTCTGTGCCAAGAACTGTGCCGAACACAGGCAATTAATCCAGCGGCAAACGAGGCGGACACCTCGTGGAAATTACAGTCTGATGGGGGAGCAATTCAGCCAGCAAATAATGACACAGAAAATTCACCAAGAAAATGCAGTCAACACTATGAAGGGAAAAGTGGAAGGAGCCATGAGGTGGTGAAAACGGAGCCCTGACCCCACCCAGACCTACGGAGAAGACCAGAACCACACACACTGTAAGACTGTTCCGACAATGCACCTGCCGAGGCTGGTTTTCTCTTACAAAGTCACAATCATTCACTCATGTAATTATTCGGCCACTATCTTCTAAGTCTCTATTTCATGCCGCACGCTGCACTAAAATTTTTTTGCAAGCAAATTCACCCGCTTCCGTCCATCCTACTACAATTTTGGTTTCTAAGGGAAAGAGAAGAGAAAAGATCTTGCCGAGGATGATGGAAGACAGGACTTCTTCCTCTCAGGCAGAGCCTGGAGGATGTCGATTCCAATCAGAAAATGATCATGAGCCCGTGGGCGGCGGGCGGCAGCCCGAGACCTCGGTTCCACAGGCAGGGGGATGGCGTGAGGGAGAACCACAGAAACATCTTCATCAAGTAGAGCCTTGGTATCTCTGCCATGCTAACGCAATCTGTTCAAAGTCTGCCTCTAACTAATCACAAACACATCTTTTATTTCAGAAACCACTTTTCTTCGTGGTTTTCATCTCTTTTCTATTTCTTTGATGAAAGGCAATCAGGGCGACAGTCCTTCCCACGCAGAAATTGTGGGAAATACACTAAAACTGTGTTCAGTGCAAAGTGAGGTTCAAAATCTTGCTTTCAGTTAAAAGTTCTGTGGTGTCCAGGTAAGAGCGTGACTTTAAGATGCCCGGCAAAAGCAGGATTATGAAATCACATAAGGAGAAAAGACGACTATGAAAGAAGCGCCACTGGAAATGTTACAAATGCCAAGGCCGCCCCTCGCCAATCTACTTCATGTGTCATTATTCCAGAATCTTCTTGCGGCTAAATGAGAACTAACTACGCAGGTCTCTTCTCTAGGACATTCGCCAGATACGCCCTCAGCATCCTCTCTTTTCTTCTCCAGATTTACGCCTTAGAATGAAGGAGACACTCTTCTGTTTCCGCGATTTCGGAGCGCTAAGACCTAACTAATAGCTTTCGGGAAAGAATTAATACGTCTCTATTAATTCTAATGGGAAAAGATGTAGAGAAGTCATTAGCTCCTGTCAGAGAAGGAGAGCGAAGGCATGGGGAGAAGGGCCCTGGAGAGACTCCTCCCCAGCCCTGCCGTGTCTTCCTGACACGTTCGGAGGGGGACCCGGGTGAGGACGGGAGGGGGAGAGGTTAGCTGCCGAGGCCCCATGGTGAACCCACCGAGGGAAACTATCGCCGAGAGCCCGAGTGAACACAGGCAACAGCTACCTTCATTCCGCGGATCTGCGCAGCCTCTCCACACGCTGGTTAGAAATTGTACCTTTTATGTGTGTGTAATTAGGTAAAGCTTTTACTTCGGAAACTACCTGTAATCATAGTGTCTCTACATTTCTGTTCCTGAGATGAAAGCAATGTGTTTTGATCACTTGCTCCTCTCAGATATTTTCTCCAAACTCGGTGCATGGGGCTGGTATGAAACATTTCAGGGACTCTAAAGCTGGGTCGCGGGCAGAATTCAACAATGTGCCTTCACAGAGTAAGATGTTAGGCCCACGGAATATAGAAACATAATGAAAATGGCCCGGGACCACTCTGAAAAGTTTACGTCAAAACTGCCCCAGGAAAATGGGTTTTGTGGACCTGTCTAAAGCAGTGATTCTCAACACGGCTGCTTAACGCTGGCCAGTGCACAGGATGGCCCCACAGGGAGGGACCTGGGCCACAGGTCAGCAGATTCACGGCACAGACACCCTGCTTTAAACCAAGGTCACGATCTCAAACGCTATAGGGGCCGGGCAAGTAACATAAACGAGACAAGTTGTCTGGGGCCGGGGACCGTGGGGAACGGAGGGACGCCCAGGTTCCGGCACACAGCTGACCCTTAGCTCCACCAACTGAGACCATGAAGAACCAAGGATCCGGTCGGTCACATCTGTCCATTTTCCAAGAGAAACCAGAAATGTCGATTCCATGTGTTTTTAAACACGGATGATGAATCCGCTCTCAAACAATAACACGGTGTTAACCGACGTGCCCGTAGCCTGAATTTGGCCAGGGAGGGGGGTCAGTTTGTGACCCCCTGTTAGTTTATGAAGCTTAATAATCCGCCCACAGTGACGGTTAAGACTTTAGGCCTTACCCAGGCCTCACTCTTACAGAAGCGAAGTTTCTGTTAAAAACAAAAAATGCCGTTGAAAACTATGGAAGAGTAAACATGTTTTTGCCAAGTGCTCTGGTGGTGTCTTACGCAGTGAAACATGTAATTATGAAACACGTTGATCCACGTTTTGGGAAACTGACCCAGAATGTCTCCTGCAGCAAAAGAGCTGGGGTAGAAAAACAATAGCAATCGACAGGAACACAGGAACATCCACGGACACAGGAAGGGCTGGAGAGAAAAAAATTGCGGTGCAGCTAAACCATGGGATTTTATGCCATTATTAAAATGATCTATCGCTCATCTATCTATCTTTCTACGACACTAGCCTAGAATTTTACACAACATATAAGAAGAGAAGTCGCAGATTTTTACATGTGGGATGATTCTATTTGTGTAAAAAAAAAAAACAAAAACAAAAACAAAGCAAAAACAAAACCAGAGACCAACACGGTCTGTTCATGCTTATATGCATGTGTAGGTGGGGGCGCAAGGAACATCAGCTGGCCTCTGGCTGCCGCCGGGGGTCATGAGGCTGGGGACCGTCAAACCTCCCTCGGATATGTGGATGTCGCTTTCTTTGTTGCAACAGGCATGGGATGGCTTTATTCATTTGAAAGAAAAATCAGAAACAAATAATGACACTGGCCCCCAAATTCAGGCTGAAAGTCATAAGGAAAAGCCCCTGGGTGTGCCCGGCGTGTCCAGGCAAAGCTAAGGGTCGGGTGGGTTCAGTCAGAGCACCCCGCTTAGACAGGGATCTGAAGCCTCGCACTCTGGTATGTACTGAAAGTTCTGCTTCTCAGCCAGAGAACAGACGAGACTTGCCAAAGGAGAGAAAAATACATTTTTCCATCTCTAACCAAATCTGCAGCCTTTCTGTACTCTCCTAATTTTTTTCTGAAATCTTGCCTCTTCCGAGTAATCATTTCTCAAGTTTTTTGTGTTTTTTTTTTTCCAGAAACCACTTTTCTCTGTGGTTCAAATTTCTCTTCTCTTTCTCTGATGAGAGGCAATCAGTTTGAGAACACTTCACTTACCGTTTTCTCCAGGAAAAAAAAAAAAAAAAAAAACCCAACATATTTAGTGGGAAAGTATGCTTAAAATCTTTTGGTAGGTTGAGACTTGAATCATGCTCAGACAATAAGAGAATGCTCTAAAATGAAGAGAGGACAAATTGCAGGGAGGAAGGAAAACTAAGTGGAGAACAAAAAAATTGCTAATGTTATTTGAATTATTTAGTGCCAAAATTTAGTCAAGAAAATTCACTTTACGGACCATTACCTTCAAAGTTTCTTAACTCTAAATGAAACTGTAGAGAAAGAAGTTCAGACTTGGGAATATAATTGATGTGTTTAAGCAATTGTCTTTTCATTTCTTAAGATTTACACCCCGGAGAAGGAGGTGTTATCCTGTTTCAAGCAATTCTGTAAGCAGTATTACTTAACTAATGGCTTTAGGAAAAGAATATCTCCCCATTAATTCTGACAGGAAAAATAATGGTACAGAGCCATTAGCTCCCGTCAGAGAGGCAGAGAGGGAGTTCGCGGATGAGGGAACCCTGGAGTTCAGGCTGCCATTTTGTTTCTCTGAGGAAAACACTCTGAGGTGATTTGTGGCAGAGGGAGCAGGGCACGAGCCCCACCCCTCCCACTCCACTCACGGCAGACTAACAAAAGTTTAAAGGCTAAAAGGGGGGCGGGAATCTACTTCATTTCAGAGAATTACATCCTCCTCCTCACATAATATTTAGCCATCTACCCCTCCAGCATGATTAGGTAAACCTTTTATCTCACAAAGTACCTGTCAGAGAAGTTCTCTTTACCTTTTCCATTTTTTTTTTTTTTTTTTTTTTTTTTTCAACGAAAGACAGCTGCTTTGATAACCGCTACCTTCGGGGGCATTTTCCCTAAACTATGTCAGTGATTTAAAAAAAAAAACAAAACTAGTTAAAATCTTTCAGTCACTTAAAAGCTTGGTTGTGTGCAGAATTCAAAAGAAGAGATTCTGGGAAGTAGAGGAGACAAAGAGAATAGAGGGGCTCCCTCACCCTGCAATTAAATGCAGGTTTACTGTCAATGATTTGGAAGCTCGATTCTACCTAGTGGATGCGACGTATGCAGAGCCGAAGAGAAGAAAATTAGGACCTAATTACACAATGATTGGCACTGCGGTGAGTGCCAGAAAGGAGAGGAGTTCTGAATCATACCACAAGGACATCTCATCTGGCTTGAGACTCAGGAGCGACCAGCCGAAGGACCCACTAAAATGTCACCGCACAAAACCATCCAAGGAGCCAATGTGATCAAGAAGCCTCAGCCTGGTTCTTCAGAGAGAATGTGGCTGGGGGATAGGAAAGCAGAGGGACACAAAGATACATTTATCGAAAATCTGACTACAAGCCCAAGTGTTTCCCTCTCCTAATGCAATCTTCTAAAAGTTTGCCTCTTCCAAGTAATCATATATTTTACTGCAGAAACTACTTTTCTTAGTGGTACTCATTTCTGTTTCTTTGATGAAAGGCAATCAATTTAAGATGTTCCTCTCAGAGAATGTTTCTTTCCCTGGAAGATGTTTAGTGGAAAGTCATGTTGAAAATCAATCCTTAAGTTGAAAGTTTATGCCCAGACCATAATCCCGCCCCTAAAATTCAGAGAGCAAATGTGGACAGTGAGGTGAAGTCGGGGGAAATACAATCACTGGAAATACCATTTGAAATCTAGAACGCCAAGACTGAAAGTCAAGAGTATGTACTCTTCGAACTCTTATTTTCAACACTTCTCATTACTAAATGAGTCCATAAAAGACAGTTCATTTCTCGAAATATAACTGAGGTATTTGAGAGCTCATTTTTCCCCAGGATTTGCATCCTTAAAAAGAAGAAACTGATCCATTTCGATGATAATAGCTGGGCAGGAAAATCTTCCCTTTTCTACTTCATTAATCCTGAGAAGGCGGAAAAATGGACTAATGTCAAACTCGAAACAAAGACAAGAAAGAAAATACTGGAGTTGGCCTCATCGGCTTTGGCTTTCCAACCACCCTAGGAAAGAAAACGTTCTCGGCCCAGTCTCGGTGAAAAGATGAATGTCCGGGGAGAATCTAGCCCTTTCTTCAACCCTAAATTGTAGATGAGTAAAACTCAACTGGACCAGAAACCCAGGAAAAGAGGAGGAGGGAACACTTCTCTGTTTTCCTCGCACAGTCAGATACTCTCTACCTCGTGTGGTGCTTAGGTAATTTCTTCCTTGGGAATACCTGTCAGTGTGGTTCTCTCTGCTTTCTTGAGGAAGGGTGGGTGTTTGTTTGGAAAGCTGGAAACCCTCTTCCACTCAGATACTTTTTCTAGACAACACTAGTGGAAGAGCCTGTTTAAGATGCTCCAGTAACGTAAAATCTTGGGACTCAATAGCATTTCTTACATGCTATTTAAGAGTAAGAGGACCAGGAAAGAAGGACAGTGGCCCCAAAACACTCCTGAAAGACTTTCGTACCAAAATTTACTCAAGAAGGTGTGGTTTTCTTCACCATGGAAGAACCTGGGCCGGGTGGCCTAGGCCGTCACTGAAAGACTTTCAAAGTGGCTTCTCTTTTCTCAAGATCTCCACCTCCGAAGAAAGAGGACTTCTGTGACTGTGATCCTGTAGCAATGCGACTCTAGTAGTGTCCTCTGAGCCAAAGCCCCTGCGTGATTCCTACGGATCATGACAAAGAAATAAAAGGGGACGAGTTCTTTCAGACCAAAGCGGGGAACGAAGGATGAAATGGGACCTGTCCTGCTTCTGAAGGCCACGGACACTGGCACTTAACCGTTCCCTGTGCCGCGGAAGCTCAGACGCAGGCAACCAAGAGAGGACGAGGAAAAACAGGAAGGCGTGGGCCAAATTCTCACAGAATTCTATGAAATCACTCTTTTGTGCCTCATACCAGCTTTAGAAATCCTGCCTTTTGTGATGTGGAACTTGAGGTACAGGATGTTTTCTTTCTACTTCAGCAACTGCCTCCCAGACTCAGAGTAGCGTCTTTATCCTCTCTAAAACCTAATCAGTCTGCAAATTCCAAAGCTCCAGTACACAAGCAAGCAAAAGCTTACCTAAGAATACAGGTAAGACCCCTGAGGTGACAGTAAGGAAAGACAAGAGACTACAAAAGAGAGAATACTGCCTCAGAAGTCATTTTTAATCCCAACGAATCAAGAAATCGAATTTCTCGATTTTTCTTTTTTTCTGAGAGTAGCAGTTGACGTGTTGGAACCATCTAGAAGGTCCAAGCTTTTAGACATTTAAAAAAATCTTTACACCTTTCCTGAAGACTTCTACTCCACCACCCCCCAAAAGAGGCATCTATTTTGCAGTCCTAAAGCAACATCGGGAAGGAAATCCATGGTCTGACAGAAAATGGAAGGTGCCCTTTGACTCTCGTCTGGAAAAGAGTGCAAGCAACATCGCACCCAGACATTCCACCTGGAGGGGGGGTGGAGGGTGGAGTGGGAGATGAAGCTTGAGGCAGACACACAATTCCTCACAAACGACCTTACAGGGGCCGAGGGGGCGTGGGGCAAGAACGGAATTTAAGCCACGCAAACAATCTTTAGGAACCCTTGCCTTGGAGCAGCTCCCAGAATGCTCCCTGGTGGCGGGCGGTCTTGGGCAGGCTTGGGGTGGGGGCACCGGCGCCCCTTATCACACAGCTGTCCACTCGCTCATTTTCTCGGAGAAAAGTCAGCTAGGCTGGTTAAGAGCAGCTCTCCGAAATTTTCTCCCAATAGAAAACTCACTTACGTACGGGAAATGAATGTCCCGTGACAGGAAACTCAAGGTGGGGGGGGTGGGGGGGCGCAGGGTGCAAACTGCCACCGAAGCCACTGTCATTAAAAAATCATTCAGGAACTCCTCTTGACTTGTCTTTAAAAATATGTTATTACCAAATTCAAATCAGAGACAGAGTAACACAGCTCAAATTATCATGGGGTAAACTAACATAATGGCTCTGAAATAAAGTAGTTTACACTGTTTCTGCGAATGCTGACAGGAAAATAATGAGAAAATTGCACGAGCATCCATCAAAGACGGAGGGCGGGAAGCGCCGAGAGCGGGTTCTGGGGACTTGCTCACTCGGGCCCCTCGCGAGAAGTTGAGAAAAAGGGAGGAGAGAGCAGGAGAAAGTGGCAAGTGGGCTTCAACCCCAAAGGATGCCGGTCCGCAGAAAGAGAGCGCCACGGCAGCCTGCCACGGAAAGAAATACTCATAATCATGGAATCCCACACACTCTCACTCTGAAGAGGGCTCAACTTCTCTACGCAAAGGCAACCTTGAAAACTTCTCTTTCGAGAGGTCATCGGCCCATTTGACCTCAAATATTCCTCTCCTACAGGAGAAAACAAGGCTATCTACCCATTTCCCTTGCAGAATATCCTCCACTGCCGTATTCGTGGGGAGCGCCCGTGAACGAAGCACACTTCATCACTATGAAAGTTCTCTCGGGGACAGGAATCCACACCCAGCCTCTAATAAACACGAGGGGGGGAGGACGAGACGAGGCGAAGCAGCATGAGGTGCGTAATAAAACTGAAAACAGGCTGTAGCGCAGAAATGCACCCTGTACGTAAGATCGCAGCTCGCTGCCCATTACAGCCTCTCGATTACAGATGACAGCTTCTCCGAGCACATTTTGTCAGCCAGAATGCAGCAGCTCTGATGCTCTCTTCCTCATGAATTTCAAAGAGAAGAGAAAACGAACCCCTTTCCCTCCATGAGTTAGCTCTGAAAAGAAAGGGAATGAAGGTGGCCTTTCACCACCGGTGAGGTAGTGGGCGAAGGCCCCGGAAAGCCCCTCCACCCGTCTGCCCTTCGGTTGTGGTGTGGGGCGGGGAGGCCTCAGGCCCTGGGAAGAAGGAAACCCCTTGCGTTTGAGCCAAGGGCCCAGAGGGAAGATGGGCAGGGACACTCGGAGGGACGCTGGCGGGTCCAGACGCCCGGTGACTGGAACCAGCCTCCCATCCCTCTGAAGAGACAATCCAGTGACGGTGTCACAGTCCGGAAGTCAACCCGGCCACAAGAAGGGCCCCAGGGAAAACCGGGCAGGAATGAGCAGGATCCCCCAAACTGACCGGGATTCAGGAGTGCAACCAGATTTGAAAGAAAGTTCAGGGTAAATTTTGAAACACATGGAGCCCCCCAGGGAGGTCTAAGCCAGAAAGGCTGCTCTGAGGGTCTTAGGGACAGTTGCCAGATAAAATGTGGCCGCCCGCTTAAGTTTAAATCTCAGGTCAGCAAGGAATCATTTTTAGCGTTAAGTATGTCTTCTACAACGTTTGGGGCACACTCAGCTGAAAAAGAAGATATCATTATCCGAAATTCAACTTTAACTGGGTGCCCCGTATTTCCATTTGCTCACTCTGGCCACCCCGCCTTAGGGTGCAGGGAAAGGGGGAGCTGGCGGGGGGGCCGGCTGTGCTCAGAAAAGTCGGACATCTGACTGAAGGTACCAGGTCGGGCAGGTGACCTCGGCCCCCGACCGGCTCCAGGCACCGCCCTGGAAGGCTGCGGGGTCTGGACGGGGCGATTGTTATCAAGCAAGACATCTCGTGACGGGGCCCCTCACAAAGGCCCTGACAGTCAGACGGCCCCGACTGGTCTTGATGGAGACACGGCTCACAGGCCCTCCAAAACACTCAGGAGCCAAGCCCACAGGCAAAGGGCAAAGCAGGGGCCGGCGTGGACAGCCAGCCAGCAACCTGCAGCCCATCCCGTTTTCAAGACATTTTTAACGCCACCATGAAGAGACGACCTTCAGGCTATTCTGGAAAATTATCAGGCTCTCTGATGTCATTAGTTCTCCCACTTCTGTGGATACAAGGACCCAAGGTTATTTGTTTTTCTCCCCAAAAGGTCCCCTAACCCATACCCACTGGAAAAGGCCTTCGGGTATAGTCTGTTATCAGGAAGGTTCTTTTCTGGGTGAGAAGCCTCAGCTAGCCTCTAACGGCAAGGACGCGCACAGCGGAAATGGCCTGATGCAGATAATAACACCAGAAAGGAGCATTAGGTGGAAATGCATTCTAGAGTTCCGCGTGAGGCGGCCACACTCCAGCAATTGCAGGTTTGGGGACATTTTCTAGACGAGAGTTCTGTTATGCTCGTAACTTCTCCCTCAAGGATTTTCACACACAGGGAGGGGAGAGAGAGACAAAGAATGAGCCCCTTTTTCTTCTCCTTTGAAGCCAGGAGGGAAAAAACCAGGGCAGACCCTCAGCCGTTACTGGTGGACTCGCCAATGGCATCCACTTCAGAAAAGGACAAGGGTTGGCTTTGTTTCTGCCAAAAAAAACCCACGTCTCTTTCCCCCAGAGGGCAGAGGGCTCCTGAGAAAACGATCCCCTGTCCAGAGGAAGGGACTCTGCCCTCAAGGGGGGCTCCCTGAAGGGACAAGTCAACAGCCCGGGAAGAAGTGGGGGTTTTCATTTCCCTTCTCCACCTGCCAGAGGACAGAGAAGAAAGGAAAAGGACAGAATGAAATGTTTGGTCCAAATGCTCACTTTTGGGTTCGTCGTCGGTTACGTACAGCAACGTCAGGAAAACGTCTGGGGGCTGCAGGGGACCTGGGACAGGCCCAGAAGGAGAAACGAATTTACGAGGACTTCAAGTGGACCCAGAAGGCCACAATACAGAGACAGAAAGTACCGGACTGACGGATGGCCAGGCCGAAAAATCAGTACCCTATATCCTTCCTGTCAGTTCAAGACATTTTTAACCTCACTATGCAAAACCAGCCTTCAAAAATTCTGTTTTAGAAAATTATTAGTGTATTTACCTCAGAAATCTCTCTCCCCCATATATGAGGCCCCAAGGCTACCCATTTTTCTCACTGAACGTCGCCTTCCTTGCCTGCCTTGTGCTCCCTGCAAGAGAATCAGACGTGTGCTCCACGATCGTGAAGGTCACTGAGGCACAGAAGGCTCTGCCCACCTGCTCGTAAACTCAGGGAGCAGAGATGGGAGTCGATGAAATAGCACAGGGTAAATGATAAAAGTTAAAGCAGGTTTCAGTGCAGAAACGTACCCCATGGTTCTCCGTTTTTTCTAGTTGGTATCTCTCCTCTGATTACAGGCCTTGCATACATTTTCTCAGTGAGGATTCTATGCAGTTCACGCCACCCATTTTCAAGGAAAATAAAAGTAATTTACTTCTCCAATAACGTTTGGGTTCAGGTAAAGACTACACGAACTTGGTCTCACACAGCAGCTCTGGGTTATCTTTGTTCCAGAAATCCTGATTACACCATGCATCACGGGAGACAGAATCAGCTGAACGGGGACACCCTGGAGGGCAGAGGGCAGAGTCTTGTAACTGAAGGAAAGCTGTGCAAGAGCAGGGGAGCAGAGGCTGGACGCTTGTGGGAGACAGAAGCCAAGTTCCTGCAGGGAAGAAGTCAGAGGGTGGGCACACGGGTGACCTTGCCACGGAGAGCCTGCCAGACCTCAAGCCAGAGAGGGTCAAGGGCAACATCAACTGAGGTTAAGTCAGGCTGAGAGCCTGCATTCTTGGTACAATAGGTCAAAGAGAGCACTTTACCTCTGGAGTCTTGCTCCCCAAACCATTACCCCAAACTAATCACGGGGAAAACATCTGATAAATCCCAAAACACGGACATCCTACTGTTAATACACCTGGCCGGTTCTCCTCCAAACTGTCAAGGTCATCACAGACAAGGAGAGTCTGGGAGACCGTCAGAGCCAAGGGGAGCCTAAGGAGACAGGATGATAAATGCCACGTGGTGTCCCGGGTGGGATTCTGGGCCTGAACAAGAACATGAGGGGGAAAACATAGGGAAATCTGAATAAACAGTAAAATTCAGTTATTAATTCTTTACCCATAGTTAATGTATGGTTAACTGTAACAAATATGCCATATTAATATAAAAAATTAAAAACAGGGGAAACTGGGTGTGGGCTATATGGACCTCTCTGAGCTATCTTAACCACTTTTCTGTAAATCCAAAACTATTCTAAAATAAAAGGTTTACTGGGGGAGAAGGCCAATGGGCCAGGTGCTATTCGAAGGACTGTGCACACATGTCCCCTGGGGGCAGAGCTTTGTGGCTCTGTGGAAGCCCTTTGTGGAAGGGGGTGGTGTCCCCCTTCCGTTGCTCTAGATGTCTCAAGACCTAGACAAAATCTAAGAACCTTCTAGAAGCCTACGCCTTCTCCCTTACTCTCCAGGACCCGTATGACACAATGCAGCTCTTCTGAGAGGTGACCATGGGGCCTCTTTCCTCCCAGATGGGCCCTGAAGCAAACCTAGGCCTTGCCCCCCGTTCTCCTCTCCAACCACTTTCCTCGACGGAATTCGGGGTACCGTGTCATCCAGACAAACTGCCTCATTGGCAGGCCTCACGCAAATGAAAACGTGGGCTCTTGTGCAAAATGATGGAGACCTGCAAGCCTCACGGCAGAGCCTGGACCACGGCGTGGGTCACGCGTGGGCCCAGACCCCCGGATGAGCTCTACTCTCAGGAAGAAACACGAGAGCCCACGGTCGGGTCCACGTCCCTGCTATGCACATTCCCCCCACAGCACCAGACGGGCTCGAAGGCAAAGGCTGGGAGGAGACCCCCGGCCACGACGGCAGCTCACAGAGATGGACAGGCACGGCCTATGCCCGGGGGGGGGGGGGGGGGGGGGGGAGGGGGGGGGGAAGGCGACCGCCAGTGAGCCCCGCATGGCATAGCTGTGAGGACGGCCGTCCGCTCTCGCCTCCATGCAGAGGTCCTGTGCCTCTCTGTGCCCCAGTGTCCTCGCCTGTGCGATGGGACGATCCTGGCCCGTCCTGCGAGGCTGGTGGAGAGGCTTCAGCTGCTAACACGGGCACCACGCTCAGGCTGCAAACGTGGGGGGCTCCTGCTGCCCCCAGCGCTGCCCCTACCGCCACCGCTGTGACGTCTGGGTGTCGACCGGCTCACTGCTCTGGCCTGGACCCATCCCCATTCCGGTACAGTCAGCTCCGTGAGGGACAGGCCCTGCTCTGTCCTGACGGTAGCTTTTTCTGGCACCTAAAACACTGTGAGTGGCGCATAATAGGTGCTCAAGAAACAATCTGTTGAATGAACTGAGTGAAGACCAGTCTGAGTCCAAACCCCAACCATATGCCGCTTTTCCACCTCACTCCTCAAGATCACAAATAACAATCTTTACAGAGCCTTTCCCCTTTGATGAGACTGCAGATCCCGGGGAGGCTCATCAAGGGTTAACTAAGTGTCCAACATCCTGGGGGGCCGGGAGGGGGGGGGTCTTGCAGCAGGGGCGGACCCCAGGGAGAACTCACAGTTGGACAGGCTTTCCAGAACATCTCTTCTGATTAATGTGCCATTCTTCCCTCCCACCCCCACGAGGGAGATCAATAATGATTTGACTCTGCTCTGCTATTCTCACTGATTATAATCATATTTAAAAACCCTGATCATTTTCTTAAACTCCATTTAGTGTCAATTTGCATTCATCAAGGGTTTTTCTTTAAAGGGGTAGTTCTCTTTAACGGCGAACTCTGAATTTCGAAGGTAACGGGCCCTGTGCCTGAAGAGAGTCTGAGGAAGGAGATGAAAGGCACCCATGTTTTCGGCCATGTTTCCGCAAGGAGCCTCACCCTGCAGGGATGCAGTGTCCCGGGTTACAAGCCAGTGCACGTCTGCGTGTCCCACAGCGTTTCTCCCCTCCCGGTTACACAGATATCGATGCTCTTTTTAGGGGGCATATGGGTACAGCCATGAGCTGTCCCTGGGCCATCGGTGGAAGCCCTGGGAAGGAACAGGAGAATACGTACACACAATGGGACGCTCCGCGTAAATAGCTGCAAGGTGTTTTTACCACTCTTAGCTACTGCGGAAGCTCACCATGTAATTTGAGATTTCTTCAGCGGGCGATGGTGGGAAGCAGCGAGGACCGAATGGAAATGACAAAGATGAAGCCAGCCACCATCGGTTGCGGTGCCTCGAATCTCGGGGACAAAGGAGGAAAATGTGTGCCTGGTTTTACCATCCGGGGGGGGGGGGGGGCGGGGCACACAAAAGAGGTTCAAAACAGAAGCGTCTGAAAGTAGAAGGGCTCAGGAAAGAAAGACACATGCTCAAGCTTATCAACACGAATGTAGCTGTTTATTTAAAAAAAATTTTTTTTAATGTTTATTTATTTTTGAGACAGAGAGAGACAGAGCATGAACAGGGGAGGGTCAGAGAGAGACGGAGACACAGAATCTGAAACAGGCTCCGGGCTCTGAGCCGTCAGCACAGAGCCCGACGCGGGGCTCGAACTCACGGACCGTGAGATCATGACCTGAGCCGAAGTCGGACACTCAACCGACTGAGCCACCCAGGCGCCCCCTTTTTTTTTTTTTTAATTTTTTTTTAATGTTTATTTATTTTTGAGACAGAGAGAGACAGAGCATGAACAGGGGAGGGTCAGAGAGAGAGGGAGTGAATGTAGCTGTTTAGTAACAAGACCCTTGAAGCGGGATCACCTGCCTTGTGCGGATAAACAGACAAAAATGTGCTCTTCTCCAATGAGGATTTCAAAGTTCTAGCTGTGTTTTTTTTTCTAATTTGACTCATTTTTGCGACAGAGAATACAATCATGAACACGATTTTACTGCTGCCTAGAGAGGCACATGGTCAGGGCCCAGAGAGAAATCGAACCATGTGAACGGTATCTGGAAAAAGGCATTATTGCACGAATGCTAACTGAAATGTTTTCCTTCTAAGGAAGAGATTTCTGGACTTCCAGCCTGTCTGCATCTCGAGCTCATGTGGCGGAGTGTGTGCGTCGCCTCCTTATTTCTGTTCCTTTTTCTCGGGAGTGAGAACCCACTTTCTAGCTGAGGCGTGTTACCACTCTGCTTAAAAACTCCATTTTTCAGTTTTTCTTGCAGACAAGTAGGACCAGGTAATTAAGTTCTGGCCAAAAAGATGTGAGAAGACATGATCTACGGAATGTGTAAACCATGTTCTTAAAGGGAGGGTGGATACTCTCTCCTTCCTCTCTCCCCTTTTCTCTCGGCTGGAATGCAGACCTAATGGCAGGAGTTAGAGCAGCCATCCTGTACTGCAGCAACAGGAAAACTGATGGCAAGGAGAGCAGAGCAACAGGACAGAAGGAACCTGGTCCCCACCACACTCTGGAGCCATCATACCAGACCAGGGTACCTACCCCGACAGCTGTCTGTAAGAGAAATAAACTATGTCTCTTTGAAAGTCATGGCTACTTTCAGCATTCATGAGAGAAGCCAAAGCCTTATTGTGCCTGATACCATAGTAATGAAAACTACTATACTGCAAGAGTCTCAACTTCAGCCTCTTTTTTTTTTTTAATTTTTTTTATGGATCAGCCTGTTTCTTAAAACTCTGATTATCCACACACGACCTTGCTCAGTACAAACGCCATGTCTGCTGACTGCTAAAAGTATTAAGCCTTTATCATTTTGCCATATTTGAAAATTATGTGGACCAGGAATCAGCAAGCTACAGCCTGCAGGCTAGTCCGGCCCTCCACCCATTTTTATAAATAAAGTTTTATCGGAACACAGCCATGCCCATTTTTTTTTTACCATATATATATATATATATATATATATATATATATACACACGTATATATATGTATACGTATATAATATATATATACACGTGTATATATATGTATACGTATATAATATATATATACACGTATATATATGTATACGTATATAATATATATATACACGTATATATATGTATACGTATATTTTATATATACATGGCTGTTTCTGCCCCATAATGTCAGAGTTGTGTAGTTGCAACAGGGCCTGTATGGCTAGCAAAATTCAAAAAATAAAAAAAGTTAAAAATTACAAAAAAAATTTAAAGTTTGCAGACTCCCAATCTACACTATTAATTACATGAAAACTTCTAATTAACTCCCTTTCTCACTTAAACGAGACTCTTTTTAAAAACCAGATTATTTTTTAAGATCAGCTCTGTATCACTGCCTCGGATGAAATGCTGGTGTCGCCTAGGGGGCAGGCACTGCACGTTGTCTATCCGCTACTATTCTCCATTCCTTCCTATCAACGGAACCCCAGAGATGTTTAGTGCACCTCTAGAATGCTCTTTTCCTGGACTCCCTGCAGCCAGGGGTGTCCTTGCGACCCAGCCCAGACAATAAGACGTTAAGTAGGGGCCGCTGACTGCCCCCGAGAAAGCTTTCAAAGGCACACCCTTTGGGGCCTCAGGCCCTTTTTCCTGCCTTTGGTGCAATCTTGAGGTCAGGCTACCCACAGAATAAAGGCCCAGGGTGGGGACAGGAGGGCAGAAAAACAGAAGGGCCCTGGGTCACTGTGGGGTCACTGCTGGGCTCCCTGGCCAGCTGTACTAGCCCAGACCACTCATCCTTAGCCTACTTGTTATAGGAAAAGATGAACCACTTTTTTTTAAGAGCTCTGGACAAATGTGTTCCAAATCGCTACATGTGCCACATGCATAGACAAATAAACAGCCCCAATGCTTCACCGTTTCCTGTATCTACACCCTCCGCCATGTGATTTTCAAGGTCTCTCATGGGATGTGGGGTCAATTTCCTCACCCTTGAACCGAGGCTGGTCCTGTGATTCTCCTTGGCCCCTAGAAAGCCACAGAAGTGATGTGCCAGTTCCAAACCTAGGTCCCCAGAGGTCGGTGTGAATCTGTGTTCGTTCTCTCTCTCTCTCTCTCTGAAATCATGGCAGGTTGGGAGACCCGGTCTTCACTTCACCCTCGTTCCCCATGCTGATACCCGAGCAACCTCCAGGCATGTGCGTGAGGCCAGCCTAGACCGGCCAGCTCCCTTCCAATTCCCCAGCGGTTCCCCCCTGTGACCCCGCAGATGTGTGAGCAAACCCAGCAAAGGTCAGACGTGCCAGGCTCCAGTCAACAGAATGCCCGGCGAGCCCAGAGACTCACAATGATAAATGCTTACCGTTATGAACCAGTGAGTTTGTTGTACGCAGCAGTAGCGAACTGAAATCGTAAGTAAACATATATTTGATATAAGTTAGCTACTACTAGATAGAAGATAGATGTATGGTTATTACCTTTGCTCTTTTATATATATATATATATATATATATATATATATATATATATATACACACACACACACACACACACATGCATATATGTGTGTGTATGTATGTGCATGGGTATATATATATATATATATATATATATATATATATATATATATCTTCTCCAACTCTACGAATCGTTTCCACCAGAACCCGAGATAACAGTTACCTACAAACCCTGTAATGGAGCTGCTCACCCCTTCCCCCCCACTCTAAGGCTACCCCTCTCTTCTCAACACAAAGATCAGAGGGAGTTTGGGGGCCAACCCGAAATACGATAAACAGAGACACGGATGAAGTAGGCAAATGTCTACTGACAATATTCAAGTTAAACCTAGTGGCGTCCACCCTGTAAAATCGCCCGTCACATCAACTGTTAATTTAGCAATCTTGTGCTCCCGGCTTCCATTTCCCGAGGCCGTCCTAGCCAGACTCGCAGCGTGCTCCTCTGTATGGCCATTAAGATACGTATCTTCCTGACTGATGTGTCTACTTTTTGATAATTTAAATTCTTTCTGAATATTTGATTATAAATCACAGAGGTAAACATACTATATGTTGGGGCTTCCAATGATAACTAGTGAGGTCTGGAGTGAGAAGCACGGTGGCTTATGACCTGGGACTCTCTCTGTCCCTCTCTGGCTCATGCTCTGTGTCTCTCTCTCTCAAAAATAAGTAATAAACATTAAAAAAAAATTTTAATAAAATTTAAAAACAGTTTAAAGGAAATGATAAAATGGCTCAGAATAATGACTAGTCCATAGGAAGCGTGCCAACTATGTAAGCTGATTCCTAGGATTCTTAATAGATAATATGCAACTTTACAAGCAAATTATAATGTGACTGGGCACGTAAAAGAACCAGAGTTTGAGAGTAAAGGTGTTCACACTAAGGAAGGCTAAAACAAATGACTGTTTACAATAACGCACAGGAAGACGTCACTGCCCCAAACACCCTCCTCCGACTGAGTCATTGCTTAGATGTGGGGTCCCCTTCTGCTTGTTGTGAAGTGCAGAAAGCGTTCCTTGTCCGTACCCTCCTACGTTTCACTTACTTTCCAGATGTCACATCTGAATCAAGCGAGCCCGGTTGCTCGCACTTGAGCTCCTTGGCCGAACACTCAGAGGGTGTGTTACCTAAGGACCAAAGAAGTCACCTGAGTGTAAGAGGGGCCCCCCCAAATTCATCCTTCAGAGAGGACGGAGCTGCCTCATAATCAAATCCTTACCAAGAGTCCCATTTCAAGAGGAACTCTCCCAATTACTGCATTCTGAACTACAAAATACCGTTTGGGAAGGTACGCTGGCCTGAAAAGAGCCCAGTCTGTGCCCGTTTGGGTCCCTGACAGACATCACCTGATAAGATCAGTGTTAGAGGTGATGGGAGGGGGACTTTAATTCAGTCATCATTCTTGGGCACTTGGGACACAGTAATAAGCACTGACTATTGTTGTAAATAAGACTCTTGAGGACTGCCTCAAAAAGCGAAATAGGCCGCGACTCTTTGGTGCAAATGACAAACGGCCATCCACCAAGAGGAATGGAAGTGACAGTCTGAAAACAGCCGTGGGCAAACTGCTATGACAGCATTGCACTCAGACTCTAGAAATACTAAGTCTCCAAGAGCCGAGATGGAAGTGAAGGCACTGTGCTCTGAAAACTTGGATGACTCAGGCAGGTGGCTCTTGTGGTGACAAAGGCCATACAGAGGAGCACGCTGCGAGTCTGGCTAGGACGGCCTCGGGAAATGGAAGCCGGGAGCACAAGATTGCTAAATTAACAGTTGATGTGACGGGCGATTTTACAGGGTGGACGCCACTAGGTTTAACTTGAATATTGTCAGTAGACATTTGCCTACTTCATCCGTGTCTCTGTTTATCGTATTTCGGGTTGGCCCCCAAACTCCCTCTGATCTTTGTGTTGAGAAGAGAGGGGTAGCCTTAGAGTGGGGGGGAAGGGGTGAGCAGCTCCATTACAGGGTTTGTAGGTAACCGTTATCTCGGGTCCTCGTGGAAGCGATTCATGGAGTTGGAGAAGTGGGCAGGAGTCAGACAGAAGTGGGATTTCTGGAGAAGTCCAGCCCTTGCCTGACCCCACGTGAGGCTCTGCAGTGAGTGCTGCTTTGCACAGTATGCCCCGGCCAGGGGTGAAGGACTGGGGGGGGGGGGGGGGGGGTTCCTACCCTGCATCGGTCAGTGTCGCGTGTTATGTTGATGGCGAGGGGGTCGCATCAGCCAAGGGCGATCCTTTGGAGAAGGGCACGGGTGAGGGCCGGAAGCAGCTGAAACCCACGACAGCTAGCACGGGGGTGCCTGGCCGGAAAGGGGATCTGGGCAGGGCACCGACAGCGCCCGCCTCAGCTACGACACCCGTCAACCTGCAGCAGCCCGCAGGGAGAACAAACCTGACCGCCAGGTTCTGAGTTCCCGCACCCAGGAGCAAGAGACGCTGTGACTGACATCTGTCATTCGGAGCCAGTTCATCCACCTGGATTCTCCATCGGGGAACATCGCTTCTCGGCAGAAGTGGGCTGGCTTACGATCACCTGTCCCCTCCCCAGGTATGGGCACATTCTACCCATCTGACCGAACAGAAGGTTCAGGACTAGGCACATGACCCCAGGAACTGTGAGCCACGCCAAAACATTCTCCTGACTCGTGCAGACCTCCGCACCTTCCTCGTGCCCCAGAGAAAGAGAGGGGTGGGGGCCAGGAATACCTGCCCACCCTGAACTCCCCCTTAACCATATTGAAGGTGGGATTACAGATTTCCTTAACGTTACCTAACGACAGATTTAAAATTCAAACCTTGATTGTCTGCTCCCACCCCTGGAAAACCATCTAATGTGTTTGCATAAGAGACGCAATCATGGCTTTGATGAAAGAAGCCAGTCTTTTTCATAAAGAGACATTTCCAACAGACATTGATTAATCTAGTTTCCCATTCTTCTAAGCAAAATAATAGAGAAATCATCATTTTCTTCCTTATCTAACTACACAGATGACTGCTTCGTGACTCCTCAAATTTATTGAGTAGCAACACCGGAAGAAATATGAAGGAGAAATATGTCCTGTGTCCTCAGAAGCATCGAGATCCTCAAGGTGTCAGGACCAAAGCAAGCACTGCTAAGCCAGCTGAGGACCATCTAAGGAAAGGTGGGGATCGGTAAACACAAAATCAGAACGAGCCTCCTCCTCCTCAAGGAGACTTCCAGAACAAACGGAGGGAGCTAAGAGGTTTTCTCAGCTTGAATGCAGAATGGCTTAAAACTCACTAAAAATGTTCCCCATTTGTTAATTAGACAAAGAAAAAAACGATATTTATGCACTGATCTAGAATGAAACATTACTTAAATGAATCCAAATTAGTGGAAATTAAAGACCATGCAAAATGTAAAAGGCAAAGCGGATCGAGATTAATAAATGGGAATGAAGTGCGCTCCCCCCCCCCCACAGAGCGGGAATGGGTCCGCAGAGGGGAAAAGCGGGGCGGGGACCCCAGAGCAGACGCAGGAAGCAGTTTCAAAAGGGAAATCGTTGTTTTCACACGAAAACACACAAAACCAATTTCTTCTGAACCGCTAACGTGTGGATTTGTAGAAATCAGTAACATAGTATATTTAATCCAGTTGAACGGAGATAAATGGGACTAGGGGTCTTCGGTTCTCAGGAGTCACCGCCAACGCTTTTTGGAATCGCTGTAGCATGTTTCTGTTGTTCTTTTCTCCATTAAACTGGGATAAGCCTGAAAGTCTCAACACTCTCCCCACTTAGGAGACAGGGGGAACGCAGTGAAGCGTGTTGATCTGCCCTTGGGGAAACCATGTCGGGTGCAGACGCTGTGGGTGCTCAGTAAACAGCCAGGATGGCACGGACGCCTGGGTGAAGGGAACTACGTCTGCCAGGGCTGGAACAGGCACAGAGCACAGTCGGACTGATCACAGCCACAGGGCAGCGAGAGCGGAGGGCAACTGGCCACACCATCAGGGCAGAAGGGCACGGTCTCAGGAAGGGACAAAGGAAACCCAGAGGGGACTACGGGCAGAAGCGCGGCCCCTGGCTCCCGCTCTCCTGGTGCAGGGGGGCGCCGCTCTGCCCCCCGCACCCAGAATACGGGAGAAGCCAGCCTGGGAGCGGATGGCAACAAACCACAGACAGAAGCCAAGGTGAGCCTCGGAGCACCGAGGCTGAAAGGTGTCTGGGCTGGTGAAAAGCACGCACCTGTCGGGAGGGGAGCACAGGGTCTCCAGGGACAAGGACAGGAGGTCATGCCATCACATGTCCACTGTGGCTTCCGGAGATCTCATGTTCTTGTACTCACAGGGGGATGGGGGGGGGGGGCACGTCTCCAGGATCCACTCACCCCAATGGAAGCGTGACCACAGGGGCTTCAGCATCTGGCTCAACCGCCCTGGATGTGGGGGCAGTAGACGGCGGCCAGCACCCGCTCTTCCTCCTTCTTCTCCCTCTTCCTCCTAGCAGCCTGTACGGCAAAGGTCTCAAACTACCGGACTACGTTTGGGGTCCAGACCAGTGTGTGTGTGCATGGGTTTGAATGTGAATTCGCTACCATCAGGTAAAAATTGGGAGATTTTATTTAATGGGAAATTCTGTGTCTCTGTCTTCTCTACAGATTAATAATAAGGAGCTGGCATGCTCACCATACAACATGACGCTAAGCTCCATTTTAAATTATGGGGGATTAAGTTATATATTATAAGTACTAAATTTTAAATTCGAATACATGATACAAATGATAACCCAACAGCTAGCAAACAGCAACTGCTATTATCAGCTTCATGCTCCGGATGGGGAAACTGAGGTGTGGAGTTGCTGAGACCCAGCCCTGACACCACACAGCTCCGGGTGGTGGCCACCAATCGTGAGCCAGGGCGAGTCCCCCCCCCCCCCCACCCCCAGGCTACCCTCCGGATGGCTGTGACCCGGTGGCCCCTGCCAGCCAGGCTGCTGCAGCCTCTCTTCTAGATGTTTGCCTTTAACATTTTTACATGTGCTTTTTAAAAACGTGGCCAATTCTGAACGAGGCTGGTGTGCTTCTTAGTTGGGGAGGAGAGAAATGTCTCCTCGTTGGCAGAGAGAGACCCGGAGGTCCTGCTCAGTATGGAGACAGGGAGCTTGACCCGGCAGAAGCCTGGGTTCTCCATCACATGCCTCAGGATGGTGCTTGAGCCCGGAAAAGGTCCTTGAGGGCCCCGCGTGGTCCTTCCCATCTCTTACCCCCATCTTCGCGTGTTCCTCCTCCTCTCCTCCCCTCTCTGTCCCTCCTGTTCTCAGCCACGGCTTCCACCTCCTCTCCTCTGCAATCATTTCTCATGTGTGCAATCGTCTGCACACATGCACAGCACTTATGCGCGAGAAACACAACTAGGGGTCTTCCTGCTCTGACAAAGGCAGGGGTCCAGCCTGTTTCCGGAAGCAGCAGGGCTTCTGTCTCTAAACCCTGCTCTCCCTTCCTTTGGCTGCAGCCTTGCACATTTCAGCCACCTGAACCACTAAGAGCATAAGACAAACTTGTGCCCAGGGCCCCCCCTGGTATTCAGAGCAGCCCCCCGCGTGCCCAGGCCCCCAGGCGAGGTGAGGTCAGCTCCACGTCCAGACCCACATCCAGACCCACGTCCAGACCCGACATCAGGCGCCCAGGCAGAAGGGGACGGAGCTCGGCTGCTGGCGGTGCCTGCCTGCTCCTCGCAGACCAGCGCTAGGGGGCTCCCTTGAAGTTTGGAAGACGATTTCACACCAAATAAAAAGTCGTGCTTCGCTTTTTCCGGGTAATAAATTCGCAGAGCTTGTTTTTCACCCCCACCAGAGGTTAAAATAGTTTCATAAAAAGTTTTGGTAAATTCATGGGTAACTTTTGAGGTTATGTGAGGCTGTTGTCAAAAGAAAAAAAAAAAAAAAAGGGAAAAGAAAAAAAAACAGAGCCTTTTCTCTCTGCTCATGTAAGAACCCGAATCACGGAGCCCGAGAGGGCGGATGTGAGGCGGGGGGGGGGGGGGGGCTTTGGGCTTTCTTGCTCCCTCTAGAAGGGTCCACGCAGAGACACGGTGCCCCCTGCCCTCCAATGCCAATCAGTGAGGGGGGCGGGGGGGGGGGTGTGTGTGGAGAGGCAGGAAATCAGCTGAGCTCATCCTGCACCGTGGCTCATGCTGCCGACAGCCCCTCCCTGCCCAGACTGCCCATCCGAGGCTACCCGTGCCACCTTCCTGATCTTTCCACTGCTCTCACCCACAGCCTGGGGTAAGGGCTGGCCGGGGCTTTTGCACCCATTTCTTCCTGGCAGGTAGTCAGGAGTAAAGCAAAAGTTCCAGTCCCTGAGTAGGGGTTAAAAAGAATAAGAACTTTATCGGATTCATGAGAAATCAAAGGAGACAAGAGGAGGCAGAAGGGAAACAGCGCAGTTAAGGGAGGGGGCGTCGCACATTAACTATGATTCAGAGACTCAAATGCACTGAGTTCATTTTTCAATCTGCCTTTAGCTAGGGGAAAAAAAATAAGGAAATTATAGAAAATTGAGAAACAAACATCTCCGAGAGTGCTGTGCACCCGGGGGTGCTTAATGAACACTTAATAATTTCAAACGCTGGTACTTAGAAAAATGGCTTTTGTCCATTCCCGGCACGCCAGGTGCCTCGTAGCAAAAAAGGGAGAGCTGGAAATGACGGAAAATGATCACTAATGTCTATGTGGAGGGGGCACAAAAATTACTTTTTCACATCTCTGGAAGTTAAGGAAATAAACAAGCCAAAATTTTAAGAGTTTTAGCAAAGGAAAAACCTCGGAATTGAATTTGCGTGTCTTTTTCTCAACGTGTGCACTTGGGCAGGACTCCTAATTGGGATGGAGAACAGCCACCACGTCCCCCTGCCGACCCCACAGGGCCGCACTGAAACTCAGATGGGGAAAAACACTCGGAGGAAACTCTCCAAAGGCTCAAGCAGAAAGCAGTGCTCGTTGTTGGAACAGATTTCCTATGCTCCCTGCCAGCATCCAACGTTGGGGTGAAGGCCAGATCCCTAAGCAGAACCTGGGGCTGCCAGGGAGGCCTGAGACGGGGTGGGGCTGGGGCATCGAGGATTATCCCCATCCTTTTATCTTCCCCACCTTCAAGGGTCTCGCCGGGAGGTGGGGGGGGGGGTCACCTATGCAGCCACGTGGCACAAATTAAATTGCCCCCACGATCTCCCCAAAGGCCAGTGAAATTCACCATTCATGGACTCATTTCTTTGACTCATAGATGTCTTCTCCAGACCTGGGGTGAAGACTCAGCCCCCCACAGAGGCCCCCACTGTCAGTCGTGATAGCCACCACACCCACAAAGTCCTTTATGGTTGACAAAGCACTTTCTACTCATCATCTCAGGTAGCTTGAGCCTCTCAACTGCCCAATGGGAAGATTCCTAGACTGGCTCGAGGGGGATTTCAAGGGCCAGGTGAAATGAATCAGTATAGGTGAACACCTCTGAGACCCATCTACACCCCCATTTTACAGATGAGGATGTGAAACAAAGACAAGGGATGACCCTTGCCCAAGAAGGTAGTAAGAGGGAAAGTCAGGACTCAAACAAATTCTTCTCAATCTAAAACCAAAATTTCTTCCCCAGTACCAGTCTTGGGCTAAAAAAAGGCTAAGAAGGGGGCAGTACTGGGATTACGGGCTTTCTAAGGTCTATTACAAGGTGGCTGGGCAAGACGAGATGTCTAATGTAAGAGGGTACCTGTACACATGGATCCAATGAAAACAGAACTGTGCTCTCAAATTCTAGCTAGATTTCAAACCTAACCTCTCTCCGCCTAAAAGGGAGATTAGGAAAGAGTGGTCAGGCAGGTGTTAAAGGCAGAGTAGCATCAAAACCAGACTTTCTCCATATGTAATCAAGAGCCTTAAAGGGGAATGAAGAACAGAATTACTTCCTCATTACGATCTGATACATTCTAATGTTAGTCTACATGTCACTCGTGATTACTTCTCCTCTAGGCTCACCGTTCGTGCCACCATTCTGCCTCAACTTGCCACTAACACCCTGGTTAGAATGAATCCCCCGGGCTCACCTGTCTGTCTCCAAAACCAAAACCTGTCTCCTGAAGACCAGGTGTGGAGGTGGGGAGGGGACGACCCACCAGGGTGAGCCCCAAATCCTTGCTGATTGTGCACCCCCTCTGGAGGTCTGCTGGACACCAACACCAGAGATCATCACGTCTCATTCTGCCTCAGCCTCTGATTCCATTTGGCTACTGGCTTCAGCATTACACGTAGAAAATTCTAGAACAAGACTCAGATTCCTTTTGGGGGCTCTTCCAACTCAAAGTTAAGAACGGTTTTCAGGAGGTCCTTCAAAAGCAGAACAGTCTCCATTTCAGGTTTGGGACTGAAGGTATGTCTATCTCTCTCTCTCTCTCTCAAACCCTTAGTATAAACACACGTTTACCTTGCAAATACCCATATTTCAACTTCTCTTTAAATGACTCTGTCATCCGGCCCTCCCACCTCCCCAACGGAACCAGCCAGGAGTGCACTAGCCATTTTTGCCTTCCCACCTTCTGTTGGCGCAGAAATCAGAATTCAGAACGTGTCGCTCCGTTTCTACAGGAATCTATTAGTGATTGCCAAGGGAAACACTTAGCATTTTAGATAAATAAGTAAATAGTAGTTAAGTGCTGTGCACCTCCATTTCCAGCAGTTGAGTGTATATGGCAACATTTCTTTATGATGCAAGGAGGGGAAAAAAGGTCTGCCGTCCCTCCCCTCTGCAGTGGGGGCCCCGGGGCCGAGGGGCCCTCGGGATGGGCGTCGGAAGCAACGCGGCCCCTCCTCGTCATGTTCCTGTTTATGCTAGCCTCCTCTCCCTTCTCGCTCCAGCCGGCCTTGTCAGAGTCCCTCATTTGGAAGCTTAATCATATCAGCGAGCTTACCGCATTGCATTTGTAATGACTTGTTTACCAGTCTGTGCCGGCTCCCTCTGCCAGACTGGGCTCTCCCTAAGGACAAGGGCCGCGTCATGCTATCTGCCTCTCTTCCTGCTCCCACACACTGCCTGGCACAGAGCAGGCCCCTGTAATCGCATGTGAACCCAAGACTGCGTGACTCTAATCTATGCCACAAAGGTGTCTCCGTTCACCAGTCCCTAAGCTCCTCAAGAAGAGGGCACACGGCATCACCTGCCTCTCCCCTCTCCAGGGGCACACGGGGGCTCCACTGCTCACAAACATACCCCGCGCTGCGTTAAACCATGAGTGAGATGGTACGATTCGGATGTCTGTAGCGTTTACCTGCCTTGCCCTCTCTTCTCTGGAGGAACCAGCTCCCCTTCACCCTTAGCTGCCCTGGCAAAGGAGGCCCTGCCCATCCCTCTGCACAAGGACAGGTGAATGATCCACACCTGAATCCCCAGTGATCGGTTCAGGAGACACAGGGCCCCAACCAGGCCAGCAAGATTCGGTCTGGGGACTCGGGCCGGGAGTGAGGCAGAGAACGTGGACAGGCCGGGCAGGCCCCGGAGGAGCCGATGCTGATGACCCAGAGAAAAGAGGGGCCGAGTGATGGAGAGAAACCGCGTCCTGATGGCAACGGCGGTACCTATGGACCCAGCCAGGCCTGCGGCCATTGTCTTATGTGAGATGATGTTTTTGTCCAGGCCAGTTTCAACTGGGTCCCTTTTCCCTACATGCAGAGTCCTTCCTACAACTGAATGTGGAGAGAGCATGGAGCTCCGGTGGCCACATTTCAGAATAAGACAGCCGTGGTGCTGTCCGGGGATAACAGAAGCTTGCAAAGAGGAACACTGCCATTATATTGGCAGGTGCAGCTCTGTGAGCCTTCTCATTTTATCCTGGGAGTCTGGTCTGTGGCCCAAATCCCACACCAAGCCAGAAAGGGCCGAGAAATCCGTCTCTCGGGCTCCTGTTTATAATGCAGCGCAAAGACGCTGCTCGGCCTCTCACCAAAGCCTCACATATTACTGTTTGCTCTCTTGAGCTCCCCGGCGGCCTGAGCTTTCTGGGAGGCAGCTGAGTAACGCTTAGGGCCCAGCAGCCTGCAAATCAATTAATCTCTTCTGCAAATTGCTAACCGGGTCTAATGAATTGGCGAGGCACAGAGGAAGTCCTGCGTGGCTCTGTGTCCTTTGCAGTGACAGAGCTCTCTTGGAGCAGACTGAGACGTCATGCCTCGACTGAGGAACAAATCTATTAATATTTGGAGAGAACATCAAATTGTACCCGGTGGACTTAAAGTTGAGTCAAGAGAAACTCACTTCTCTGTGATTTAAAACAAAAACAAAGACAGTCTTCTCATCCCTCCATGTTTTTCCCCATTGGATAAGGCCAGCCTTCCATGTGGTCTGTCTGGGCAAGGCTCCCCCCACCCCCCATCCCCCCAGTCCCCAGTGGGCTGCCGGGTGGGGTGGGAAGGCCATGCTGTCCATGGGCACTGGAGGCAGCATCTTTTATGCATCCGAGGCACTTTTTTAAAACTTGGAGAAGGTCGGGGCGCCTGGGTGGCGCAGTCGGTTAAGCGTCCGACTTCAGCCAGGTCACGATCTCGCGGTCTGCGAGTTTGAGCCCCGCGTCGGGCTCTGGGCTGATGGCTCGGAGCCTGGAGCCTGTTTCCGATTCTGTGTCTCCCTCTCTCTCTGCCCCTCCCCCGTTCACGCTCTGTCTCTCTCTGTCCCAAAAATAAATTAAAAACGTTGAAAAAAAAAAATTAAAAAAAAAAAAAAAAAAAAAACTTGGAGAAGGTCAAGAAAAGAAGACAAACTCTAAAATGCTACAGGTGGGAATGTAAACCGGGAAGCAACCCGGAAAGATCAAAAATGTGCAATGTGGCCCCCAGAGGCCCAGGGATTCCTCTTCTCAGCTCTCCCTAGAGAAACGCTCTGCTCGGGCTGAGGAACTAGGGACAGCACGTCCCAGGGGAGTGACGCAACAGTGAAATGCTGACCGTGCCAGACTCCCCCTGATTAGAGCGCCTCCGTAACTCCGAGTGCTCCCACCCAGAGAGGCTCTGGCCCCATCTGCAAGGTTGAGATAGGTCTCTCTGGATTTATTAACAGTGTGGAAAGCTATGGAATGTGGCCGAGTAAAATAAGCAAGTTGCACAACGAGATACGCATGTGGCCGTATGTCAACCACGCACACGGGCACACGCACGTCCAACGGTCTGGCAGATTCCCTCGGAACAGCCGTTTCATCCACGGCGGAACTGGCAACGGGGGTGGTGGCCACAGTGCACACCAGCCTTTCCTGCCACACTTTTTATGTGTTAAAGGAAGCATCAGACACATAACCAAAAACTAATAGTTCACTATTTCGTACCTCTAGGTGGAACATCGATGTTCCCCAGCTCTTTTTAAACACAAACGTGCCCAGCCCATCTCCAGGGCCTTCCAGTCTGTTGTGTCCCAGTGTCCACTCCATCTGCCACAATCCTTGCTCCGCTCTGTGCCTGGAGCAATCTTTTTAGCACCCCCAGGGGACGGTCTCCCCACTGCCCTCCTCCCTGCACCCAAATCCTTCAGCAGCGCCCCATCTCCCTCGGAAGCAAGATCAAGCCCCTTCCCCAATGTCTGCAAAGCCCCGAAGAGTGCCCGGCCTCTCGCTGCACCTGGGCTCAGGGTCTTTCTCACCACCCCTTTCCTCGGCAGGTTGCGTGCCACAGCAGCTTCCGCGTCGCTATCTGGGAGTCTCAGAAATGGAGTGTGAGGCTGCCCGGGAGGCCTCTGGCAACCCCTGTCCCCTACCCCCCAACGAGGAGGAGAAGGTAGAGGCTTCAAGGAAGGTCTGTGTAGGTGGGTCATCCCATGGCCTCTGCAGCCAACTCTGTCGAATGCAGAGTTTAAGTCTATACAAGTCAAGGCCTTGTAAAAGTTAAAGAAACACTAGACTAGGATGACACGAGTGAATGTTGGTGGTGTGTGTGTGGGGGGGGGGGGGTCCTTCCCTTTGTCAAGAAAAGGGCATTGCAGCCCACAAAGTCCCAGGGAGGGGCGACTCACAGCTTGGAGACAAGTAAAACTGAATCACACAGTGAGAGAGCGGTGCCCTTATAATCTCTCTGACCAAGGAAGGAAGAAAGTCTCAACCAGGTGCTAATGTATTTCTAATGCCCCTCAAGACGTCACGGTCTCTTTCCAGCAGAGGGGCTCTTCCCAGGGCTCGTGGCCTTCTGCCCACAGCAGGCTGGAGCCGGGCTCTATTTACCATGAAACATTAGTGTTTTCATTCTGCAGTGCTCTCTCAACGGCATACGATGTTGGCTTCCCAACGGTTTCTCTTCAAAAGGAACGTATTTGTGTTTCTTCGGAGTTTCAAGGACAACAAGAGCAAACGTTCACAGGGGTGATGTACAGACGTGACGTTTCTGAAGGTGGCACATGAGTTCTGAGACTTTAGGAGACACTGTTGACCACCAGCTTCACCATCCGGGCGGCCTTCCGCAGAAGGAGCCCCTTTTCACTAGTTTGCTGGAGGGATTAAAAGTGGCCGGGCCTCCGACGCTGAACATGCCTTCTGGGTTTTCTCACTGGGATGGTTTCTGAAGTCTCGGTGTGAAACGCGGCCCCGAACTTCACCGTGCTTACGGCCATAGGCATGCTGGCTGCAGGAAACTGCAAAACCATAAACACCATGTAGTTCTTAGAGCTCAATAAAACATCTCCCTCCATCGATGTGACTTGGGATGTGTCACCCGGGCACAGGGCCACGCTCAGCTCCTCTTCGGTGTCCCAATTTTAGCCTGTGTTCCAGCAGGAGCAGCACCACTGCCAACACGCCCAGCAAAACCCAAAGAATTACCCTCAACCACATCAGCGTTCTCCATTCCAGCCCACAAAGTGCATTTCTCAGGAAATCTGCAAGAGCACTCGATAGCACGGGATGCTCTGATGTACCCCAGCTTCGGGGGAAACAGAACGGGTCTCAGTTAATGGAGCAGGCCCTCTGAACACAAAGGAGTCCAACAATAAACAACAAAGGCTGATATGTCGGCGGCTAGAGAGAAAGGGATGTGCATATAAACACAGAAACAGGGCGAACCTAATTACGAGATTCGTTTCTGCAACCCAGGGGCAGGAAGTGTGATATTAGAACAGTAATAGGGTGGCAGGCTCATGGGTTTTAAGCTCCCAGAGACTCAAAAGTCCCACTTGAGATGCAAACAGAATTCAATGATGTTGTGTTCGTCTCCACTGCAACCCCCCGCCCCGCTTCGCCAATTCTGAAAAGAAAAGGATTCATTTCAGGGCAGTGACCTCATCAGGAGAAACGTATCAGGAATTGTGTAACCACAACAAAAGAGAATCGGGAGCTGCTTTCACTCAGGTGGTGTCATCCATTCTGTAGGGACATGTGGGTTTTTCGCCTGCTTTTTCTGATGGAAAAACAGCCTTCGAGTGCGAGCACGTGCACGCACCTGCAAAGCTTCTCTTCTTAAGTGAGACCCCAACGCGGGAGGCGAAGAGTAGAGAAGCCATTCTTGTGACAGGGGTCGGTGGCGAACTTCCCCTTACACGAGAAGAGATGGTCTCCTGCTGTCCTACACCAGCGGGTTCACGGTGGCACGGAGTAACTGCCCCTCCCTAAGTCCCGAGCTGGCACCAGACGAGGGACACCACCCTCCGCCCCCACAGCAGGGCCCCGTCACACATTTCACCTACGCTCAGGATTGTGAAACACTGCTCCCCACACCGCCCAGAAGGCACAACGCCAGGATCTTAATCCCCACCACGACAAACCGACCCATGAAGATGTCATAGCGGTCTTAGAGGCTTAATGCTAAAACCAAACGGCGAACGCTGTGTGGCAAAGCAGGGACACCATATCCTCACCGGCTCCTTAGACAGCTGGCTGTTCATCTTCAAACAGCCCGCGCAGACAGCCTGCCTCTCTTCTCGCCTTCCTGGACCTCAGTGGTGCTCAAACACCTCGTGCGTGAGAACTTCTGCTCTGAGTTCTAGACAACAACACATTCTTGTAATTCATGTACAAAGTTTTCAAAGATAATTTTGACCACAGACTGTTTTGACCCAAGAGCTGGCTTTGGAAGTAAATCTCCCCGGTTAAGACTTAGTCCTATCTGTGGTGTCACAGAGGTTAAAAGACATCAAAGTGAACATCTTCAGGTTCAAAGTCACCATCCCTTCCTCTCCAGAGCTTTCATCTTGTACAAATGACGTGGCATCACACAGACAGATAATCCTTAAGGTTGAAGGCAGTGGTGCCACAAAACTGAGTCCAGCAAGGGTAGGGGAAGCTGGAAGTTGCTTTTTTAGATGAAAAGGTTTCTTTTATGAAGAAAATAACAAGTTTCCTTTGTTCCGCTTAGCTCACTGCCATCCAAACCAGACACCCTCTGGACTCTTCTGTTGTTGACGCCTCTCCAAAACACAATCAGACATGAACTCTGCAGATTGCCTGCGCCTTCCTTCGTTCTCCAAGAAGTTTTGGGGGCTGATTTGGATCAACCTTTCAACGGGGCTGAGCCCCAAGGAGACCTCCTTCTGCTTGTTCAGTGGTTCGTTCAACAAACACCTACTAAGAACCCAACGCTACGTGAGGCACTGAGGCAAAGGCCGAGATGACCCGTCAGCTTGGGAAACAGGGCCCCGATTAACTCCAGTCACTGCCACTGGGGAAAGATCACCTAAGATGAATTCATTCACCAAAGGGACGAAAACTTCATAGCAAATAGTGGGGAATTAAGGGCTTTGAGAATTTCTCTTGCAACCAAAAGCTATGAAGATAAGCTGATGAACCTACAAAGATAAAATAAAAATAAACCTTCAAGGTGAGGGGTTGTAACAGCAAACTGGGAGCTAACTGCTAAAATCAACTAAGGTTAATCCAGTGCTGATGGGGTCAGAGTACATTTTTACACAAAACTGTAGAGCAGACCGATGGGCTAGTCTTGAGCTTACGTTTCCTCTCACAGGACGATCAAGAGGGACTCCCCACCCCCCAAATGTTCTAGGGCTTCCTCCGTTTTCCCAAGGCCTTCTCTTCGCTCCCTGGTATGTACCTCACTCTGTTGGAACTACCTCCTCGGTTTCCTCTCGCTCATTTGTCATCTAGTCAGATTCTGTCGACAAGTTTCAACCAACCCAGCGGTCACTTCCATTGGCGTCATGAAAGGCTGCGTCCTGAGCGTGATGTGTGGTTTCACTTGGCAACCCATTCACGTTATATTGTGAAAATTCTTCTGAAGGGCAGGGATGAGAGCTAACGGTGAGGAGAGACGGACAGAGAGAAAGTGGTGTTGACAAGGGGTCTAAGTTTATAAGCAATTTATTGGAGAAGGGTTTCATCCTGTGATAATGGTCGTCTCCCCAGGCAACCTCTGAACTGAGGTGTCCCATAAAGAAAGTTTGGATTACAAGGTCTTTCCTCAAGTAGATGTGCACTCTTCTTGGGATATTCGTGCAAATCCTTTCCATGAGGAGCCCTGAGTTTCTAAGATTAACCCCACCTAACATCACAACTCCACCTTGATCCTGAAGTAAACGTGACTGAAGAAGTTCTCTGAGGAAAGCGTGAAACTCCTGCCCGCTGACAGTCACGTTTAGCCGGGCTGTCTGGTAACCTGTTGCCACTTGGTATTTAAAAAGAAACTTCCAGCCTCCCCCGTCCCCTTGCTGGAAACCTGGATGGGACAGACCACTGAATTCAGGTTTCAAAAAAAGACTCCGTTCTCAGGAGGGTCTCAAAGACTCCCATCACTCTAAAAATTTATAAATTAGGTCTTTATCCTTCATAACTCCTCTGGCCTTCTGCTTGCAGATGACTTCACTGCCAAGCCATCTGTTAATTCCAGTGATTAGTACCAAGCTATCAGAATAGTTTACAGAGGAGGGAAATTAAGCATCCTTTAAAAAAATATTTTTCAAAAACATTCTCTTCCTCTCCTCTTCATAACTTGTTGACAGGAAGATTCGCCAAAAATGAAGAAGAGGAAGAGTCAGTTACAACATCTTATTTCAGCCCATGGACACAAGTATTCTTGCCTACTTAATTTAAGAGGTTTCACTGATTCCAGTTGACCTACAAGGATCAGGACCAAAGATTTTCCCTACCTTTTAATTGGGAAATTCCGCCCCCCCCCCCCCCGCCCCAAAGACCCTTTCCAATTTCTTTGTTGGGTTTCATCAAGTCCCCCCAAGTTACAGCCCCTCAGGCACCCAAACTAGATGATTCTATCGCTGTCCCGCCACGGAAAACAGGTCCTCCTTTCCCCTGGACCCTGCAAAAACAAAAACAAAAACCAAAACCACGTACACAGCTGCATGCATTCACGAGCACACTGGTGCACACACACACGCACACACACGCACAGACATGGCGAGGTCAGCTCCCTCACTTAGAAGCCAGCCCTGATCTCTCCATGCGGGGCCTGCCAGGTCAAAGGATGGGAGAAAGCTATTTGTCCACGGTGGACGACCTAGGCCCATCGTCAGGCTCCTATGAAGTCACGGTACTTTTCTTCAAACACCCAACACTCAGAGAGCCTGTCGCTCCTCTGTGAAATGCCGGTATGAGCAAGTGGTGGCAAAAAAATTCCCAAGCCCCTTTGATTTCCAGGAGGTATTTATTTTAGTGCACTCGCCACCCTCCAACTCAACGTTGTCCAGCACGACCTGTCCAGCCCACGCTTGCTGCTTTACCCAACCAGCCATCCCTGTTCACACTCTGACACTTCAATGAGGGACAGGGGGCGATTAATACTCCCTGGGCAAACGCTCAGCCCACATCCCGCAGACTCACACCTGCTCTTAACGGACGTCCACCACGTTCTTCCTAATTGCAGGGGAGGGAGCCCTCTGAAAACGGGCACCAGTGACCCAGGTCTCTGGCTCAATCCACTTCTCAAATAATAAACACGAAAGCATTTGTCACCACTCTGGGCTATCGCTGGGACATCATAATACCTCTGTGTGGGCTACGTCCCGGGGGAGGGGGGTCTTAAATATGAATGGCCCCTCATTTCTTAGCTCCCCATTTAGACTTTGCTTCTGACAGTGTGTGTGTGTGTGTGTGTGTGTGTGTGTGTGTGTGTGCGTGCACGCGCATGTGTGTTTACCCATCATTCATTGTGCCCCAGTTTGTTCTGAAGCTTTGGTATGAAAAGCTCACGCCGAGATAAGAAGTATACAGAAGTGGGATTTCTCCCAACATGGAGAGAGTCTCGAGATCCCCTCCGGGAGCCCATACAGATAGGAACAGACCCTTCCCCCCAGGATGAGAGAAGCTTTCAAAGGGAAGGAGGAGTAAAAGGGACAATGAAAGGTCAGACGCTTCCCAACTGGTGTCCCTGCTCACACTGGGGCCCCCAGGGTCACCATGAGCACACTGGGTACGTGTGCAAATTAGGAGGAGGCGCCCATTTCCGCTGGTGGACTGTGACAGGGAGGGAGAGGGGAGCCGGGGCTCCCTGCTTTGGTCTGACAGCCCCACAGAGTGCAAGGCTGGGCAAACCGGGCAGCTGGACTGCTGGCCCTGCTGGCACAGTCCCCGCGGCCCTACACAGAGGGCCTGCCCGCGCCCTCCCCAGCCTGCCCCTGGGCTTCTCCCTAAAGAGGAGCCGATGGGTCCCCTGGCCCGACACACCCGTCCTGGTATTGAAGCCACTTGGAGCCGCTTGGACGACTGTTCCGCCAAGTGGGGAACAGGCCCGGCCGCTGGTGGGCTGCACGACTCCCTCTTCACGACTATGCGCCAGTTTGGTTTACAAAAGACCGTTCCTGCCTCAACTCTTCGCACACAATAAGAGCACAGTAGATGTGCGTCCCTCGACACCGAATGTCCACACGTGCCACTCCTTTTTTTTCACCTAGAAACACATTTTAAGGTCGCTTCCGTTGGCTCACAGACGGGGGGAGAATCGTAGAAGCCAAGCGGTTCAACGATGGCCCCCAAAATGGTACGTCCGAGCCCTAACTGCCAAACACGTGACTGTGACCTGACTTGGACAGAGTCTTTGCGGGTATAATTAAATTGAGACTCTTAGAGTGAGATCACCCTGGATTTGGGAGCGGCCCTAAACCCCACAACAGGTATACTTACAGGGGGATGACACGGGCGGCGGGGGGGTGGGGAACCTGATCCACAGAAACACAGGGGAGAAGCCCAGGTGTCGACAGAAGCAGAGGCTGGACAGACACAGCCAGGGGACGCATGAGCCACCAGAAGCTGGAAGAGGCAGGAAGGCTCGTCCCCTACAGCCTTTGGAGAGAGTGTGAGGCAACCGGCCTCCACAACCGTGAGAAAATTCATCTTTGTTGTTTTAAACCGCCAAGTTTGTGGCGATTTTTCCAGGTGGTGCCCAAGTGAGGCACCGCCCCAGTGACCGTCTCCCGCCTCCCACCGGGGCCCGGCGCGCACTGGCCCATCTGGGCTGTCTGCCCTCTCGGGAGTCTGCGTTCTTGCCCCCGAGCCCGTCCTCACCACCCGCCAGTCCAGAAAGCTTCTGTTCTACTCTCCCTACATCTGCGTTTCCGGACGAAACCCGTCTCTCAAGAAAACTCCCCCAACGCTGACCTTGTCCTGTGCAAACAACGAAAACACCTATCACCACATGCCCCACGCTCACTGGGCACTCAGCCCACGCCGGTTCTCACGGAGGTAGGCTTGTCGTGCCTGGCAGATAATGACAAGCGGCATTTATCAGTCGCCGTGGGAGCGGCACGGTGCCCAGTGGATCCTCGTGTGGAGCCACTGGGTAGGTAAAGCCTTCGTCGACGGCCTAGCTGTGCGGGCACAGACCCCCAGTGTGATCTGAGCGAAGGGCGAACAGCTAGTGTGTGTGTCGTCACCCGTCACCACGGCAGGGACCGCTGTCCTCTTCAGGGCAGAGTGCGCTCGCTGCTCAGTGGCATAAACGTGGCACCGGATGTGAGTCTCCCGCGGCAGCCCGGTTTCGCCGTCTTTAAGGTGCTGGGAGACCGCTGGTGGGAACGTTCTGCAGTCTGGGATAACTGGCAGAGTTCCAGGGGGTTCTGGTGGGTTCTGCGGGGGGGGTGGGGGTGGGGGGGGTGGAGTACCACACAACCAAATCCCTCCGGGCAGTTCCCCGGGCTGCATTGATGGAGGAGGAAAGCAATGGAGTTGGGGATGTGGACATCCACTGGAAGAAAGGGTAAAGCTGGGCAACCTGGGGCATTCCACCTACCGCCCCGCCCCCGCCCCCTCCCAGCCTTTCCCACCTGATTTTAACCCTTGATGTTCCATAGCAAAGACAATGTATTTCCTGGCCAACCGGTGGAACAAATACTTACCTCAATTTAAATTCTCACCAAGAAAAAAAAATAAATTCTCACCAAGAAACAAGCCACAAGGAACCCTTGTCCTGGCCTACGGGAGAGGGCTTGGGGCCTGGGGGGGTGGGGTGGGGGGGGGGGGGAGGAGGGGAGCACGAAAGAGCCACCCGCCTGCAGGGGGCACTGGTGCTACACAAAGGTGGAGGGGGAGGTGCCCCAGCCAACTCTCCCCAGGGACCAAAACCTCAGCCATCAGACACAGCCCAGGGTCAGCCCTTGAGCCAAAGAGACAATAACCAGCCACAAAAGGATGGTAATTCAGTCACTGCTGGCCAGATGGGACCCTGCAACCTTTCCACAGACGACCTTCATTTTTCCCAGTCGACACCTTGCAAACAAGACTAAGGCCGGGCGCGTTATTGCTGGGGAGGGGGAGAGAGGAGGGGGAACGGAGGTCCAGAGAAGCTGAGTGATTTGCCCTGATTGCCCAGTGATTACGGCTTAAAATAGTCCTTTTTCCAGGAAGCACCGCCCATTAGTTCATCCTTGGTTTGTTTCTGGGCATGACGAGGTGCCTCTGACCGCTTGCGTGTGAGCAGCTCTCGTGCGTCGTCGCCGCTCATCTTTCTAGTTCACATGGCCGCACAAGCCCCCCGTGGACCCACCGCAAAGAATCGAGTGGACTTCCGTCTCAAAGACGGGGTCCCCAAGAGTTCGGACTCACGTTTTCGAGGTCCCGGGAGAATCTGCACGCAGCGCAGGGCCCGGCACACCTGGCCAGTGCTGAAGGATGTGTGCCCACTTCTCAATATCTCAATGTTCTCCCCGCTACTTTGGGGTCACGGTGACTATCCCCCAGTTGTCACACTTGAGTCCTCACACCTTCAGGGCTCTCGAGGGCACAGCTGGCTGGCTGTTGCCCACCCTGCATCCCCAGCATCTGACGAGGGGCCTGGGCCCTTGCTGTGCCCAGTTGGGACTCACCTCCAAGGAGAACATTACGTGCCGTTTCTGAAGAAGGCTTCCTGGGGGTCCTGCGTGGGCCCAGGCCCTCGAGTGGGGGGAGGTGGCGGTCTTTCCTCAGCACCCTGGGTGGCCTGTGCAGTCCGCCTCCTCTCAGCTGAACGCGGCTCTGTAAGAAACCCCCTCTGCGCCTGTGGGACAGAGAAGCACACGTGTGGTGAACAGTCTTGAGAACGTGTGCCCGGAAGCCCACGCACAGACACTGATAAAGGCGACGCTCAGACAATGAACCCCAAGTCCCCGTGGGGCGCCTGGGAGAACACAAGGCCTCCACCTCTGAGCAGCCTGTCAGCTCGGAAACTCCTCGTCCTTCCTCCCACCGTCTCCCCCGCTATGACACGGGGCTAGATTGTTGTAGGGACTAAATGAGATAGTGCTTACGAAATTCTTTCCATGCGACTTAGCACAGAGCAAATGCTCAGCGAAGGTTAGCGGCTGTGTAATTAAACACCGAATCACATGGGCTTGACTGCTTAATAGGCAAGCTTCTCAATACGATTCCCTGCAATGACAGAAACGTTCTAGAATCCGCACTGACCAGTAGAGTGGCCACGCACCACGGGCGGCTACTGAGCATTTGAAATGTAGTTAGTGTTTCTGAGGAACTCACGTTTACATTTTATTTCATTTTAATGAATTTAAATCACCACGTGTGGCGAACGGCTACTGCCTTGGACACTGTGGGCTCAGAGGGTCTACTTTGGAAACATGGGCATCGTAGACTTGCCATGCGGAGAAGCCCTTCCAGGGGTCTCATCCCCAGAAACAGTATTCACATCCCAGTGGGAGGACACGACAAGGGTTGAGAAAGAAAATACTAGGGCTTACACTTATTTGTATCTAGACTTTCTTGGATCTACAGCTGTACGCCCTTTTTAATATACATAATACATTAGTGGAGTAAAACAAACATGTAATTCCTAGGTAAACAATCGTGCATTTATTAGGCTACGCAACCAAAAGCAGACCAGCGAGCTGGTCCCGTGCCACCATTTTGCAGGCAAAAGAACCAAGACGCAGAGCAGCTGCCGTGTTGCCCTATGACACGCAAGACCGCGTAGCCAAGTGGGGCCAGACCCTTGACCCGGTGGCCCGCACCATTTCGCCCAGGCCGCCATGAGCGGTCAGTTCTTCGAAAAGACCTTCGCACTGCCTCTCCCTGCCCACTTAAGTAACAAGGACAGCCTCTCTTTTACAAGCCTCAGTTTACAAGAACCCTACTCCCAGACACTCTTCAGTCTGGGGCGAAGGTGAGGCGACCTGCTTGGCCATTTTCCTTTCTCATCTGTCTGAGCCGCTGCCAGCTTCCAGCTGCAATCCCCTAATCATCAGCGCCGCTCACAGAATTTTAAGTAAGATCTGCAGAATGCTGTATTCTCTTAGGAGCTGATTTTTATGGCACCAACAACGAGAAAGTGACTTTTTGTTCATCTTTCTGCAGTCTACGCGTTTGGGAGAGGCTCGGCTACCTCCCTGGCCTTGGACAGGAGCTGTCATCCCCCAGGGGGGCCCTGCCTTGTTCTCTGAAGCAGTCGCCCCCGCTTGTCAAGACCACAGGTTCCTGGAAGAGCTATCTGAGCCAGGGTGGGGAGCTAATCACAAGCCCCAGGACCAGTCAGGGCTCCTGCTGGGCCCAGACAGAGAGTGATTTCAAAGTGTAGAGACAAAGGGAGGGAGGAGGGTGGGGCGATGAGGGAGAATTCTTCTCTGTGTGCTGTGGGTCACCTTTACCCCAAGCCAGTGGGTGACTGCCACAAGCCTGCAGACGTTAAGAAAGGCACAGTTTGAACTACAGAGAGGTTTTGCTTTCGGAAAACGGCCTAGTGAGGGACTGCAGTCAATGAAAATAACTAGGAGACTGAAGAGTCCCAGCCCCTGAACCCAGCTCTCATTAAGGTGGAATCTGGGCCCCCTCTGGCCCTCATGGGACTGCCTTTGGAGCACTATTTGATTTGGTCACGGTCACAGGTCTGCTTCTCCCGCCCCTGGGCTCTCTCAGAAGGTTCTGCGTGAGCCCCTCGGGGAGCGCCATCCTCTGGGCACGGACACACCAGGTGTGGCGGGGGGGCAAGCCTGCACCATCACCCAGGCCTCCTGCAGTTTAGCGGATGCCACGAATGCCCGTCTCGACCACCTCCCCCCACCGCTCCAGATGCTGGGGTGCTGGCTGCTGGTGACTCACATCTACCCCCTTCTCGAGAGGACTGCCCTTGGCTGACGGGAGCCATCTTGCCTAGAGAAACCTGGGAGAGCTTGCACACACCCCAGGAAGGGCCCCTGGCCACTGGCAGCTGCAGGGGGTGATAGCTCGGCCCCTGCGTCCCGTGGTGGCCACTCTCTAGGGCATTCCACACTCCAGAGCTCCCCGTGGGATCAGGCAGGACTGGACACTCAATGCCACACCCCGCTTAGTCCTTCCCTTGCCCTGGTCTGCTTCTCTCACTCCTGAGAGCCCTCCCTCCGCAAATCACCTGTCCAGGAATGCCCATCTCGGCCTCTGCTTCTAGGGAGCCCGACCCCAGACATGTGATTCGCATGTTTCCCGTCTCCTCTAACCCCCATTTGCCTATTTTCCCCCCAGAGACGCTCACTCAGATACGTCTGACAAACATCCTTGGATACGTGAGGATCCTTACAAATACATGGTGTCGGGGCGCCTGGGTGGCGCAGTCGGTTAAGCGTCCGACTTCAGCCAGGTCACGATCTCACGGTCTGTGAGTTCGAGCCCCGCGTCGGGCTCTGGGCTGATGGCTCAGAGCCTGGAGCCTGTTTCCGATTCTGTGTCTCCCTCTCTCTCTGTCCCTCCCCCGTTCATGCTCTGTCTCTCTCTGTCCCAAAAAAAAATAAAATAAACGTTGAAAAAAAAAAAATTTAAAAAAAAAAAAAAAAACAAATACATGGTGTCACTTTTGCGTGTGACTTTGTCCCACAAAGCCATGCTTTTTCTCACTGTGGTTTTACTCAAGGCTACCTTTTTACATCCTATCTAGGTTTCTGTATTTATGTCTAATTTGCTGTTAGCTGACCTGCAGAGTGGTTTACAGGGTTTTTAATAAGCTGCCACTTAAGGTCCAGATTTTAAATTGAATTCCTATATTCAGTGTACCCTCTGCCCTCTTGGTCTCTCCAGAGGTCTGCCTTCAAGAGCCACCATTACTGACACACGAGATCGGCACAACGTTTTTGTTTATAGGCCTCAAGGAAAACTGCTCAGAACAAAAAAGCCTTCTTGCCCCGCATCCGCTCCAGTGGGGACACGGGTGCCTGGTTGGCCAAGGTCAAGAGCTCAGGGGACACCAGTTTTAACTAGAGTTCAGTGAGAAGCTCTCCAAAGGAGGCAGGGTGAGGTTTTTGAGGCCGGCTGAAAGCCACCGGCCACCCTGCCTCCTCCAACCACACCCTCCCCACCCCACACACACTCACTGCCCCTTTGATCAGCCAAGTCTGAGGGGCAGAAGGCGGATCCGAGGAGAGGGTCTTACACGTTTATCCCGGGGGGTGGGGGGAACATGTGCTGTCATATCATCCCTTTCGTTTCATCCCACAGGGAACGAAGCAAAGCGACTGGAAGTGGAGGCAAGCAGACCTCAGTGTCCCGCTAAGCAGAACACTGTGGTCAAAGCTTCCGGGGCCTTGGTGACTGTGACACAGGGTCTCAGCCAGGTGTGGTGGCAGCCACCACACCTCGTTTGTGTCTCCACCTCACCTCAGAGACCGTGCCATCACTCCTGAGAGCCCTACCTCGTTGACCAAGGAAACTCGGTCGGGACTGAAGTGAGCAGGCCCCCGCCTCAGGCAAATAAACGCCCGCTTTACAAGGAAAAATGTCATTCTCGGCGCCCGGTTTTCTCTCTGCCCCGCACCTTCGATGACTCACATGTACCTTGGGGTCTGCAGTGCATGCCTCCCCCAGATGACCCCCAATGCCTTCCTCGCTCACGCCGACCCACTCGGGACTTGACAGCTCATTGTTCCGTTTGGCAGAAGCTTCACAGAACAAGCGTTTCGTGCTTCATACGGCACTGGCCACGGTTACAAATTAATCAATAAAATCCAATTCCATGGTCCAGCACTCGCTTTGGGCACGGCGGAGGCGCGGTCTGTGGGCACTCTGGATCTCTATGCCTCTGGTTAATGTCAGGGCAATTAGGCATCCAAGTACGAACTTGCTACATTTTTCCATTTCCACACTGAAAACAGATCCTGCATTTTCTAATCTCTGTCCTTTAGCTCATGGACTTTCCTTAATGAAAACAACCTCTTCCATTACAGTGTGGTATTTGAAGTAGGGAACAAACAAAGAGACAAATGACATCTAATGGAGGACCCAGAGATGAACTGCAGGTAGGAGTGGGAAGTTAAAATACAGCAAATAGGTGAGGAAAAAAAAGGTGGTGGGGGGGGAATCAATCCGGAGGTCTGAAAGCTTTTTATATAAAGGTCCAGATAGTAAATATTTTAGATTTTGCCGACCACATACCATCTCACCACCTATTCTTTACATATGTAACCTTTTAAAAACGTAAAAACCACATCTAGCTCTCAAGGGCATACAAAAACAGGTCAAAAGTCGAGTTTGACCCACAGTCCACAGTTCTCTATATGGACAAAAGTAAAAATAAATCCTTCCTTACATTGATATGTATATAGAGAGAACACAGGGGAATATATTTCTGTGTTTGTGACACTGGGAGAGTGAGCGTAAGGAAAGACCTCTTAGGCAAGACCAAAAAGTAATGCTCGTAAAGGACAAGGCAGTCCCACCCGACTATTACCAAAATATTCACCTTCTCGATGATAAAAAGAAGACCACTTCCGACAGTACAGGTGGCGAGTTACTCTGGCTGACTACTACCACACCCACCTTTATACTGAAAACAAGTCAAAATGCAGATTGAAGTATAACAATGTTCAAAACTTTATATTTCAAGTTCAAAACCCAAGTGAAAGCTGAAACCTAAAAAGAGAGTTTTCATCTTGAGAGCGTTTGCCAAACAAACCAGGTGAGCTTGATCTTGTGTTTTTGTTTAGTTTTTAATTTTTTTTTTAACATTTATTTATTTTTGGGACAGAGAGAGACAGAGCACGAACGGGGGAGGGGCAGAGAGAGAGGGAGAGACAGAATCCGAAGCAGGCTCCAGGCTCCAGCCCAGAGCCCGATGCGGGGCTCGAACTCATGGACCGTGAGATCGTGACCTGAGCTGAAGTCGGACGCTTAACCGACTGAGCCACCCAGGCGCCCCTTGATCTTGGTTTTTATGGTCTGGGGAAGGGGGCCCGTAGAGGGAGCAGGATTCAAACCCAAACCCAGAACCTACCCTGGGGACCCTAGAGGCACCCAACGTCTGTACTCCTGCAAAAACTGAGACCTCAGAGGGCCGTACCCTTGATACAAGGGTGAATTAGAAATAAACACTCTATCCCCACCACCTTCCCCGGGAGACACTGAAAAACTCCACTCTTATCACTAAGTGACTAAGTGAAGGGGGCAAAGTCTCTTCCGTTAATTTTATAACAATAAGACAGTCTTTTCATGGGTTTGCAATCTGAATTCACAGTACACATGACACAAAAAAGCCTAAAACTAAGAATTTTACTTAAAGTAGTGCCCAGTACATGCCTTCAGGCACCTAGTGGGTGGATGGGTGGGGGGGGGCATTACTGGAGAAACCTACCTCCAACCCAAGTCCCAAAGTTCCAGAAATCTCAGCTCACCATCAAAAATCCAAAAACAAATAAGGAAATAAGTTCCTGCAAGTGAGAATTAATACCTAAAACAGAGTCAGACGTGCCACAACTTTCTATGCTGGCATTATCAGATGTAAAAAATTAAGTGTGTTTTTAGAAAAGGTTGAAAATAAGAGCAAAGATTATAGAATTAAAAAAAAAAAAACTAAAATTCATATGGAACCATAAGAGACTCCAAATAACCAGAGCAATCTTGAGCAAGAACAAAAGAACAGGCAGCATCACACTTACTGGCTTTAAAATATATTACAAAGCTACAGTCATAAAAATATCATGGCACTGGCATAAAAATGGATACATCAACTAACGGAACATAACAGAATGCGATAAAGAGCCCAGAAATAAACCCACACGTCTATTGTAAGCTGATTTTCAACAAAAGCGGCAAGAACATACAATGGGAAAATGAGTCTCTTCACAAAATAGGGCCAGGATAACTGGACGTCCACATGCAAAACAGTGAAATTGGACCCTTACTTTATATCATACACAAAAATCCAATCAAAATGGTTTAAAGACTTAAACTGCAAATGTAACACTCTTAAAAGAAAAACAAAGGGGGAAATCTTGATATTGGCCTTGGCAATGATTTCTTGGATATGATATCAAAGGCAACAAAAACAAAAATCACCAGCTGGGACCACATCAAACTAAAAAGCTTCTGCACAGCAAAGAAAACCATCAACAAAATGAAAAGGCAACCTACAGAATGGGAGAAAATATTTGCAAACCATATATTTGAGAAGAGGTTAATACCCAAAATATATAAGGAACTTCTGCAACTCAATGGCAAAAAAAAAAAAAAAAAAAAAAAAAAAAAATGCCCGACTTAAAAAAAACAGGTAAACAGCCTGTTATGTATGTCAACCACACCCTGGGTGACTCAGTCAGTTAAGCTCAGGTCATGATCCCACAGCTCATGAGTTCAAGCCCTGTGTCGTGCTGTATGCTGACAGCTCAGAACCTGGAACCTGCTTTTGGATGCTGTGTCTCCCTCTCTTTCTGCCCCTCCCCCACTTGCACTCTGTGTGTTTCTCTCTCTCAAAAATAAATAAACATTAAAAAAACTTTTTTTAAATGGGTAAAATATGAGTAGACCTTTCTCCATAGAAAATCTAGAAATGTGAGAAGACATACGAAAAGGTGCTCAATATCACTGATCATCAGGGAAATGCAGGTCAAAACCACAATGAAAGATCACCTCACACCTGCTAAGATGTCTATTATCAAAAAAAATAATAAAAATAAAAGATAGTAAGTATTGACAAGGATGTGGAGAAAAAGGAATCCTTGTACTATGTTGGCGGGAATTAGTACATCCACCATGGAGAGCAGTACAGAGGTTCCTCAAAAAATTAAAACTAGAACTACCCCATGACCCAGCAATCACACTCTTGGGTATATACCCAAACAAACTGAAATGAGGACCTCAGAGAGGTAACTGCACACGCCTGTTCACTGCAGTACTGTTTATAACAGCCAAGATATGGAACCACGCCAAATGTCCATCAATGGATGAATGGATAAAGGTGTGGGATACACAATGGAATACTCCTCAGCCTTAAGGAAACAAGGAAGTCTTGCCATTTGCTGCAACACGGATGAACTTGAAAGATGCTACGCAAAGTAACGTAAGCCAGATACAGAAGAATAAACAGTGCACGACCCCAAGTATCTCAGAAATCTAACACAGCCAAACTGATCAAAACAGAAAGGAGAGTGCTGGCTGCCAGGGATTGGAGGGAGGGGGAATCAAGGAGGTGCTGATCAAAGGGTAACACAGTTTCACTGTGTGAAAGATGAATGAATCCTAGGGAACTACCGTATGCCACAGGGCACATAGTCAACAGTGCTGGATTATGTACTTAAAAATTTAAGAAGGTAGATCGTATGTCAATGTTCTTACCCCCCCCCAAAAAGGAAAGAAACTTCTAGAAATTACAGATAAGTTAAAGACATCATATGTGGGCATGGTTTCAGGGTGTACACTTAACCTTCAAACTCATCAACATGTATACATTAAATATGTCAAGCTTTTACATATGCCAATCATAGCTCAGTAAAGAAAAAACTAGAGAGCAAGAGACTATAAAAAACGATCAAGCAGGTCTGAAAAATAATTAAGTGGAACTTCTTGGAAATAAAGCATAATATACACTAACAATTAAATTCAACACTCGACAGATCAGTAAAAGTTGGGGGGCAGGGGGACAATTAACAGGCTGTTGCAATAGTCCAGGGGCTTTTTCTTCTGACCAAGATGGTTTAACAGCAGCGAGATTTATCCTCCCAAAAAAACAAAACAAAACAAAACAAACAGGCAAATGAATAAAACAATGGTTTTCGAGACATGAGTCAAGTAATGAAGGCAGCATCCCCTGAGAGCAGAGAAACAAATGAGGCGAACTTTGTAAGTGCTCAGCTTACACCATCTGCTGAAAAGACCGTACTTTCCTCCCTGAACTTGCCTTTGAACCTTTGCTGAAAATCAATTGACCAAATACATGGGGCCTATTTCTATACTCTCTAACCCGTTCCATTGATCTATGTGTCCACTATGATGCGAATACCATTCTGCCTTGGATATCTTAGCTTCACGGTGAGTCTTCAAATCAGGCGGTGCAGTCGCGACAGTGTTGTGCTGCCTCAAAACAGACAGACGAACACACAGTACTGAAACAATTACACGTCCACGTGCAAAGATAAGAGATTTCCCCTGTCACATGACACAGAAGAATTAGGTGAAAACGGGCGGCAGGCTTGAGTGTTAAACCTAAAAGCAGAAAACATTAGAAGAAAACGTAGGAGAAAAACATGGATCAGGCAGAGATTTTTGTAGCGATGACACCAAAAGCATAATCCAGAAAGAATGGTAGGTGGACTTCATCAAAATTAAAAATATATGCTCTTCGAGAGACACTGTTCAGAGAGTTAAAAAAAAAGGGGGGGGGGTGCGCTTGGGTGGCTCAGTCGATTTTAAGTGTCTGACCTCAGCTCAGGTCATGATCTCACAGTTTGTGAGTTCGAGCCCCACATCGGGCTCTGTGCTAATAGCACGGAGCCTGGAGCCTGCTTCCCGATTCTGTGTCTCCTCCTCTCTCTACCCCTCCCATGCTCGTGCTCTGTCTCTCAATAATAAATAAATGTCCAAAAAAAATTAAAAAAAAAAAAAAAAAAAAAACAAGGCACAGACTGGAAGAAAATATTTACAAGTCACATATCTGATGCAGGACTTACAACCAGAATATGTAAAGAATTCTCAAAACTCAACAATAAGAAAACAACCCATTTTTATGATGGCCAAAGGACCCGGACAGATACTTCACCGAAGAAGAAACATGGAAGACAAGCCCGTGAAAAGATGCTCGATGTCTTAGTCAGGAGGGAAGTGCAAATTCCAGCTTGTGAGACGTCGCCACGCATCTAGTAAAACGACTAAAGTGAAAAACAGGGCCACACGAAGGGTCGGCAAGGCCGTGGAAAGACGGGAAGTTTCACGTGGCTAGTGAGGGCGTGAAATAACGCGGCCGCTTCGGAAAATGTTTTGGCAGCTTACCATGAGTCACACATCTCCCATATGAGCTAGACAGTCCACTCTTCGATATCACTCAAGGGCATGTAAAGTGTACATTCATACAGGTAAGAGTCTGTTCCTTTGACTTTTTTCTTCTTTGTTTGTTCATTTCAGGTGGGGGGGGTGATGGTGAAACAGGTGCAGGGGATAAAGAGCACTCTTACCCTGATGAGCACTGAGTAACGTATAAAGTGGGGAACCAGTAGATTGTATACCTGAAACTAATATAACACGGTGTTAATTATACTTGAACAACAACAAAAATAACCAGTTCAAAATTTTAAAAAACGAAATATATATCCACAAAGACCTGCGTATGGGTATTTATAGTTTTTATGTGTCACAGCCTCAAACTGAAACAAACCATGAATGACTACCGACAAGGAAATGTATCAATTGTGACATATCCACTGGATGGCTTAGTACTTAGCGATAAGAAGGAACGAATTGATACACATGACGTGGATGAACCTCAAAATCATCGTGCTGAGTGAAAAAAAAGTCAGCCCCCCCACCCCACCCCCACACACAAAAAAGAGCACATATTGTGTGATTCCGTTCCTATAAAATTTTAGAAGAAGGGAACTACTCCATGGTTCCAGAAAGCACATCAAGGGCTGTCTGGGGAGGGGAGGGTGGCCGGAGGGAAGACGCATGGAAATTTGAGGGATTTTTGATACATTCATTATTCTGATTGTGTTGTTGGGTTTCACAGGTGTATACACACACCAAAACTTATCAAATTTTACACTTTAAATATGCATAACATTGAAATTCAATATACCTTAATAGAGCTTAAAAAAATAACTTCGGGGGTTGAGAAAATTCATAAAATTTTAAAGACAGCATCTAGATTTTCACACAGAAAGACAAGGTTGTTGAAAACAGAGGTTAAGACACATAAAAGAGAAGATCTAAGATACGTTATTTCAGGGTTCCAGAAAGAGAAGACAGAGAACAGGGTAGAGACAATGTTTGAAGAATGAAGGCAGAGAATTTTCTAGGTAGACATCAATCCACAAATCACAAAAGCCCAAGGGACTCCTAATGGAATAAATAATAGTAACATATACCTTTATACATCAAAGTAAAACAATGGAACACCAAAAATTAAAAGAAGATCTTAAAAGTAGCCGGAGATAAGAGACCAGAGAGGAGTACACGAATAGCTGACTTCTCCGCCACAAAATGGAAGCCAAAAGACAGTGCGGTGAGAGCTCTGATGTACGAAGAGCAAATGACCGTCAACCTAAGGTTGTACACCCAGAAAAAACAGTTTTCAACAAGGATGAAATACATGTACTTTCAGATTAATGAGAACTGAGATTCTTCTGCTCTAAAGGAAGTTTTCAGAAATATGTTTCAGACAGAAGAACGGTCCCAGAAGATCTGACATGTGAGAAAGAATGAAGGGGCAAGACATTTGCAATTATGTGGGTAAAACATATATAAATGGGCTTTTAAAAGACAGAAAATAGATGTGGGAAAATATCTGCAGTGTGTGTAATGGCAAAACACACGTACAAATCTAGGATATATACAGAATCCTACAAAGTCTGGATGCGCAAAGCATAAAAGCAAGCTAATAACAAACATCAGTAGGAATATGGGAGCAGAGCCAACCTTCACTTACACCTGGAGGAAATGTAAATTAACACACCCACTCTGGAGAGTGATTCAGTGATAACGTGTGAAGTTGAAAATGTGATTACCTTATAACCCAACAATTCCACTTTGGGGTGTATTCTTGGAAAACTTCTTGCATTGTGCTTAAGGAGGCATGCATACACATTCATTCGCTGCAAAGTTAGCAAAAAAAAAAAAAAAAAAAAATATATATATATATATATATATATGGAAACCATTTAAATGCCCACAAATAGAGGAACGGACAATAAAATGCGTCATACTTATGCAAGGGAGCACACTACAGCACTTACAATGAATGAATTTGGTCCAACATGGCTGGATCTTCAAAAAGACAACACTGAGTTATAAAGCAAACTGAAGAATGATAAATTCGGTATGATGTTTATACACACCCCCAAGGGGCGCCTGGGTGGCTCAGTCAGTTAAGCATCTGACTTCAGCTCAGGTCATGGTCTTGTAGTTCATGAGTTCGAGCCCCGGGTCGGGCTCTGGGCTGACGGCTCAGTCTGGAGCCTGCTTCCGATTCTGTGTCTCCCTCTCTCTCTGCCCCTCCCCCGCTCATGCTCTGTCTCTGTGTCAGAAATAAATAAACATTAAAAAAAATTTTTTAAATAAACATTAAAAAAATATAAAGACACAAAACAATCTCATGTATTATTAGTGTATACACCGATTTGTAAAATATGAAGACACAGATCGAAACAATCAGTGCCAAATATGTAAACCTACATAATTATCTTGTTTCATTTCATTTCACACAATATATAGTATACAAACTAATATTTTATTTTTTAGAGGCTCAGAAACAAATATGACAAAATATTAATATTTGTTAATTCTGGGCCATTACCTAGCAGTCTGTTATATATTTTTCTGAACTTTTCTGCATTTTCAAATGTTTTCAAAAAAAAAAAAAAAAAAGGAGTAAAAGAGAATAGATACTCTGCGACACGAATTCCACCATTTGCTGTGACCTAGGGCCAATGGGGAATCCCTGCTACAGTGTTTCGTTTTCTGGTGAAACGTAAGACAACTGAAGTAAAATGGGAGTGTGAATGAGAAAACAGACCCCTTTCCTGAGAACCCGCAAGCGGACGAACGACAGAGACATTCGCGTACACCCACGTACGTGAGCGGGTAGACACGTACGTCCACGGATGCATACGTGCATATATACGGTCATACACATGTGGCTGGACAGACAGATGGACAGGTGGACGGTGTGGAATAATGACCCCTCCCTAAAAGATGCCCATATGCTAATCCCCAGAGCTGTGAATAGGTTACCTTCCGTGGTAAAAGGGACTTTGTGAATGTGATTAAGGGCACAGACCCCATGATGACGAGGACGTCCTGGATTAGCCAGGTAAACCCAGCCTAACCACGTGAGTCCTTAAAAATGAAAGACAGGCAGAAGGTCAGAGAAATGAAGCTGGACAGGAAGGAGCAGGTGCCTGAAGAGTGAAAAGGGACCCAGCCCGCCCTTGCCGGTTCAGGACACACACGAGGGGCCACCAGCCACGGAGCAAAATTCTGCCAACAACGCAAATGAGTAGGAAGCCCATTCTCCACGGGAGCCTCCAGAAGGAACGCGGCCCTGCTGGCACCTTGATCTTGTCAGGTGACCCCTTAATGAGCTCTGACCTACAGAACTTTGAAATAATACACTGGGGTTGTTTAAAGACGCATCTACGTTAAACTGGTGGTTTGCTATAGCAGCAACAGAGATAGACGGTAGCCAGGTAGGTGGGTAGGCAGACAGCCCAAGCAACCCTTCATCAAATTAGCTTTTCGTTTGGTTATCTGCAAAGTAAGTGTATGCAAATCCTATGTTACTATTAACTTCTGTTACAAATTCGCCCTAAGTTACTATGAGAGACGGACAGGTTTCAACACATTGAAGACAAAACACGAGCTCTGTGCGTGGCTTCCAGAACAGTGAGCTGAAGCACCTCTAGGCACCACCTTTCAGCATTTTCCCCACACCAGCACCGAGAGCGAGCGCCGATCCGGGTCTCTGAAGCTGGACCAAATAGGAGAGAGAAGCAGCACATTTCTCCAAAAAGCTCTATCATCTAACGATGCCACCCACCACCAGAAAATGGATTGAGTTTGACATCTCATGCGAGTCAAACGAATTGGTCATCTCCTTGATCAGATCTTTGCAGGCCAAGGGCCATTGAATCAGTGGCTTCATAAGAAACTTGCCTTTAGAAGGAACTTTCTTAGAAGGCCAGCATCATATTCCCCTCCGAACACCTCCCCAGACATGCGTGTCCTTCACTAAGAGGACCATTCGTCATGAATGATCTGATGCAAAGCACTGGGTCAGAAAAGTCAACTGGTTGCAACTCTAATTCCATTAGCTGGGTGAGCCGGGGAAAGCTGGGCCTGGCAGACACAGCCTGGGGTGATCCTGTAGGTCACGCCTTTGTGTAATCCTCTCCTCTTGAGGATTTGCTGATGCAATTAAAGTTTCTAATCAAAAGGCAGATTATCCTGGGTGGGCCTGACCTAATCAGGCAAGCCCTTCAGAAGCTCTAGAAGTCAGAGACAAGGCAGCAGAGGCACATTCTGTCTCCACTGCTGGCCTTTAAGAAACAAGCTACCACAAGGGGCACCTGGGTGGCTGAGCCAGCTAAGCATCTCTTAGTTTCAGCTCAGGTCATGATCTCACGGTTTGTGAGTTCGAGCCCCGAATCAGGCTCTGTGCTGACAGTGCAGAGCCTGCTTGGGATTCTCTCTCTCCCTCTCTCTCTGCCCCTCCCCCACTCACACGGTGTCTCTCTCAGACAAATAAACAAACTTTAAAAAAAAAAAAAGCAGCAGGAAGCTACCATGAATTCTATGCCTCAAAAAAACGAATTCTGCCAACAGGCTGTGAAGGCAATGAAACCAGATGACGGAAGGGGGAACCACCGAAGTACAGAGGTCGAGGAGGTCCCACTGTGATAGTGAGGTCTTCCCTGGGCGGGGGGGGGGGGGGGGGGGGGGGGAGCCAGCTATGTGAACAGCCACAGGTGAGCTCTGCAGGAGGAGGTGGGGAGGGGGGGGTCTGCAAGTGCCAAGCCCCGAAGCTGACATGAACTCAGGACAGTTGTAAGCCAAAAAAGGTACAAACAACAAATGAATCACGGTTGCCCAATAAATGCTCAATGGACATAAAAATGTCAGTGGCCCCATTCTCACTTCACCCAGTCAGGGGCTCCAGGACAGAGCTGCCCAGTCTGAATTCAGACCCGTCCTGGTTCTACACTGGGGTCAATGCCCCCTCGCCTTGCCACCCACGGGCTCTTGCCGAGAAGCTCGCTGGCTGGGGAGGTGGTCATCTGCCCCTCCCCCCCCCCCCCCACCAGGCCGCACGTTAAGACCAAGGTTTGCAAACTCGAACGTCACACGACAGGGAGAGGTGGGGCCTGAGCAAGCTGGGGAGCACGGGCGCTGCCCACGAGGCAGTCACTCTCAGCTCCCGCCAGCTGCTGCCATGCAAGAAGGAGGGCCTGGCATCCCCAGGGCTTCAGATGTTTCAAGGCAAGCTGGAAATCCAGATTTTTCTGTGAACTCTCCTGGTATTCATTTGGCTACTAAGAGCCAAGACTTTTAGATACGGTCAGGCCTAACAAGATTCCCACACGGGCCATGTGCAGCCCAGGAGGTGCTGGGACACCTCTCCGGGCCTCCTGGGGCGTTGGCCTGGCACCAGCAGCCGCGCTGGGAAGGGTTCCTGTGCGGCCTCCACCTGTGGCACCTGGCACCTGGCAGGTACAGGGTGCTGAGCTGTTGCATTGGGTGGGGTCCCGGGAGGTGGGAGTGGCTAACAGGCACGCAAGCTCGGCCCTCTCCCCACGACTCCCGGGCCGTGACTGACACCCAGAAACAGCCTTGGCGGCTGTCACTCCGTGTAACCTAGCGCTCCTTCCAGGTCAGTCCAATGTGGGAGATACCGCTGGAGGGACGAGGCCACATGCCAGTGTCCCTGTGCTCCCAGAATCCACGGGCAGCTACTCTTCGGTCTGGCTAGTGTTCATTTGGTCTGAAAAGGGCACCCAAATATTCCCCAAGGGAGCCATCCCTCCCCCACTCTGCACGGTTCAGGGGTGCGGGGTAGGGCCGGATGTCCCCGTGACACAGAGCAATCCTTCTTTCATTTGGCGACGAACAGGTGGACTGAAACGTGGCTTGGGGCAACACTAGCGTGCCTCCTCCAAGAGTGCTCCCTGGGCCGGCACCCTTAGCATCACCTGGGAGCCCGTGGGAAACGCCAGCTCAGGCCCCAGACCTGAGGACTATGACTCAGCATCACAAGAAAACCCAGAAAACTCCAAGTGACTGTCAGGGCCACCCCAGGGTGTGGAGTGTAGAGCAACCGGGCTCTGGGGGAAGACTTGCTGATTCATATCTGGGTCCGTGAGGCCACATCTGGCCACCTGATCTGTCTGCGTCTCGGGCTCCTCGGGAGGAAAATGGGGCGGGGTCATTACACGGCACCCGGGGCACAGCAAGCCCTCAGCCGTGTCAGCCCTGGACACGCGGGCCTGGCAGACAGCTGAGCCGGGGCCCCATCTCCAGGCACGTCCAGAGGACGTGTCTTCTCCAGCCGCCGAGGTTCTGAGCAGCTGCAGGGAAGAATTCGGACCCTGCCCGGCCTCTTGAAGAGTATCTCGGGTTTGGGTCAAATACTGACAATGGGGGCAGAAGGTGGGAGCCTTCCAGGGAGGGGAGAATAGGGGGCCAAGACGCGGTGGGGGATTTGGGAAAGCAGCCGGGACCTGGGTTCGGAGTGTGAATTTGAGAATGGGAGAGGGGGAGGAGGCTCAAAGTCACCGTGAGCGGGACAGGAAGCCATGGGAAAAATCAGACAACAGCTTCTCGGGTGGCACGGAGGGGCTGGGGCCTGGCTAAAGAGGGGCCTTTCCCCCTTGTCCACAGTGGTTAGAGGGTTTGGAGCAAAGGGGCGAGACCATCAAAGAACGGTGTGATGAAAGAGTGTATTAGTAAAAACCTGTGCGTCCCATTTGCTGTCAGGAGATGCTATGTGTGCACAGACACCACAGGGAAAAGTCTGGAAGGGAGCGCCCCACGCACTAGTGGCATTACCCCGAGCACGAGGACTAGGATGCTTTCTCATCTCCTCTTTGCTCGTCTGTATTTCCCAATTTTTCTGCAAAGGACACGCACCGCTTGCATAAATAAAAAAAGCAATAAAAGCTGTAAATAATTAATGCACTCTCTCCTCAGGACTTAAGCCAGTGGATGTGTTTTCAACTCAGTTATTTCAAATATTTATTGGACTCCTGGCCTTGGAATGTCTGGCCCTCCAAAGAAACACACGATCCGATCGGGGGTAGGGGGACTGTGCAGATGGGCTGATGGAGAACCAACTGACTCCTTTACCCACGGACCCCAGACCCTCACTCCCACACACAAGCCCTTCCTCTGGAGCACACGGACAGCTCTGGAACCCCGCGAAGGTCTTCCCGGGAGTTAGTGAAACCGCCCCTCGCAGCTCCAGATACGCTGGGCACGTGTGAGACGCACAGTGGGTCACACACCCTACCTTCTGGAGCGGACGCTCAGCCTCTTCTGTTTGCCACTCCCCCGAAACAGCTTTGCCTTCCTCCAAGGCGGTCCTTTCTTCCATTCAGGCTCAGACACCCGCTCCTGGGACACCATCTCTGAGGCCACTGGGCAGAAGAGCTGAAAATACCCGGCACGTTGGCATCATACTGCTGAGAGCCCTACGGTGCTAACTGGGGGCCCAGGGGACACCGTGGCAGCCCTGCCCCCCCCCCAACTCCATCCATCTCTCTAGGAACCCCTGCATCCCGTGCCTAATTGCCTGGCGGAGGAAGGAAGGCCAAACTGGGTCTTGGACCCGGCACATTCTTTATTAATCGCCATTCTCGGGATCAAGAGCAGCCTGGGGCGCTCTGGAGTCCAGGCACTGTTCCGCACGGCTACACCAGAACCGAGGCTTCAGGACACTCTCCAGCTGCCCTGGCCCAAGATATCTCAGGGCAGGACATAACCCAGACACATGGATGCGCTCTTCAGTTGGGACCACACACCTACCACTTAGGTACCAGGTGGACACTCTACAGCACTCAGCCCCCTTCCCTTTTAGCCACTGCTCCCAGGAAACTCAGACGCAAGTTGAATCTGATCATAGTAATTGTTTCCCCAGTCCCCAGTACGGTAACTCTATTTTTTTTTAAGTAATCTCTACATCCAATGTGGGGCTTAAACTCACAACCCCAAGATCGAGAGTCACATGCTCTACCGCCTGAACCAGCCAGGCACCCCAACAACTCTCTCCTTTTAAGAGATGGGGTTTCACCTGGAATCTATCTCTCGGTAAGAGTTTCTGGTTTACAATCTTAGGTTACCCAGAGAACTCTCTCCTCGGCAGGGTTTCATTTCACTTTTTGCTGCTGCTACCAGGAAGCTCAGAGTAAAATTTAAGGCCTAGTGATGAAAAGTATCTCATCCCGGGTCTTGGGTGCAGTAATTCTTTCCCTTGACATTTCTGTTTGCAGGAGTCTGTTTTCTTTTGTGTTGCATTGTTCAGCCCTTGTCCTATCTTGCCCCGTATGTGACAGCTCAGCCTCCTCTGGGAGCAGACGGCAGGTGTTACGAGGCTGGCTTCCTGCTCCCTCTCCTTCACTACGAGTGCCGCCTGCCAAGCACGCTCCCCCAGCCCCAGGGCCCTGGGCAAGGTGGGAGGGGGGGGGGGGAGGGTTACCTTTGCTGTCCGCACCTGCCCTCCTTCTCCCAGGGCCGTCCTCGTCCGTCCTCCCACCACCGCCCTGCTCAGGGGCCGGGCACCTGGACCCTCGTCCCGGGTGCTGCCACCGAGGAAGTGCAGAGCCAAGTAGACAGAAGCGGTCGTTTCCTTCTGCTCTGTGGGCAGAGGCAGGCTTCGGCTCAGGCAACACCACGTGAGTCGGGGCTCAGCCCTCAAGGATGGGAAGGGGCCCTGGGCCCTGGTGCTCCGCAGGGTTTCTGAGTGGGTACACGAGGCCAGGTGGGGCCAGCCCGGGGACGTGGGGGCCGTGAGGAAGCAGCAGCAGGAACTGAGCCCGGCCAGAGGCCCTGAGGGGGGGTTTTCTGGGGCGTTCTCGGGAGGTCCGCCCAACTCCCTGCCGAGGGCACAGGGACTCAGGACACCCCCAGAGGGCCTGGCCCCCACTGAAGTGCTACCCACTTCAGTGCAGAGGTGTCGGGGCTCAGGGGCCCCACTCTTCTGGGTGGCACACGCTGGGGTGGGCAGGAAGGAGGTTGTGTCCCTGGAGGCACCGGATGATGAGCCAGGGGACGGCCCTGCTGCTGGGGTGTCGGCATCCAAGTCTGGCTTCTCCTCTCCCTGCACCCCCTTTCTCCTACCCCAGTGCCTGGACCAGCCGGGATCCTCCTCGAAGGTGTCTGCTCCACTGGAGGCCAAGCCCGTGGCTGGGCAGGGGGGCAGGCGGGTCCCCAGCCCTGGCCCAACAACGGAGGGCTGTTCCTCCGGCCACCTTCTCCTGCAGAGAGGGTCCTGGCCTCGTCTGGGACCCTGGGCGGTGGGAGGTGGGGGGCAGGCCTCACCCTGAGGCAGCCTGAGCAGGTACTTGGGGGGAAAGGCAGTGTCTGCCAGGGCAGTGAGGACGCCGGGGGCCTGGGGCTGTGTGGCCAGCTGGGGGTGACGTCCAGGGGACACAGCTGCAGGACACGGGTCCTGTAGGACCTGCCTCAGGGCCACAGATGGAACAGCAGAGGAGACACCACAAACTTCCGACGGCTTTGCTGGCTCCCCAGCCCTGCCCCCCGCCATGCCATCAGCACTCCCGTGCGGCTCTCCCGGCTTGTCCCCAGGATCACCGTCCTGGTTGTGAGATGGTGGGGAGGTGGCCTGCCCGGGGCCACTCGGGGTCTCTCCTTCTGCTCCCGCAGGCTCTGGCGGCTCCTGGCAGCTCAGCTTCTCAACCTTCAGCTTCTTTCTCTCCGATGGGAGCTTGTCCTCTGAAGGCTGGGGCTCCCCAGTGCCACCGCTGGGTTGCCTCGACACCGTTGGGGCCTGCTGGCAGGTCTCCTGGCCGCCCCCACCACGGGTGCCTCCTTCCAGGTTAGGGTCTGCCGAAACCGGCACGGGAGCCTCTAGGTTACCTCCCTTGAGGGGGCCAGGTGCTATGGGCTGCTGAGTCCCCAGCTCCAGCCTCCCATCTGGAGGAAGCAGAGGGCTCTTGCCGCCCGAACGGGGGGGTTCTCTGCAGCTGAGGGTGGAGGGTAAGGTGGCCCTGTTCACCCTGGGCTGGTCCCTGCCTCCTGCTCTGGCCGCCATCTCCCCCTCCGTGGCTGGATCCATCACCGGGAAGCCCTCCTGGGCCAGTGGACGTCCCCAAGGCCCCGGCTGGGTCCCCACAGACACGTCTCCATGGACAGGGGTCCGCCCACCCTGCGATGGGGCTGTGCCCTCGTCCCCTGCTACCTCTTCCTGGAGAGGACGACCTAGCTCTGCCCCACTCCCCACCGTCCCCTCCCGTGCCTTCTTGCCTCCGTGGTAGCTGGTTTTCATTCTCTGGTAGATTCTCTTGAATGTCTCTTTCCCATACACCTGCCACTTGTCCTGGGAGAACATCTTCAGCGGCCTCTGGCCGCACTTCTTCCCGGCTGCTCCGCCCCTGCTGGCCGCCCCCTCCCCCGCAGCCGCTCTGCTTCCATCCAGGTCCTCTGTGGGGGCCGGGCCGTCTCCGGTGAGGGGACACGGCAGGTCCTCCACGGCCGCCTGTCTGACCAGGGCCCGGGGGTGACCGCCGGGGACGTCCGCCGGCCGGGCAGGGGCGGGCCTGGGGCTCAGAGGCTTCTGCTTCCGGGGACCGGCGTGCCGCGGGTCCGGCGGCTCCTGCCACGTTCCCGTGCCCTCGACGAAGGGCAGCGAGTTGCTCCTGGTGATGGGCACGCACGCCACGGTGGAGGAGAGCTGGGTGGGGACGGAGCGGAAGAAGACTGGGCGCGCCTTGTCGGGGGGCGTGAAGGTAGAGCGGGCCGGGCCCAGGGCGGCGGGCTTCCTCCGGCCGGAGGGCAGCGCCCGGATGTCGAAGTGGAAGGAGTCCTTGTAGGTGTAGGGCATGGGCAGGTCGATGCTGCCCTGCTTGCACAGGACCGTCTTACGGGGCCGCACGTTGTCCAGCTGGGAGTCGTCCACCACGGCCTGGTTGTGAGAGATCAGCCAGGCGATGCGCTGTTCCAGCTGCCGCTCCAGCCGCGGGCCCGGGGCCGCCTCCCCCTCCGACAGGCCTCGCAGGGGGCTGCCGGGGGCCGGCGGCTGCTCCGCGCTGTCCGAGCGGGACAGGTAGCCCGAGTCCGTGCTCTCACACTTCCTCAGCCGGCCCTCCGAGGCCCTGACATCCCGGGCTTTCTCCGAGGACGGCGCCGCCTGCTGCCGCGGGGCGCAGGGCGGGCCGGCGGTCGGGGACGGCTGCTCTGGCGACTTCCGCCTCGGCTGGGTGCCGCCGGCCAGGGTGCGCGCGGGGGAGGCCGCGTGGGCAGAGTCCACGGGGGTCTCTCTGTCGGCCGGTGCGGACCCCGGACGGGGAACGGCTTCCAACTTCAGACCCAGGGTCTTAGCGACAGAGGACGGGTGCGTGGCTGGCACCGGGCAGCGCCCGGCACCCTGGGCGCCTGGAGAGAGGGGCCTCCCGGGTCGGCTCTGGCTCCAGCCGTCCCCTGCGCCCGCTGCCCTGGAGCGCTCTCCGGCCCCGGCCCCCTCCTCCGGGAGGCCGCCGCCCCCTCCCTCAGACTCGGAAGACAGCCGGGAGTGGCTGAGGTGCGTCTGGGTGCGCCTGTGCTTGTACAGGTTGCTCTGGGTCTTAAAGGCGATGCCGCAGGTGGCACACGGGAAGGGCCTCTCGCCCGTGTGGGACCGGATGTGCTTCTCCAGAACGCTGGGCTTCAGGCAGTCGCGGCCACAGTGTGGGCAGAGGTACTTGCCGGCGTTCCGCACCTTCCCCGGGCTGCCCAGCGTGGGCCCCAGGCCCGGCGACAGGACGGGCAGCGTGCCCACGATGTTCACGGTGAGGGTCGGGGCCGCCGGCTTCCCCGCCTGGGTGGGGCCGGGGCCCTCGGGCTGCAGCAGGGGGCTGAGGATAAAGGGCCCACCGCCCCCATCCAGGCTGCCCGTCACCAGGGGGGCACGTGGCTGGAGGCCCCCCGGGGGCCCCGTGTGGTACAGCGGGATGGGCAGGGCCTTCAGGAACACGGCGGGGGCCAGACCCTGCTCCGCCGACAGAATGACGGGGCCCAGGGTCAGGTGAGGCGAGACCTGCCCACCTGAGGCTCCCGGGTGTCCAGGGGCAGGGGCTGGCTGGTCCCGGGCAGGCGAGGCAGGGCGACTGAGTTCTGGCACCTCCATCCTGCTTCATCCGGGTGGCCCAGGATGCCTGGCGACCTGTGGGCAACAACCAAACTTTACCACGGTACCTCTCTTCTCTGATCGTGCAGTAAACTCTTCCCTGCCCCCACCAGGCGCGCCGTCACCCCACTGAAGCCCGGGAACAAGCCCCCTAGGGAAGCACCGTCATCCCCACGTTAGGAAAGGGGGGGACAGAGGCTCCAAGAGCGGAAGCGACTTCACAGGGAGCTGACACATGGCAAAGCAGGATCCGGACCTGCTTTGAATCCTGTCTATTTCACATGCCGAAAGGGAACTCTTGACTCCCGCCCCCTACCCAGGCCCACGGCAGTCTTGTCACTGTCACTCCCAACACCCAGCACAGGGCCCTGTGCAGAGGGGACACTCAGAAAATGCGCTGACTTCATGAGACAGAAAAGTTCACGCTGGGACTCAGTTTCCAGACCTGTAAAACGGGCAGAGAATCGGCACTGCCCTCGGACCCTTTTCACCCTGGGGTTCTGAGTCCCTGCTGTTGGAAGAGGGCAGAAAGTTAGAACGCTGACCTGAGGGAGAGCCTAACAGATTCAGCAAATGAAAACACAAGATCCCAACTAAATGAATTTCAGAGAAACAATGCATAATTCTTTAGTAGAAGTCTACCCCAATCTCGCACGGGTCACGCTTATACTAAAAATTATGGGTTATCTACCTGAAATCCAAATGTCGCTGAGCATCCAGTATTTTATCTGGTTACCCAACCAGGATAAGGGGCACGTTCTCAACCTCAGGATCAGGCTTGGGTCTCTGCTCACAGGTGGGGCTTCCAAAATCCCTCCACACCAGCTGGGACATGATCAGTTCCCTCTGAGCCAGAGGGAAGAGCTGGGCAAATGTGGAGGCAAGACAGGCAGAGAGACCCAGCCACGTTCTTTGAACCAGGGGAGGGGGAAAGCCAGATTCAACGGCAGGAGGGTGGACGAGCCCATGGCTACAGGAGCAGGGGTCTTCAGATGCTCCTTGCCCAGACACTCACTCCCCAGGAGCTCTGTAAGCACACTGTCATCATCCCCCAGCTGGGCTCCTTAAGAAAAACAAATACAAACTCCTGCATTTTGCAGCAAGCAGGTAAGGTGGAAATAGTGGCTGAAACCATTTCGTATTGGCTCATATCAGCTCACACTGCCTCCTGAGAGCTGATTTTCAGGAATTGTGCAAGCCGGTTGTTAAACACGGCCATTATTAACAGTTAAATTACAAAAACTTGGGGCGCCTGGGTGGCGCAGTCGGTTAAGCGTCCGACTTCAGCCAGGTCACGATCTCGCGGTCTATGAGTTCGAGCCCCGCGTCAGGCTCTGGGCTGATGGCTCAGAGCCTGGAGCCTGTTTCCGATTCTGTGTCTCCCTCTCTCTCTGCCCCTCCCTCGTTCATGCTCTGTCTCTCTCTGTCCCAAAAATAAATAAAAAACGTTGAAAAAAAAAATTAAAAAAAAAAAAAACAGTTAAATTACAAAAACTTATAATAAGCTAGGTTAAAAACAAATATATACTACTGGATGGTCACATGTAGAAGAATGAAGTAGAACTCCCTATCTCACATCAACTGAAAGTCGATCAAAGACCTACATGTGATAACTGAAACTACAAAACTCTTAGAGGAAAACACAGGACTAAATCTTCATGACCTTTGATCCGGCAGTGGATTCCTAGATATGACACCAAAAGCATGAGTGATTTAAAAAAAAAAAAAAAAACACCTTTTTAAATCAATTTTATATAATTGTATACTAAACTTTCTTAAAATATAATTTTATACCAACTTTTTACATTGTTTTTTTACCAAAATTAAACTTTTGAGCGTCAAAGGACACTATCAAGAAAGTGAAAAGACCGCTCACAGAATGGGAGAACGTACTTGCAAATCATACGTCTGGTCCATGCAGAATAAAGAACCCTTACAATTCAATACCAAAAGAACTACCAAGTCAACTGAAAAATGAGCAAAGGACTTGGACACCCACTTCTCCAAGGAAGATTTACAAACAGCCAAAAGCACGTGCATGGAAGCTAAACACTACCAGTCATTAGGAAAAAAAAAGCGTACATCAAAACCCCGATGAGACATGACCTCACAGCAGCTAGCATGGCTAGAGAACTGGAAATGACAGGTGTCAGTGAGGATGCCGGGAAGTGAGGACACACGAGCACGGCTTACGGGAATGTAAGATGGAGAACCACAATTCGGAGGCTCCTCAAAAAGTGAAACTTGGGATACCGTATGACCCAGCAAGTCCACTTCTGGGCATATAATACCCCCAAGGAACTAAAGAGAGGAGCTCAAATAAAAATTTGTATGTGAATGTTTACAGCAGCACATTTCGAAACAGCCAAAAGGCAGAAACAGCCCAGATGTCCACTGATGGATGAACAGGTGACCAAAACGCGACATACCCAGACAAGGAGGCCCCCTTCGGCCACAGCAAGGAAGGCAGTGCTGAAACACACCGCAACGTGGACGAGCCATGAACACACACGCCAAGTGCAAGAAGCCAGACCTGAGAGGTCACGTAGCGTACGATTCCGTTCGCGTGAAAAACCCGGATGGGGCACATTCATAGACACAGAAAGCAGATTACGATGATGGCCAGGGATGGAGAGAGAGAATGAGGGGTGACCGCTTGATCAGGTTCAGGGCTTCCTTGGCAGGGATGAAAATGTTCTGGCAGTGGATGTACTTCATGCTGCCCAAATGTCCACTTTAAAATAGTGAAAATGGGGCGCCTGGGGGGCTCAGTCGGTTCAGCGTCCGACTTCGGCTCAGGTCACGATCTCGCGGTTTGTGAGCTCGAGCCCCGCGTCGGGCTCTGTGCTGACAGCTCGGAGCCTGGAGCCGGCTTCAGACTCTGTGTCTCCCTCTTTCTCTGCCCCTCCCCTGCTTACGCTCTGTCTCTCTGTCTCTCTCTCTCTCTCAAAAATAAACAAACATTAAAAATAATAATAATAAAGTAAAATAGTGAAAATGGTTGGGATGAGCACTGGGTGTTGTATGGAAACCAACCTGACAATAAATTTCATATTCATAAATAAATAAATAAATAAATAAATAAATAAATAGTGAAAATGGGGAGTGTGGGGCTATGTGAATTTTACCTCCCTAAAAAAGGTACTAAATACTTGAAGCTCGTCACTTGCCAATTATTTTATTCCATCTTACCATTCTCGGTGCCCTCGGGGTCATTCTCGCTGCGTCGGCATAGTGGACACGCCACACAACGGTGTGGCACTCCACGCTGCCGTCACTTCCCACCCGTCACGTTCATCTTGGGACTGGCCGTGCTGGGGGTGTTCACACCACAGGAATCGGCCAACGCCGTCAGACAGACTCCTTTGTAACGTGAAACCAGCCCTCCAGGTCGCTGCCCCTCGAATGGCTCTCGTGCCACCGTCTCCCCCGCCGCAAAGCATCTGGCGCGATATAATTTTTTCGGGAAAGGTTCAAAGATGAGAGTCTGTAGAGATCAGAACGGGGTCCTGGAATTCCTTGGTGCTGATGCCGACGGGAGACAATGGCTGACCTCGAGGTGCCGCAGCCTTTCTGCTAGCTGAGGAATTTCGAGGTGCTCCCCCTGGGAACCATGGGAACTGAGTGTCGGTCCCTGCTTCCTCGGCTGGTGGGCAGATTAGCCCCGAGACCCAGACCCCTCGGCGCCGAGAAGAGGCCACTCGGGCAGAGCCACAGGGAGGACCGTCCGAAACGCTGTCTGTGAGAACGCTGGGCGCCGTGCCAGGCGTGGGGGAAGGGCCCACTCATCCGGGTTTCCAAAGATACGCCTCGACAGTTTGAACTATCAACTAGTGAGTCTTTTCCCTCATCGGTCAGCAGGCCCCATTCCCTGCTTCTGAGAAGAGATGCTGTGTCATGTTGGGTTCCCCCCAAAAAGATGCCATTGCCAGGATTCTGTTTGGGAGGTGACCCCAGGAAACACTCACAGGGGAGAGAGAAAGACAGGGTGAAGGAGGCTATAAAGTGTCATGGGGCAGCCAGAGCGTGACTCGACGAGGGAACGACGGGAGATCACATAGAACACACGCCTCGGCGGCCCCACAGGGCGAGAAGGCCGCTCGTGCGTGGAAGGTCTTCCCGGGAGCAACGAGATGTTGGCTGTGCAACTGGCCCAGTGCACACACTGAGCAGCCCTAGGGCCCCAGAAAGCCAGCAGGCCCACAGTGTCCGTGGGCTGGCTCCTACGTGGCAAGTGCAGGGGGAGATGGGCGGGCAGGGCTCTTGCTGGAGTTGCTGCAGCAGAAACAGAGTAAAGACTTCTGGATTCCAGAGCTTAAACCCTAAGAAAGAAATCCATTTCCCAACCCTCAGTTCTGACGGTCCCCAAGTTGGGAAGAGATGGGAAGGAGGAGGAGTGGGAAGGAAAGGAGGAGGTCCCCCAGAGTCGGCTTCAGGGTGAGTTGGGCGGAGGGGTGACCTGGACCCCACCCTCTAAGGCCATCAGGGGAGAGCCCAGGACGGAACACAAAGCACCCACTGTGCGAGTCCAGGCAGGCAAGACGGAGGAGGCCCACGGGGTTCCCGCACCCCAGGGTGAGTACCAGAGCCTGAGACGGGCCCCGGAGGGACCAGGAAAACCCAGGTTGCGTCCCGGGGGGCCTGCCTGGGGAGCTGAGGGCTGAGCATCACCTTGAGCATGGCCCCCGACATCGGCCCTCCCTCGGCGGAAAGAGAAAAGAGGCCTCGGTGGGGAGGTGCCGGGCTTCAAAACAGAAACCCCAGAAAAAGAGTGCTCCATTTCTGATACACCTGCCACGACGATTATTTTGCTCTCTGCGCAGCCTGTTCTGTGATCACAGCAAAATCGACGCCTTTTAGGAGCAGCTGATCCCGGCCGGCAAGATAATGAGCCAACCGACACCCTCCTCCAGGGAGACCTCAAAGGGCCACTACTAACTTTTCTCCAAACCGAGGTGGTAGCAGGTCATACGATTCCCGCTGGACTAATGGGGAAGTTGAGGCACAAGGTGGGGAAGGCTCTGGGAAGACCAGCCGGTTGGCAAGACTCGCGGCCAGGGGCTCGCCTCCTTGCCATCCTCGGGGTCCGCCACGTGGAGAGTGTGAAGGACCCCTCGCCTCCTCCATTCTGCCACGTGCACGGCCCCCCACCTCCTCCGAGCCCCCCGGGCCAGTAGTATTGCTGTGAGTGTGCAGCTTTACAGGGAGGTGAACGGAGAGGAGGGAGAAATTTGCAGGAAAGAAGGGACTATTTTCCAAAGCCCCCTTTTCCAAAGACAACCCATCGAGGGACCTGGGCAAAGAAAGAGCACGGAAATGCCACCAACAGGTTCTAAAACTTCATGTTGGGACGCTGAAAGAGAAGACCACACAGAAATGTACCCCAAATGTATTACCCCAAATGCTGAACTTTTGGGGAAGAATGTGGGGCTGGGTCTGTTTGAGCTGCGAGTTTCCCAAGCCCCCAGGTGCCAGTCGTTGTGCCGTGTGGGGACCCCTCGGACCCTGACCTCCTCCCCACCCCTGGATAACCGGGGTTTGCTGGAATACGGTTGCTTTGTTGTTGTTTTTTTTAAGTTTGTCTTTTTTTTTAAGTTTATTTATTTCAGTAATCTCCACACCCAACTCAGCTCCCAGATCAAGAGTTACATGACATGCTCTTCTGACTGAGCCACCAGGTGCCCCTGGAATACGGCTGCTTTAAAAGGGGGACCGTGTGTTCAACAACGTGAATGTACTCGGTGCCTCTGAACTGCACACTTAGGAATGGTTAAAAGGGTAAACTGTATGTTATGTGTATCAACTTTTAGAAAGTGAAAAAAAAAAAAAAATGGTGTTGGGGAGACTAGATCATTACCCTGTAAGCCACGACTTGTCGCTCATACAAAAACCTGCCCATGAATGTTTCCAGCGACTCTAACTCTGACTGCTAACACCAGCCAAGCTGTCCTTTAGTAGGCAAATGGAAACTGTGCCCCATCTGACGATGGAATGTTGACCACCGCTAAAAAGAAACGCAACCAAGCCACGAAGGGACACGGAGGAACCGTGAATGTATGTCACTGAATGGAAGCAGCCAGCCTGGAAAGGCCACAGCCTGTATGACCCCGTGAGACATTCTGGAAAGGACAAGACTCTGGAGACAGTAAAAAGACCAGTGGCTGCTGGGGCCTGGTGGGGAGGAAGGAGGGACAGCCTGGTGGAGCACAGAGGAAGTTTAGGGCAGTGAAACGCTTCTGTTTAACACGGCAGGTGGATGCGTTATCACTACACGTGTGTCCAGACCCACCGAATGTGCAACGCCAGGAGGGAGCCCAATGGAAACCGTGAGCTTCAGTTAATAATAACGGATTAATACTGGCCGATCGGCTGTAGCAACAGCCACACGCATGCAAGACGGCAAACACGGGCAGAAGTGGGTGGGGGCTAAGGGTGCGCACTCGTCGGGGGCCCTCTGTACTTTGCCCTCGTTCTTCTAAAAACCCAAAACTGCTCTAAAGAAGCAAAGTCTGGGGGCGCCTCGGGGGCTCAGCCAGCTAACCATCCAACTCTTGATTTCGACTTAGGTCCTGATCTCACGATTCGTGACATTGAGCCCCATGCTGCGCTCTGCGTGGACAGCGTGGAGCCTGCTCGGGATCCTCTCTCTCCCTCTCTCTCTCTCTCTCTCTCTCTCTCTCTCTGCCTCTCCCCCATTCACGCTCTCTCTCACAAAATAAATAAACTTTAAAAAAAAGTAAAGTCCATTCATTTTTAAAATTAAAACCAAAACAATTTTTAAAAGGACACGTGAAAAGATGTTTAGCCTCACCAGCCAAGGAATGCAAGGTGGGTACCATGATGCCATGCTTTGCCCGTCAGAGTAAAAAACATAAATAAGTAAGTAAATTCTTGTCCTAACTGGAGGAGAAAAAAAGATCGTTTTTGTCCTTAGAGCTATTATTAAAATAAACACGTAACGATCTTTTTAAATATGTATCTGTGGGGCCCCGATATGACCCTGCACACTTGAATGTACAGCCCCATACTTCGGGGGATGCACCTCCAATTTAAGACCTTGACCTGGGACACCTTCAGCCAGACCTTCCAGAGAAACCGGACCTTCTTCCCTCTGCCCCGTGGCCCCAGTGGAGTAGCCTCTGGTGAGGACTGCAGGTGAGAGCAGGGACGGAGGAGAGTCAGGCCGGGACTGGCTCCGAGGGTGCCCTGTCCCAGGCGCCAGGCAGCATCTCTGCCCGGCTCTCCCGGGGCCCTGGGGTCCCTAGGCTGAAGAAGGACCGCCTCCCAGGCTCGAGTCCCAGTTCTGCCACTCGGCCGCTGGATGGCTTGGGCAAGCTCCTCTAAGGTTAGGCTCTCATTTGTAAAATGGGGAGAACCAAGGAGGATAAAGGAGATGCCACCTACAGGCTCTTATCACAGCACAAGCACAAAAGGGGAACAATCCACTGACAGTTATTGGCCTGTTTCTCTCTTTCTTCCTTTTCCAAGTTAATCCAGTTCGCCCTCATCAGCCTGAGGCATCTATCTGCCCAAAGAGCCGAGCATTTCTACAGGTTTGTATCAGGCACACCTGAGCCTCCTTTAGTGCCTGCCGTGTGCCTGTCGCCAGCACCCGAGTGCTTTACGTGGGCTGAGTCGCCCAATCCACACCAGGCTGCCCCTCTGGAAGGCGATGCTGCTCTTCCAGGGGAGGGGGCCCCGAGGGAGGGAAACATTTGCCCAAGGGCAAGCTGCTGGGAGACATATTCCCTCCTAAAGGAAGACAGACAGCGAAACAAGGTAAGATTCAGCTTCCCAAATGCAAATCAGGATTTCTGGAAAGACCATCATCTCCAGAGGAGATGTTGTTGACGGTGAAGGTTCTTCACAATTACCTTCTGTCTTTATTAGACGTCCCGGGCCCCAAGGTGAGAGGACTTGTACCGGAAGGTGCGTGGGCACTAAATCCAATGACCAGTGCCCACGTGAGAAGGGGGACGATGCAGAGACAGCCACGTGAAGGCCACGTGCCCAGGCAGGCAAAGACGAGGGTTGTGCTCACAAGCCCAGGAGCACCTGGAGCCAGCAGAACATGCCAGAGGCCGGAGGGGGCGTCCCGAGAGCCTGCAGAGCGAGCCCAGCCCTGCCCACACCTGGATTCCGGACCCCCGGCCTCCAGACCAGGGGAGGTCACAGTGCTGCTCTCAACCTCCCAGTGTCGGGGACTTGGCCACCGCAGCCCCAGGACACTCATACAGGAAACACACGAAAAGTCTCCAATTTTCCTGGCCCTGGAAGACGGCGAGGAGGGCACGGGCCCAGCACAGGAAGGCAAGCAGGACGGGAGAAGGTGTAAGCCCGGGCGACCCCGGGCTGCCCCCCATTTCCCAGAGGAGGCCATGGCAGGACACGGCCCGAGCAAAGCAAGGCTGGGCAGAGGGAGGCCCCGGGGCTGAGCTGTCCTGAGCTGCCACAGGGTCCTCCTGCGGGCTGGACGGGGTCTGGTGTGGGGCTCACAGAGTGCTGGGAAGGGGGCGCCTGGAAGGCAGACTCACTCTGTAATGAAACCCCCTCCCCCAAACAGGCCGAGGGGACTACCAGACAACACCCGGAGACACTGCAGGGGGTGGCGGGGGAGGACACGAGGTGAGGGGACACCGGGGAGAGCAGACATTTAATCTTCTCTGCCGAGGGGTGAGAAAGGGGGCTGGGGAGGCAAGGTTCAAATCCTGCCCTGCACCTACCTGTTGGTGCCGTGACCCCAGACGATCTGCACCGCCTCCTCGGGACTCAGTTTCCTCATCGTCAACACGGGGAAATAGCGGTACCTCCCCCATGTGAGAGTTAAGCGGGTTGGAAGCATGCCTGGCCTAAAGTACCAGCTCGACAATCAGTAAGCCCACGTTAACTCTTCTTCCGGCCTCCGCTAGCCAGGAGCAGGGCTTGAGGGAAGAGCCGGTCAAGCGGAGGCAGAGTGAAAGAGCCCTCTGCTCGTTGTGTGATCCACTCACAGAATGAGTTACGTTTTCTCCTGCCGCGAAAGTGTCTCCGAGTCATTCCAGGTAGTGGCTGTATACTCTCAACCATTGACCCAGTGTCCCGAGCACCGCCCGGCACGTGCTAGGCCTTCGATAAGTGACTGGTGAGTGAATGAAGTGCAGGGTTGGAAAAGACCGCCAAGAGATGGCCGAACTTGGGTGAAGAGCTGTGTCAGCCCCACGGCAGATTCAGGGGCCCATCCAGGGACTGCCCACCCCGTGCCCCCTCCCCCCCAGAAAAGAAGTCAACGGTAAGCAGTGCGTAGTGAAACCATACGGCGCTGCCGGCTCCTGTCTCCCCACGCGGTCCGCTCGAGGAGGGGGTGGGACTCGGGTCCGCGAAACTCCGGTCTAAGGAGATTCCTCCTGCGACACGGGCCTAGCCACGCTGTTCCAGTCTTTCGCCTGTCAGAAACTCCCAAAGGTTTCTACAGTGGAGCCACGACACGCAGTGAGGCTGAACAAAACGAAAATAATGACTTCAATCTCTTGGCTATGGCCCCTAGAGGTCAACTCCATAAGCAAATACCTACATACAACGAGCAGCCTCAAAGCCCACTTGATTCCCGCCATGAGCAGTTCGCCGCTGAGCACGATGCCAGAGCCGGCAGTGTTTTTCCTACACGTGTACTGAACACACAAGGCCCCTACTGCATGTGTTGATTAAACATGGAAATAGGACAAGTTTCAGCACCAAAGGAAAAACTGGCTGAGGTTGAGGAATACAGTTAGGGGCTGCAAAAACTACAGTCCTTCACACCTCCCTATTTCCACAGACTTTGAAAGGGAGGCTTTGCAGGGTCCCCTAGGTGGCTCAGTCAGTTAAGTATCTGACTTCGGCTGAGGTCATGATCCCGTGGTTGGTGAGTTCCAGCCCCACGTTGGGCTCCGTGCTGACAGCTCAAAGCCTGGAGCCTGCATTGGATTCTGTGTCTCCCTCTCTCTCTGCCCCTCCCCTACTTGTGCTCTGTCTCTCTCTCTCTCTGTCAAAAATAAATAAACATTTAAAAAACTTAAAAAGAAAGAAAGAAAGAAAGAAAGAAAGAAAGAAAGAAAGAAAGAAAGAAAGAAAACAAAGAGAAAAGAAAAGAAAGGAAAAGAAAAGAAAAGAAAAGAAAAGAAAAGAAAAGAAAAGAAAAGAGGGGCACCTGGGTGGCGCAGTCGGTTAAGCGTCCGACTTCAGCCAGGTCACGATCTCCCGGTCCGTGAGTTCGAGCCCCGCGTCAGGCTCTGGGCTGACGGCTCGGAGCCTGGAGCCCGTTTCCGATTCTGTGTCTCCCTTTCTCTCTGCCCCTCCCCCGTTCATTCTCTGTCTCTCTCTGTCCCAAAAATAAAAAGAAATAAAAAATAAAAACGTTGAAAAAAAAGAAAAGAGAGACTTTGCTGCCCTTCCCATCATGATCTGGAGACTTTTCATCTACCCCTCGACCCTGGGTGATAGAGTGGCATTAGTGACAGTGAGCTGGTTCCAAGCCCGGCACTCAAGAGCTCTGCATGCTTCAGCTCTGCTTCGGCCTTGGAAGCAAGCCCACGCTAGCCGCCTGGAGGATGAGCGACCATGTGGAGCTGAGACAAGCCATCCCGGGGAGGCCACCTTAGTCCGACCAGCCCCCTGTAACAGAGCTGGCGGCTGCCCACAGGCACATGAGTAAGCCCAGCCAAGACAAGGCCCGCTCAGCGGAGCCTGGCCTAAAACACTGACCCATAGCATCGTGAGCTAAATAAATGGTTGTCATTTTAAGCCGCTATGTTTTGGGCTGTTCGACAAGAAGAGCTAACTGAATAGTATGATATCAACATGCTACCTAAAAGAATTTTAAGGGTAATTTTGACCAGTGGTGATTTTTGCCTTACGACATCCCTCACATGCAGTGACTCCATGATAACCCACGTTTCTGGGGACACGCCGCTCTCGTAGGCAACCGCGTCAGCATCGAAAGGGTCAGAATTGATTAGCTCCTCTGGCAATGGCATCGTACTTTCTATCTTCTTCAGATATTGAAAGGTCTTGACGCAGAGTTTCCTCAGCTTCCCTTTGTGAACCTTTGGTCACCCTCCCAGGCTAAGTTAGCATCGATGACGGCCTCTGTGTCTGACCTCTGCCATCTGTTTTCTCACCCATTTCTTTGAAGAGCCTAGACAGCTCATAAATTAGCATTTTAACCCACGGCAAGATTATCTTCCACCGTTTCTTACCGCAACCCAGCTCAAGTACTCACATGCTTTTTGACATCCATTTGAGATCAAAACTGTTTGTTGGAACGCAAAAGAGGCAGCCAGGAGAGAGGCCAGTGGACACACAGAACCCTCACTGGCCGACAGAGCTGGCAGGATGGATCTCCCAGTCTCCCTGGCTGAGAAAACCGTATATTCTGCCACACTGGGTCTCATCAGCCAGACACTGTGCCAAAATGGTCGGGACATTCGCATTAACAAAGCACTTGGTTTATTTAGCAAAATATTTGAAACGGAAAGTGGTAAAACCAGCACCATTCAGGAAGACGTCGAGTAGAGTATTTCTGTTTAGTTTCCACCTATTGAAAATTCATTTTCTCATCCACTCAAATGTTTATGGAGCACCTACTCCGGGTCAGATACTATTTCGTGTGTTGGTCTCTCTTATGATACACCCCTACACAGACAGGTAAGAGAGTTCTTTGAAATAAATTATACAATATACCAGAAAATGATAAGTGTTACGGAAAAAAACAGAGCATGGTAAGGAAGGGGAGGGGTGAGGTGGGCAGAGGAGCCAGGCAGGGAGGGAGGGGTGCCGTTGTAAATGGGATGAGTCAGGTGAGACCCACCTAGAAGGCGAGAACACAGGAAGCTAGCGATGGAGTGAGCCACACTGGTATCGGGGGAAGAGGCTGCAGGCAGCAGGAACGGCCAGTGCCAAGGTCCTGGCGTGGGAATGTCTGGTCCACATCTGGGAATGTACCGTGAGACATGATATGCTAAGAGAGAAGGCAATACATTCACAGAGGCCAACCTGCCCAACTATATTTTGTGATTCTTTTGGGGGAACTCCATTTCCCTGGGCCTTTGTTTCCTCAACTGCAAAAGGGGGAGAAAGACATCTAGGTACAAACTCGTAGCTACAGAGGCACCGTTCTTGCTTAAAAGAGGCGTGTCCTTAGCACTGCTGTCACTGTCACTCTCCTCCATGGCAGACGGAGAAGGCACAGCTGGACGCTCTCTTGCCGACTGGGAGAAGGGGATCACCCAAGGGGGGACCCCACCTCCCCGGGACCACCTCCCTTTTCCACACACACACATACACACACACACACACACACACACACACACACACGACCGCGAAGGTCACCTTGGCCTGCTTCCACACCCCCCAAGGCCAGCCCTCGCCACTGCAGGCCTGGCCACGCTAGAGGCCGATCGTGACCCCTCGCGGCTCAGAACGCATGCGATAAAAGGGTACAGAACACCATAATTCATGATTGCCTGACAGGCTATAAACAGATTTGTGTGTTTACGGCATGAAACAGCATAATTCAGGATACGCTATCGGTGATGCTTATTGTTTTATATAATTATATTAATTAGGCAGCAAAACAGCAAACAGATGGAGGGCTGAATTCAAAGCAGGATAAGACAGAGAGCCCCAGATATTGATGGGATTCAGAGGATTACAGGAGTAACCGCTACCTTCTCAACCGCCCACTCAGGGAATGCGGCACACAGCTGGGCATTCTTGGCACGTGTGCACCCTGTGTGCACGGACCGCGACGCACAGATCTGCATTACAGGGGCCTGCGGGCTCTGCTCGTTAAAGGCATGTCGATTGGGACCCACAAAGATGACCCTCTGGCCGCCAGGTGTGGGGCTCCTTAAACCTCTCCTCCATCTTCTGGTGGTGCCAGCCGGCACAGAGTCCTGTTTTCTAATGAAGTTACAATTCAGGGGCGCCTGGGGGGCCCGGTCAGTTACACACCTTATTTTTGACCTCGGCTCAGGTCATCTCACGACTCGTGGCATCGAGCCCCGCGTCGGGCTCTGCACTGACACCATGGAGCCTGCTTGGGATTCTCTGTCTCCCCCTCCCTTCCCATCTCCTGCCCACTCTCTCAAAATAAATAAATAAACTTAAAAAAAAAAAAAAAGTTTAGGGGCACATGAGTGGCTCAGTCAGTCAAGCATCCGACTTTGGCTCAGATCACGATCTCACGGTCCGTGAGTTCGAGCCCCGCGTCGGGCTCTGTGCTGACACCTCGGAGCCTGGAGCCCGGAGCCTGTTTGGGATTCTGTGTCTCCCTCTCTCTCTGCCCCTCCGCCATTTGCGTGTGTGTGCTCTCTCTCTCTCTCTCTCTCTCTCTCTCTCTCTCAAAAATAAACATTTAAAAAAAGTTTAACGAAGCTACAACTTACATACAGTACGGTTCACCTTTCCAGCGTATGGCTCTGTGAATCTGGATAAGCAGACACAGCTGCATAGCCACCAACCAAACCGGGGTACAGAAAACTTCCACCTCCCAGATACCCCACACCTCTTCTGATCAGCCCCTTCGCCTCCCCAGTCTGGCAACCACATACCCAGTTCCGCCCCTACTGTTCTGCCTTTTCCAGATGTCACATAAATGGACTTATAGACCGTGTAACTTTTCTAACCTTCCACGATGCCCCTGAGATCCGTTCGTGGTGCTGCACGTTTCGTCAGTTCACCCTCGTTGCTGCTGAGTAGTACTCCAGTATGTGGAGGTGACCTACTTTAGTTACTTCCCCTCCTCGCCAGGCGGTGTCTGAGGAGGCCTGGGAGGGACAGTCAGGACATTCGCTGCTGCCTGACAGCAACAAGGCCACCCTTGCCCCCAGGAGCAGTGGAAGGCACGTGGGGAGCAGGAACGGGCATCGTAGCTCCCCCAGGCATCACTCTCTCCCGGGGAGTTACCCAGGGTGGCCTGGTGGGGAGCCACCCCCTCCCCAAGGAGCAATGAGAAGCTCCCCCCTGGGGGGTCAAGCCTCTACCCACCCACTTCCCCTGCTGAGCAAGGTCAAACAGGAGTCTTGATCAATCCAGGCTCTCATAACGCAGCACCCAAGATGTCCAAGTTTCAACCAAAACTCATTTGTCATATCAAGAAAAAGTCCACAGATGTCAACACCAAGATGCAAGAAACGTTGGAATTATCTGACAAAGATTTTAGAGCAGCCGTCATCAAAATGTCTCAATGAACACTTATGAATATGCTTGAAACAAATTTTAGAAAGTAGAAAGTCTCAGGAAAAAAAACAACCAAACGGAAATTTTAGAACTGAAAAATGCTATAACAAAAATTTTTTAAATGCTGTGGATGGCATTAAAGTGTCAATACTATCCAAATAAATCTACACATTCAATGCAATCCCTATCAAAATAACACCAGGGACACCTGGGTGGCTCAGTCTGTTAAGCATCCCACTTTGGCTCGGGGCATAATCTCATAGTTCATGGGTTCATGGGTTCAAGGCCCACATCGGGCTCTACACTGACAGTGCAGAACTAACTCTCTCTCTCTCTCTCTCTGCCTCCCCCCACTTGTGCTCTTTCTCTCTTTCAAAATAAAATTAAACTTAAAAAAATAATAATAATAACAACACCAGCATTCTCCACAGAGCTAGAACAAGCAATCCTAAAATTTGTATGGAACCAAAAAAGACCCGGAATAGCCAAAGTAATGTTGAAAAGGAAAACCCAAGCTGGAGGCATCACAATTCCCGACTTTAAGCTGTATTACAAAGCTGTAATCATCAAGACAGTATGGCACAGGCTCAAAAACAGACACATAGATCAATGGAATAGAATAAAGAACCCAGAAATGGACCCACAAATGTATGGCCAACTAATCTTTGACAAAGCAGGAAAGGGTATCCTATGGAAAAAAGACAGTCTCTCCAACAAATGGTGCTGGGAGAATTGGACAGCAACATGCAGAAGAATGAAACTAGACCACTTTCTTACAACCTACACAAAAATAAATTCAAAATGCATGAAAGACATAAATGTGAGACAGAAAACCATCAAAATCCTACAGGAGAAAACAGGCACCAACCTCTTTGACCTTGGCCACATTAACTTCTTACCTGACGTGTCTCCAGAGGCAAGGGAAATAAAAGTGAAAATGACCTATTGGGGTCCCATCAAGGTAAAAAGCTTCTACCCAGCAAAGGAAACAATAAAACTAAAAGGCAACCAACGGAATGGGAGAAGATATTTGCACATGGCATACTGGATAAAGGGTTAGCATCAAAAATTCATAAATAACTTACCAAACCGAACACCCAAAAATAAATAATCCAGTGCAGAAATGGGCAGAAGACACGAATAGACAGTTTTCCAAAGAAGACATCCAGATGGCCGATAGGCACATGAAAAGAGGCTCAATATCATTCATCATCAGAGAAATACACATCAAAACTACAATGAGATACCACCTCACACCTGCCAGAATGGCTAAAGTTAACAACTCAGGGACAACAGATGTTGGTGAGGATGCAGAGAAAGGAGAACCCTCGTGCACTATTGGTGGGAATGCCAACTGGTGCAGCCGCTCTGGAAAACAGTATGGAGGTTCCTCAAAAAATTATAAATAGAACGATCTTGTAACCAGCAATTGCACTACTAGATATTTATCCAAAGGATACAAAAATGCCGATTCGAAGGGGCACATGCACCCCGATGTTTATAGCAGCAGCATCAGTGATAGTCTAATTATGGAGAGAGCCCAAATGCCCATCAACTAATGAATGGATAAAGATGTGATGTCACACACACATACGCGCACAATGGAATACTACTTGGAGATGAAAAAGAATGAAATCTCGCATTTGTGACAACACAGACGGAACTAGAAGGTATTATGCTAAGCGAAATAAGTCAGATATAGGATTTCACTCATAGGTGGAATTTGAGAAATACAACAGATGAACATAGGGGAGGGAAAGGAAAAATAAGACAAAAACAGAGAGGGTGGAAACCCATAAGAGACTCTTGAATACAGAGAATCAACTGAAGGTTGCTGGAGGGAAGGTGTGTGGGGGGATGGGTTAACTGGGTGATGGGCATTAAGGAGGGCACTTTCGGGGACGAGCACTGGGTGTCATATGTAAGAGACGAATCGCTGGGTTCTACTCCTGAAGCCAAGACCACACTGTATGTTAACTAACTTGAATTTAAAATAAAAAATAAAAGACCTCTGCAGCTAGCAAGCACCCCGGAAGCAGCCCCATCTCAGGGTCACGAAGGCAAGCAAGATGGCGTCTGCCAGCAGGGTGGTTCAGTCAGTCAAGCTACGTACTCCATGAATAAGGAGTGTCTCCTGACAGAAGAGATGATCCTAAACCCAATGAATCAGAAGTTTTGGGATCAGCAGGACGACCAGCTCGCTCTTCTTCACTTTCGTCATAGCATTCGAAGGGAAGGAAATCACCAGATTTGCTGATGCGTCAGGGTCCACCAGACACCGCAGAAATAATAAAAACGTTACCTCAGAAATACAGAAGGAAGCTTGTGTCTCAAGAAGAAATTGAATTTACCCAACGCAGAGGTCCAGAATAATCACTGACAGTGTGGCTGCTATCTGTCATCATTCAAAAGAATAGTCTTTACAATGAAGGACTTCTAAAATGGCACATGAGAAATTATACATTAAACAACTTGAAAAAATGTTCTATAAAAAAAAATGAAATAGAAAATTTAGGTGGACACTTGTATCTCCTAATATATGTATGTTGGTCAGTTTTTCCACAAGCTTACCTGATTGTTAATGTACTTACTGAAGTACACATTTTTTAAATGTAAAATAAATAAAACAAAATTAAAAAAAAATTAAAACAAACCTCTGTGGATGGGCTCAACAGAATGGAAGAGACACAAAAAGAATGAATGAATTTGAAGACAAAATAATACAGATTCCCAGTCTACTACAGACGAAAAAAAGGCTGAAAAAATGAACAGAGCCTCAGGAATCTGGGGGACTAACGAAACATGTAACATTCATGTCATGAGAGTCCTGGTAGGGGAGTGGGCTCACACGGCATTTAAATAATGGCCGCAAACTTCAATTTGGCAAAAGACCTAAAAACCGACAGATTTGGGAAACTAGTGAATCCCAAACAGGACAAAGCCAAAGAAATCCTAACCAAAATATATCAGAGTCAAACTTCTGAATTCTAAAGACAAAAGAAAAAAGGATCTTGAAAGCAATGAGAAAAAAGTCACACCTTAGGGGAAAAACCACTCTAATGACAGCAAAGTTCTCATCAGAAACGTGGGAGGACAGAAGGAAATGGCACATTCCAAAAGGGCTAAAATGAAAGAGCGTCAACCCAAATTCTATATCCAGGAAAAAAAAAAAAAAATCCTTCTTCAATGAAGGGACAATCTAGACATCTTCAAATAAAAGAAAGCAAAGATAATGTCACCCCAGACCCACCCTAAAGGAAGAGTTAAAGGACATTCTCTAAACAGAAAGGAAATAATGAAAGAAGGAAAACCTGGAGCATCGAGAAGGAAAAACATGAACAGAAAGAGTAAAAATATAGACAAATACAGTAGTTCCTTCAGAACTTTTTAAATGATGGTGGATGGTTAAGACAAAAATAAAACTGTCTGATACGGTTCTAGATGTACGTAGAATCTAGATGACCGTAAGCGGGGGAAGGGAGGAAGGTAAAGCTTCTACACTTCGTTCCAAATGGCGAAATAGTAACACCCACGGACTGTGATGAATTACAGGTCTACTCTGTCATACAGAGAGCAATCGTATAATCAATATGGGGATATCCAACAGAGTCTGCCTGAACCATGGGCCACAATTGTGGTCTCCCTGCAACCAACCGTACAGCCTCAGATTGGAAATGATGTGTCTGCAGCCTTCTTGACGGGAACTAGGGCCCTGGCAGTAAGAGTACAGCCCATCTGAGCCTGAGGGTTCAAAGTTCCTGCTCCCTCAGCAAGCCCTACTTCCCACCACACAGCCCAGGAGCTCTGAAGACCTCTGGCTCCAATGGTGTCCAAGCTCCCAGTGCACCCCCACATCTCCTGCTTCCTGCCTGCCCTCCAGGGTATTATCTACTCTGGACAAGCTCCAGTCTGGCTAAAGCAACCAACTTCTCTGCTGTTCAGTGGTAAAACCACAGCTTCTCCAATGAGGTCCCAAGCCCTTCCACGTATGCCTTCTCTTGGGTACTATTCTCTCTCAACCCTAGGGTACTGCAGAGAGTTTCCTTATATCTTATAGCTGCCCTTTCACTACAGTAAATCATTCTGATGTTAAACTTCCACAGTGTGACCTACTAGGTTTTCTACTTCCCGATTAGATACAGACTACTACAGAATTCTAGGAGTGGTCCCGGAAGAGAGATCCCTAAAGATGGGATCCAGGGATGGGTCCGGTCATGTTCCTGGACTTGATGGACTAATGCTGAGCTCCCTGCCAATGAGGAATGTGCTGCTTGTAACCTATGACATACAACAGCACCACAATCAATCAAGCTGTCATCTGTGGTTGGTTGTGACAAAGTACCACTTGCCGCGTGGCAGCAATGACGACTGCACGGGCTGTGGTGCGGGATGACTTTTTCTGAGTGCCCTTGAGTGCTTACAGAAAGAGAGTGACAAACTCAGGTCTGTTAACTCCCACCTCGAGTCACGGTCTGAGAATCAGACGGCTTCCATGACAGCCCTGAACGAATCTCTCATTTCTTGTAGCCACAGGACTGACATTGCTGAAAATCAAACACAAAATGTCACGGTGTGAGTTGCTGAGTTAAAATGGCAGTTGAATTCACAGTCTTGCCAGGTTTCTCCCGTGAAAATTAGGGCATTAATGGGGGTGGGGGGAGAATGAGATCCTGCAACATAGAAGAAGGGCATCAGGAAACTGCCAATGTTGGCACGCAGGTCATTCTAAGCCTTTCTTACCAGCAGCAACAGATTCCCCTCCAGTGTCCAACAAGACCCGTCTCCGACAGCTTAAAAACACTGTGATACCCTCATTTGGGACAGATACCTTGAAAGGGGTTCCTCCTTCTTCTCCAAACCCACCCAACCACCCTGTTGCCAGTAGACCCCTAGCTAGAATCAAGTCTCTGCACGACCCGGGCGACGGGTATACACTATGACCCAGGAAGAAACAGCTTTTCCACCAAAAGAGCTGGAGGCCTTTGCTAATACACCCTGGCAGAAACATGGGGAACATATAGGTGGGAACAGAGTCTAAGGTCATTGAGAAACACCTTAGTGAGGGGCCACTTGCACCCCTGAAAACCTCTGTGGCTGCTCTTTTTTCAGGCCAAGTATGACTGGGCGGGGTGCCACCCTTGAGATGGGCTCCCTGATTTCACTGTGATGTTTGAATCCTGGCATAGCAGAGGCTAAGTGGCAGCACTTAAATATCAAAGGCAAAGTGGGCACGTCAACCACATGGCAGTAGGGACCTACCAGTAGCCAGAATGCTCTGGGTCGCAGAGACCTTTAGCCGGAGCTGACTGAGACTGACTCCCTGGGAGCGGAAAAGGTCATCAGCCTGCTAGGACACTGCCTGACCCACGCAGCGAGAAACACGCTAAGTGTGGTGCAAACAACCGGACTTGAGTCACCAAATGGAGAATCAGAGCCCTTCATCCAGTTTTCAGACCCACCCAATTCAGTAGTTCACAGACCAGAGGCCCCTGAATGACACGGGCGTCGGGTCCTATGGCCACCCAGACACGCTGTCGATTTCCCTCCTAGCCTTCCCCAGAGGGACCCTTGGCCACACACCACACACTCGAGTGGCTGTAGTTTGAGGAAAAAGTAAATACTGGAACTTCTTAGGGACTACTAGATACACCAAAGGTAAAGGACCCAGAGCTAGCGGAGGTCCTGCCCTGAGGGCAAGGAAACTCACGACCAGACAGCTCGAGAAAGCCACAGACGGGGACTACAATCTCCCGGCCAAATGCAGAAATGAGGACTGGAATAGCTTTGCGTGTGATCTCTATGCGTGCTGTATGGTTGAGTTTGTTTACATATACTAATCGCTCTCTACTTTTCTCCTTCCTCATATTTTTAGATTTTATACATGAGTTACTGAAGGTTAAGTTTACAACTTAGTCTTAGAGAATATACAGGAAGCCCTTGACTGAATTTGACGAGTAATTACTATAGCCCATGACAGATTAAATGACTGGCTGTTCTCATTTTGAAAAAGAGTTAAAATTTCTTCACTTGTAAGGAGGAAAGATGTATCTCGTTAGGCAGAAAATACAGCGCCTTTTCATAGTTTCAAGGAAGTCCCAACACGCATATGGAAGCTGAGGGGCCACAGGGATAGACCATGTCAGTTATGAATTTATTGCATCTCAGCTCTCAATGCACCTCCAACAAATGCTGTACGATAAACAATGCAATTCCTTTAAGTTTTTAAAGTAGGCACAATGTTAAGGGTGACTGCAGGAAGGAGAGGCTTCCTGCAATTTCCAGCGGGGGCCAAGGAGAAGGTCAGTGGTGTGGCTGTGAGGACATCTGCTAGAGCCTGCCCCCTGCCAAAGTCCCCAGATGCCACTCCCCCTGCAATCTTGCAGCCTCAGGCCGGTGCTAAGCTGTCTACGGCCCCACCCACGAAAACCCAAGCTTCTTCCCAGCCTGCCGATGGCCAGAGAGTCGCGTGGCCGCTGAGCCCCTGCTGCATCCTGTGCACAGCGCACCTCTGGTTGGGGCGCCCACAGAGAACCACTCCGCCTCCCACCCATGCAGACCATTAGCTCCAAAGGCCTCCGTTCCCCCTGGTGCCCAGATTCCCAACGTACACCCATGTCTCCTGTTGTCCGTCACCCGCTTACCGCCTACGCTCTAGAATGTGGTCCACTGTTCCCCCAGCAACTCCAGGCGAGCTCCGGTCTGGCTAAGCCAGCCAGTTTCTCCGCTGCTCGAGAGCCAAGCTATAGCCTCTCCGATGAGGCACGAACCTCTTCCAAGTCCGTCCTTCCTCTCAACCCTAAAGTACCCCGTAAAGTTTCCTTACATCTTACAGCCACTCTCTACAGTTATTAGTACTTATCTTAACCTTCTCTTGTTTAACCCACTGTGTGATTTCTACTTCCTGATGGGACCCAGAATGCTGCTCCTAGAGAGGTCCTCTCCCAGGCCGTAACACAAACCTTAGCAAATTGAAACAACTGAAATCATACAGCATGTGTTCTCTGCTCAGAATAAAGTCAAATTGGAAGTCAACAACAGAAAGATAACAGGAAAATCTCCGAACACTTGGAACGAATCAGCATACCACAAAGTAACCCACGTGTTCCAAGAGGAAGTGTCAAGGGTAACATCAACAACAACAAACACCAAATGAATGGCAGTGAAAATACTCAGAATGTGTGGGATGCAGCTAACACAGTGCTGAGGGGGAAATGTTGAGCACTAAAGGCTTATGTTAGAAAAGAGAGAGCACCACAAAGCAATAATTTAAACTCCTACTTCAAAAAGCTAGTGAAAGAAAAGCATAACAAACCCAAAGAAGGCAGAAGGAAGGAAATAAGGAAAATTGAAGAAATAAATAAAGTTGGAAGAGAAAAATAATAAAGGGAATGAGTGGAAATGCTTATGCTTTCAGCAGGTCAATAAAATTGATCTTTAGAATCTCTACAAAGCCTGGGGCGCCTGGGGGGCTCGGTCGGCTGAGCGTCCAACTCTGGCTCAGGTCATGACCGCACAGTTTGTGAGTTCGAGCCCCATGTCAGGCTCTGCGCTGACAGCTCAGAGCCTGGAGGCTGCTTCAGATTCTGTGTCTCCTTCTCTCTGCCCCTCCCCAGCTCGCGCACGCTCTCTCTCTTTCTCTCTCTCAAAAATAAACACTTAAAAAAAATTTTTTTTAAAGAATCTCTACAAAGACCGAAAAAGGAAAAATAAGAGAAGGCACGAATTACCAGTATCAGGAGACTAGCAGGGATATGACTACAGACCCGGTGGGTATCACATGGATAAAGGGGAATTCTGTGAATAAATGTGATAGTCATATGAACATGATAACCTAGATACAATGGACAAATTCCTCAAAAAGCACAAACTACCACAATTCACCAATTATGAAACAGCTCATTTGTAGAGCCCTCTATTAAGCAGCCTGAATTTGTAATTTTAAAACTCCAAGGAAAGAAGTCTCCAGGCCCTGATGGTTTCACTGAAGAATTCTACACAACGTTTAAAAAAAGAATTAACACGAATTCTATACAACCTCTTCCAGAAAACAGAAAAGGGGAGAACACTTGCTAATTAATTGCATGAATCTGGCCATCATCCGGACACCAAAACCAAAGATGATACAAAAAAGAAAACTACAGTGCAGTATCTCTCACGAATGCAGATGGAGAAAAATATTAGCAAACAGATTTACGATGTGAGAAGAATCATATATCATGGCCAAGGGTTGCCCAGCGATGGATCAGGGTAATCCACCGCCTTAACGGCATAAAGGAGAAAAATCACACGACTGTATCAAGTGCTGCAGGAAAAGCTTTTGACAAAAGTCAAAACCTACTTGTGATAAAATCTCTCAGAAAAGAGAAACAGGGGGAAAGTTTCTCAACTTGATGAAAAGTATCTACAAAACATCTACAGCCAATATTACACTTACTGGTAAAAAAAAAAAAAAAAGAAAAGAAAAGAAATACTTCCTCCTGAAGATCGAGAACAAGAGAAAGAAGTCTCCCTTTGCGCTCTTATTCAACATAGTTCTGGAAGTTCCAGACAGTGAGATAAAGCAAGAAAGGAAATGAAAGACATACGGGTAGAGAAGAAGAATAAAACTGTCCTTTTTGCAGATGACACGGTTGTCTATGTAGAGAACCCCAAGAAATCTACAAAAAAAAAATTCCTAGAATAAATAAGTTCATCAAAGTCACATGATACAAGTTCAACATACAAAAGTCAGTTCCAGTTTTATTACTAGCAATGAACAACTGGAAACCAAAGCTTAGAACACAATGCCATTTATAAACACTCAAAGAAAAAGGAAATACTTAGGTATTAATCTAATGAAGCTCGTACAGGCCGTATATGCTGAAAAGTGTAAAACACTGATGAAGAACTCAGTGTAAGAACGTGTGAACAGAAAGAGACACTGTGTCCGTGGAGGACCGGAAAACTGACCTTAGTAAAGAACGTCCGTTCTCTCCAGACTACTACGTAGGCTGAACTCAGTTCCTATCAAAATCCCAGTACAATTTCGTGTGGGCATAGATTATTCTAAAATTTACACTGAAAGGTAAAATAACTGGAATAACTCAGTATTTGGAAAAGGATAATAAAATAGAAAGAATCAAACCAGTCTACCTGACTTGGAAAACCTATTACACAGCACGGTAATCAAGACTGTGTCGTATTAGCTGAGGAACAGACACACAGATCAACAGAACAGAATTTTCTTTAAAAAAAAAAAGAAACAAAACAGAAATAGAACCACACGTAAATGCCCAACTGATTTTGAACAAAGGTTCAAAGGCAATTTAGCGAGGAGCGTGTAACCTTTTCAGCAAATGACACTGGGGCAACTGACACCCACAGGGCACAAAAAATACAGGTCAGCCTAGACCTCATACCTTGCTTCAGCAAATATTAACTCAAAATGGGAAACAGACCTGAATGTAAAATGTAAAACCATCAGGCTCTAGGAAAAAACAGGGGAGAAAAATCTTCAGGATTGAGGGCAGAGGAAAGAGTTTTCAGACCCGGCACCAAGGGCGCAGGCCGTAGGAGGGAAACTGATCAACAGGTCTCATCGAAATGAAAACTATCTGCTCTGTGAAAGTCCCTCCTGATAAGACAGTGAAAACAGTACCTACACACCCACAAGCTCATGAAAAAACATCCAACATTATTAGCTTTAGCCATCAGAGAAACGCAAATTCAAACCACAGTGACACAGTGACGTATCACTGCACATCTACCAGGATGGCAAAAAGCACGACAACATCCGGCGTCGGCGAGGATGTGGAAGTTATTGGATACAGTGGCCGTGTGAACAAGGAGTAGCACAGCCATTCTGGAAAAGAGTTTGGCAGTTTCAAAAAAAACAAAAACACAAACACAAACAAATGTAAACATGCAACTACCATTCAGTCCACGCCTCCTGGGCATTTATCCCAGAGAAATGAGAAGTTACGTCCACACAAAAGCCCGTACGTGAGTGTCCACAGCAGCTCTCTTTGCAAGAGCAAAACGACGGGAAGCGGCCCAGATATCCTTCAACAGATGACTTGAAACCAACTATGGTGCATCCGTATCGTAGGCTACTCAACAGTAAGAAGGGACAAGCTATGGATACACAGAGCAACTGGAACACCCCTGCAGAGAATTACGCAGGGCGGAAAGAGTCAATCCCTAAAGGCTACACACCGTGCAACTCTATTCATGTGATCCCCCCCTTTTTTTAATATAATTTATTGTCAGACTGGCTTACCTATAACACCCTCAGGTAACACACTTGAATTGATAAATTATACAACCAGAGTCCGGGCTGATGGTTCCGGGGAGTGAAGAGGAGGAAGGCAGGAGAAAAGTGAACATGACCACAAGGGGTACCTGTGATTTACAAGATGTTGCCATCAGGGGAAAGTGGGCAAAAGGTATGTGAGATCTTTCTGGGTTATTTCTTACAACCGCATGAGAATCTACAATGACCTCAACACAAAGACTGGTTTATGAAAGTAAGAAATAGTAAGTAAGTAAATAAAAAGAGAACTGAAAGAGGAACCACCTTTCCAGTGCGGGAGTCAGTATATTTAACGCGGCACCTGTAGTTTCCCTAAAACCGTGTCCCCAGCTTGGAGCGCCACAGGGCCCCCCTGGCGGAAACGGACTCAACGCACAGCACTTTCCTTGACGCGGGCTTCTCTGTATCGACCTCTTTTCTTTACATGCCCTTCTAGTCAAAGGACATCGTACATCGCGACCAGAGATGGAAAGGCTCCGCCGTGGCTTTGAACACAAAGCGGTCCTCCTGAAACTACAGCTGAAGCAATGAAGGTCTGCAAAAGCCCCTCCCTCGGTTGCCAGCCAGAGCGGAGACAAGGCTTCCTCCCGAGGCCCCAAGCGGGCTCTGCGGAAATCCCCGAATGCGGCCGTCCCGGGGCAGCACGTCCAGAGGGGCGGCGTGAGCGCCGGAACGCCCGGAGTCCAGACACAGCACGTGACTTTGAGGCGGCCGCAACCCACAAACTCCGTGACTTTGATAAGCCACCCACCCTCTCCAAGCCGAGCGCTCCTGATCTCGCAAGTGGGGCTCGTGTCCGCTTTTTCAGAAAATCGGACAACACAGTAGATGTGATGTGTGTGTGCACGGCAGGTGCTCCGCCTGTTAGGTCCCCCCCACCCTTAATCAAACAGACCTCCCATCCCCCTTCCGCAAGCTCGGTTCTCTGCGTCCATGTGTATGACCTCTACCAGGAGAAGGGTCCCTGCCTGGTACCTAGTCGGCTCTTGGAGCGGCCACCAGGCAGTGATCATTTAGGCTCTTCTGGGTGACCCTGCTCACACGGACCTCCCCCTCCGGGACTGTGCCCCTCCCCTGACTTCCCAGCAGAAGTACAATGGGGGAAGCACACCTTCACTCCTCGGCTTCTCAGAATCTCCCCCCAGCCCCCAAGATCGCTGCAGAACCACACACCCGCTCTAATTAACATCAGCCTCGCGACCCTAAATGCCTGCTCGTATCTCTGGGGCAGGAGAATTAGGCACGTTATTTTAAACCGGCCCTGACGTTTATTCTGTTTTTCCCAGCCAGCCGACACTATCGTTTTTCTAGCTTGCATCCTGCCCCTCGCTGCATTCTGGCCGATAACATCTCTGGTTTCATTCTTACAGAAAGATTTGCTACGGGAACAGAGAAGCACGCTACCTCTCAGAGCACGGTCCCATGCCTTATCTGACAGACCCTCCAGCTCTCAGCTATTTTGGACACTGGGAAGCCAAGTATGTGTCTAAATGCGTGGACCAGGGTCCGTGGTCCCTTGTAAATCTCACTGAAAAATGCTACCCTTGGGTGATCGGTAGACTCTCTATAAATAGGATCTGTATCAAATACCTAAATATTTATAGTGTCCTGTACACTCAGTCTTTCAAACTCTTGGGCTCACGTAACTAATATTTCTGAACCATTCACACCGTCATTTTAATTAGATCTAGCAATGGGGAAAAACTGCTTACAAAGCCACAAATTGCCTTATAGGTTTAGTCTGCCTTTTTTGTTTAATCGAACATGGACTGTGGACCTGGTTTCTGACAGCCATTATGAACTGCAGTAAATATTTTGACAAATAGCAACAGTGCTGTTAGGCGCACAAGAGAATTACTGAACCGGGTCAGACCCAGTTTTATGTAGTATTTCTTCTTAACTGCGTGCTTGAAGATAAAGACATCATTAAGAACACAGGGTACAAAAAAAAAGTTTGGTTTTTTTGGTTTTTTTTTTTTTTTTAAGCTTCCATTTTCTACATGCTTATCCCATAGGGCATGTCACATACCTTTACGAAGAGTGACGATCTTTGGCCAATGATGCTCCGACTCAAACACGAGTGACCTAGCCGGAAACCGAGAAGACACCCGTGGTTCCAGAAGAGACGTGTGCGCTGGCCACCCCAAGAAGCCAGGGGTTCACGCGCCTTCCTCCCACTGCGTGTAGGGAGTTTGAGACTCTTTGCTGAGAAGGTGTCTGAGACATCTTCCACCGGTCCCCGCTCTGCAGGCAGCATCTCGAAGGACAGAGGGAGAGAGAGATGCTCCCTAGGTCTTAGAAAATAAAGCAAAAGAGGATCGCTCCCCCATTGCTTGGCCTTTGAATCAACTCTGTGTTTAAGTGAGAAAAAGTACCATTTTGAGCAGCATGGAGGAGACTGAAGCAGAGATGAAACCCAGGCTGGCTCAGAAATAGGAAGTACACTATTTTCTATACATCACTTAATGTCACAGTGGCGGCCCTTAGAAAACAGGAAGAGATAGACACAGATAGGGGAAAAAACAGAGCCACAGCTCACATCTAGTAATTGTGACTATTGATCCAACAACCCATAAACAGAGACGGGTGCCAGAAAGGGAGGTACACGGCCTACTGCATCACACGTTCTGGGCAGGCTGGGGAGAAATGGAGCCAGGGTGGCCCTTTTCCTGGGTGTGGCCTTGGAAAGAGCATCTGCAGGGCCTCTCCGGGCACGCCTGGAGGGTCCCCAGGGCCCAGAACGAGCATTTCCCACTGCAGGTGATGATGGCAGGAGACCTCACAAGGATCTCTGTGATGCTGTCTCTATTTACAACTTGGATATTTTGTTCAACATGGAACTGCATTCTTTTTTATTTTTAACATACTGCAGTAACTGTGATCCTGATGGCTGCGTTTTGGGTCTCCGTAAGTTGTGCACCCACAGTGAGCCCCCCTCTCTCCCCACGACTTTGGAAGGAGCAAACGTGAGGGTGATGGAGAGTGAAAAATACAGTTGTCTAAGTGGTGGAGCCTGACAGGCAAAATGGGGCACACTACTGGAAAGACGTGCATTGAGGGGAGAGACAGGACAGACCAGATGCCACGTGGCCATACGGGCTGGGGGCATATTAACACCTTTAAGCTGGTTTCCTATTGCTTTGCCAGTTTTTCACTGGAGAGAGGATGCTTCTTTGCCCACTTTGCCATCAGTAATATCTAGCTGGTCATGTTCAGCTAGGTTTGGTTTGGGAAGGGGGAGAGTTTCATTTGGCTGAGTGATCTAGGCTTTGGAAGAACCAAATTGTGCAGATTCACAGGGCGTCGACTCCCCGCCCTTGCCCCACCCCCCAGCATCAACGAGCAGGCACGCACGTCACTGGCTACGCCAGAGGCCACAGGAAATGTGAAGGTGAAAATGGGAAAGTGACCGACGCAGAGCCAGCTCTGATGCAAGTGGTCCACGCAAGCGAGACGGAACTCAGCCTGAGGCCACACTTCAGTGTCCCCTGCCCTCCTCTGGGACCCCCGGAAATCTCCACAACCCAGCAAACAAGGAGTAAATACCTGCCTAGCACTGACCCCATCCGTTCTGATTTATTGGTGCTTGCACTTCTTCTGTCATTAAATAATGAAAGAAACACCCCTGGCCACATCAGACATGTAAACAGAGCCTTGCTGGAGCCCCGAGGAAGAGGGTTTCTGGAGGCTTCCTGGAGGAAATGACAGATGAGCTGGGCATTGCAGGATGTGTATAAGTTTGATAGGTGGAGGGGCAGCAGGAGGCAAGCTGGGAGCAGACAACTTGTGAGTGACCTTTCCCCCCCGGGGAGGGAACTCAGCAGCCGTGGACGAGCGGGAGCGGGTCGTCCTGGGAACACAAGCTGGCCAGAGCCGACGACACACCCAAGCACTCACCCAAGCAGCAGACACGGGCCTCGCCTGCGGTGGGGAGGGCCCCGGCAGCTTGGGCACTGTGGGAAAGGAGGGACCGAAACAGAAAAGGCTGAGGTGGCTCCCTGGGCCACTGCCACCCCCATTTTCTGAGGGGCCTGGGCCAGATGTGGCCCCAGGTGTGGCTAAGGAGATCCTCAAGAACAAATCCACCTCTATATCCTCCAGAAGGACATAGAGCCTTTTTCCTCCAAAGTTACAGTCTGAACAGACTTCATTGAGATACACAAACGAAGAGGCTTCCTATACAAGAACTCAAACATTGTTTAAAAACAGTAACAACAACAACAAAAACCTTTGGAGTTGATTTTAGGTAAACACATCGAGGAGGAACAGATAAACAGAATGCGGTGCATGCATCCAAAGAAATATCATTAGGCAACAGAAAGGAAATGAAGCCCTGAGACCCGCCAGCACGTGGGTGACCCATGAAAATGCGACGCTAAGGGTGAGAAGCCAGACACAGAAGGCCACAAGTTGTAGGCTTCCATTTATAGGAAATGTCCAGAATAGGCAACTCTGTAGAGAGAGAGAGAGTGGATTTGTGGTTGCCAAGGGCTGGGGGAGTGTGGGGGGGGGGGTGCTGCTCATTGGTACAGAGTTTATTTGGGGGGTTCTGAAAATCTTCTGGAACTAGACCATAGCGGTGACTGCACAACTCTGTGAATATATGAAAAACCACTCCATCATCTACTTTCGGAGAACGGATTTCATGGTAGGCGACTTGCACCTCAACGTAGAGCCATGACGTATGTAGGTCAAGCTTCCAGAGCAGGTGCAACCGATAACCACTGAGCTCAGCGTTGGCAATAGTCACCCAAAACAAAGGAATGTGATTTCCAAAGAATGGTGACCTTGCTTTCTCCAACCTCTTTTTTTCCCCCAGGGAAACAAAAAAAGATCTATCGCTCCCTCGCCAGGGCAACACCCCAGTCCTCGGTGCCTCATCTTTACAACACAGCTACCTTGTGCAGTTACAAGCAGCGGTGGCAGCAAAACCAGAAGACCTCAGACATCCCAGGGATCCTGGGGACAACAGGCGTGAAGAGTCACACACACACGTTCCTATTGAGAAGCCACAGCCAGAAAGGACAGAACGGTCCGCTGCCTTTGGGGTTCGGTCTCGGGACCTTCCCCAGGCCCCCCGACTGTGCAGTCCCGCAGCAGAAAGAGGAAGGGAGAGTCACAGGCTGCAGCCGGTCCCCCTCTTACAACTCTGCACACAGCCACCTGTCACCCCAGACTTTCCAGGGACTGGCCCAGCCTCCTTGCAAAGAAGCAATTCTCGCTGCCTCATGAGACAACAGTGGCTGCCAGACTATCTCTCCCAGGCTGGTCCCCAGGTGCTGTCCCCATCCCTGTATCCTGCCACCTGCCTTTCTCGGCCCCAACTCCAGTGGCGCTCTTCAAAGCACTCAGTGGACCTGGAACAGCGTCTAGAGCACAGTGCCATGGTCCCCAAAGAGTATGTGTTGAATAAATGAATGAGAACGGGTGGATATGTTTGTTTCACCACAATGCACGAAGAACCCAGGCCAAACAAGGCCAAGCAAGACGGACGCCATACCTTCCCGAGGTGGACCCTCCTAGCGCACGCCCAGTTCTGTGTGGGCACCCCTTCTCCCGCCAGGCGTCCCGCGTGTCTCAAACGCTTCATCTCTGCGTGATGCGGGCACAGGATCAGCCCTCTGTCCACGTCCGCGGGGCGATAAACCCTATCAAACCCCTGGCTCCCCAGGCCAAACCCAGACTGTGTGCCGGGAGGCTTACAAACGTACAAACCAGGGGACCCTGCCTGACAGGGAAAGCCTGGGGGGGGGGGGGCAGGCCCACCCTCCAAGCAGAGGCAGCTCTGGGGACTTTGCAGCACGGTGCCTTGGGGACACGCGCACTCGGGTGTGCATTTAAGCCTATTCCTCTCCGGGTTCCGGTCCCCTTAGCGTCCCCCACACACTCTCCTCACTGTCAGAAGAGGTTTGTAATCACAGCCCGTGTGATGGGAAACGAGGTGTGCCTGCCGAGCCCCTTCGGAGAGGAGCACTCCACAGATGTGTGACCCCGAGCCAAGGGCCGCCGTTCCCGTTTCTGTGCAGAGAGAAAAGTGCCCCCCCTCCGAAAGGGTAATTGCACGAGTGCCCCATGCAATTATCTGTCTGCACGTCCTCGGGGCCACTTAAACAATGTTTTTATTTAAAATATGATGCATCCAGCCAGCTTTTGATTATCCATGGTAATGGGGGTCAAGGATCAGCTGAATAATTGAAATGGAAACTTTATTCCCACCGAGAGTGTCGCTCTCCCCCACCTCCTTCCTTCCTTCCGCTGAGGAGAGTGGCGCTGTGGGATCGTGGAAGGGGCGCTGGGCTGGGAGGTCCAGCCCAGCCCCGGCCCAGACTTCGTGACTGCCTCTCTGGGGGGCGGGGGCCAACGCCCTTCCCTTCAGGGGCACCGTGACGAGAAGGGGCCGGTCCCCGGCGGCCCTCATCACCAGGCCGCGTGTGATCTTTGTAGTTAGAACACGTGTCTTCAGATGCACCTGCTTTCACCACGTACCGTGCCCCCGAGCCGTGTTATCGCCATTACGGTCGTAATAACTGATGCGGCCCTCAGACACGTTTATGACGTCCGTGAAGATAACTCCCTAGTGTTACAAGTTTTTAAAAGGCTCCGTCCAGAGAGACTAGCAGCACTTCACTGAGATGACGTCCCTCTGACTCACAAGATGCTCTCCCCCAAAGCGTCCGCTCCCCGCGCGGCGAAGGCTCTTTGGGAACACGGGCCCCCCTTCCCTGCCCCTTTCCGGAACAGCTCCCATCGCGCTGATGGAGACGGTCCACGCAGCCGGCTCGCGCCTCGCCCCCGGTGACCGCGGCGTCGGGGGAAAGGTACAAAGCCTCCCAGGGCCCATTACACCCGATGTTCTCCGCGGTAATTGCCTGCCGCAAACCATCGCCCCTGGCTGCCTGAGTGACAGACGAAGAGCGAGGGGAAGGCAGGCCGTTTTGTTTCCCTACAAATTGTATCCCTATTTAGGAAGGTGCACCTGGCTATCAGACTTTTAATCACAGAGCATAAAACTGAAATCATTTCCAGCACCTGAAGTGATTTCGTTGGCGTCACCCAGTTTTTGTGGATTAAGTTTTTAGAGCAGAAAGAAAAAGCCTTACACTTCAACGATAACAAGAAAAACTGGTTTCTTCCCCCACCCCCACCCCCCACCCCCAAATCCCAAAAGTTTCTTATGTAAGGACTTTGGGTTTTATTTTTCTTTCTTTAAGGAGAAGAGTTCACTGGCCCAGATGGGAAACAAAATGGCAGGGTTGAGACCCCACCCCACTCCGCCCCACCCCCTGGGAGACTGGCTAATCAGTGTCTTCTGGATGTATTTACAAAAACAATATGTTTAAACATTTCAATAAACAGATTAAAACACAGATTTGTATACTAGCTTCTGCCAGCTACTTCTCCAAGCCAAGAATCCTTTTGTCCTTATGAAACCACATGATGATTGTTCCTCGAATCCAAGTCCCGGCCTGAGAGGCCCTGGACCTTCCTGGAGATTTGGTTTTCTCTTCTTCCTCTCGGTGGCCTCTGATCTCACGTTCTGGCTTTACTTCCCACTGTTCTACCCCGTGGGTGTGTTCTTACCATAAGTTCCCCCAAAGCCCTTTTGGAAGGAAGAAGAGCTCAAGTTGTAAGCCACCCAATTTCCCTCCGAAGCCAGAGTTCAGAGTGCCATCCACACCCAGAGGGAAGAGACGGCATGACCTCGATGTCACGCTTCCGGAGGCACGGGGACCTCCAGCTCCCAGCAGGACCTGCCTTTAAGCGCTGGGAACTTCTGGGACTTTGGTTGAGCCCCAGGAGAAACACACAACTCACCCAGACCTTCCTGGGGTTGTCTATCACTCGCTGCCCTCCAGGAGAGAGCTTCTGTAGCACATCTGTCAAGACCAGGCTCTGAAGATAAAGTCTTCCCAAGTGGGAGAATTGGCCCCTTCGCTCAGGTTCCCCAACCCATCCCCCACCATTCCCAAAGGACGAGGGCTCCTGGAATTTAGACTTAAAGCTACTGCAGGGATCACGTGACCCCGCAACACCAAGTACAGGGGCGTATCCCCTCCCCGACAACACCCGTGGCTACTTGGTCACGGTGCTCTTCCCCACAGAGCCAGGCATCAGAAGCCCCTTTGCCCGGACCTCCAGCCAGATTCGGTACTCGAGCTAAAGCCGATCTGCCACCCGCCTCGTTTTAAAGATCACAGAAGGGGGACCAGAACCCGCCTCTCGCCAGGGCCCACGCCACTACCCGTGATGCCGAGCTCTGGCTGTCACCAATTCTGTCCTGGTGTAACCTGCACGTGTGTGTAGACACAGACACACGCTCACACGATGCACACGTGTGCCCAGCCTTGCCTGTTTTCCTGACCGCTAAAAGGTGTCCTGGCTTCGTGCAGTCTGTTCACTTCCCGCTGCCTTGAGAGGGTTTGGGCTTCACCGACATGCTCTTTCATCTTTCCTGTGATGCATAATCAAGATAACTGGGGAGAAAATACGGGTAAATTCCAAACAGGCAGATACTAGCCCAAAAGAGCAATGAAAAATGAAGACATTGCGCCCCCCCCCCCCAGGTGTCTGGGGATTTGCATTCAACAGGTACACGTTCACCAAATATTTCTTGAGTACCAGCCAGGTTCTAAAGTCTGTTCTAGGTCAGAGGATCAGGGGACAAGAAGACAGAGAAGGTCCCTGCCCTCGTGAGGCCGACAGCATAGTGAGAGAGAGAATCATAACTAAGAAAACACATAAAGGAGTGGGGTAATTTCCGAGAAAAATAAGTGTATTGAAGACAGAAAAATGGAATGGGTTGATGAGGGGTGAGAGAAAGGGAAGGGGGAGCATCCTTGGGAAGAGACCTGTAATATAAGAAAGATTCAGCTATGACGAAACACGAGCGCAACGGGTTCCAGACAGAGGGATCACTACGTACAAAGGCTCCGGGGCAAGCACTCCATTGGCAGCTTAAGGCCGGCAGAAGGCCAAGGGCATACGGAGTAATAATAGCAGAGGAGAGAGCAGGATGACAGGGCAGAGGGCGGGCAGACAACGGACGATGCAGAGCTTTTTAGGCCACAGGAGAAATTGTATTGTAAGAAAAGATCAGACGAGGTGTGAAGGTGGGGAGAGCAGCCGAGAGAAACAGCAGGGTCAGAACAGAGGAAGGAACTTTTCACAGAGTCTGGAGGAGGGAAACACCGCGTGAGAGAGAGCGAATGGAAGAAGAAATCTGACATGTGCTGCTGTGGAGCGTACGGGACCCCCCAGGGGCCGAAACAAAACTCCTAGCAAAGGACGTGCACTACCGAATCACTTACTGTTTTCCGCCCTGAACCTGGCACTCGTCAAGCTGCTTGGAGACGAGACCACACGGGTGCCCATTCGAAAGGGGCCGTACACGCCTTCTACGGAATTTAGCCGCGTGTGTGAACATGCAGAGGTGCATCCTCAGAGAAGCCCAGCTCTGGGTGCACGCCTCCCTGTCCCTGAGCGGGGAAAAATGGATCCAGGCTGTTTAAATGCTGTGTCCTCCACAAGGCATGACCCAACTCGCTCGGGCAGCGGGGACCCCCTCCCCTTCCAGGGCCCCGTGGCAGCTTCCACCTCCTGCCTCCTGCCCCCCACTCCCAGCACAGTATACCGCAAGGACCACTGGACACGACACTTTCTCTCACTACACTATGCCCTCCTTGAAAAGATGGACACAAATCTAACTTTCTGGGCCCAGCCCCAAGTAGGTGCTTCATAAGTAACTGCTGAACAAGGCCTCGGCCGCCTTGGGAGGGCAAATGTCACCTGTGGCTTTTTCAAGGGAGTTCGCCGCAGCGCGAAGCCACGGGGCGGTAGTTCCCTCTGTGAGGCTGGTCTGGCCCGCAGAGTCCCTGTCCCTCGGCAACTCAGCACGGCGGGGACACCCCATCTCTGACCTGCCCCCCCACGGGGACAGGCAGGCACGTCCCGCCAGCCTCCCAATCAGGTCCCGGCAGCTGGGAGACCCAAGCCGCCCGGACAGCATTCGGCACAGTAACGCTCTTCACCTTGCGGCCTCCCCGGGAAGCCCAGCCCGTGCAGATGCGCCTGGTCCCGTGAGGACAAACGGGAAGCGGCCCTGACCTCCTCCAGAGGCAGCCGGCGGATCCTGAGCGCGCTGAACATCTTGCAGACTCCTTCCTGTTCCCCTCGGGTCCAGCCGCGCAGAACGTGGCACGGTGGGGAAGAACTCCGAGCCAGCGGGCCAGCAGCCGACACACGTGCCGCACAGGAAGGTGGCGGGGAGGCCAGGGGAGGGGGGACCTCAGGAACGGGGTCGGTGCAGACGCCACTCCAGGCAGCGAGCAGGTTGGGGACGACGAGGGCAGCCAGGAAGGATTTGTGGTCCGGTCGTGGGGCCACGGCTGGCGCAAGCCAGTACCTACCTTCCCCCTTGTCCCTCACAGACCTGCTCTCCACTCCACGGCCAGAGGGACAGCCCCCAAACACACGGTTACACCCAGCACCTCACACCAGTGACAACCCCTTGGGGGTCCCGTAACTCCGTGATCTGCTCCGCCTGCACGACCCGTGGGGCTCCGGCCTCTGTCGCTTCTGGAGTCCCTCCCCAAAGCCCGCATCCTGTTCCTGCGTCCCAGCGGCACTGGCCTCGCCACGGCTCACACTCCAGCCCCGTCAGGACCGGGCCCCACGGCCAGAACTCCTTCCTTTCCCCCTTGCCTCACCGTCCCCGCGAGGCCTTCATCTGTCAGCCGGTCCCCAGCCCCCAGGGCAGCCTTCTGAGATGCCCGCTCCAAGGCCAAGTCGGACCTCCGGACTCACCACGGTTGTCACAGAACGTTACAGGTGTCATGGCTTGCTCGTGACGCAAACCCTACAGGCCAGGGACCTTTCTACATTGTCGCCAGCTCCGAGGCTGCCGCCCGGCAGGAGTGAAAGAGTGGACGAGCCCTCCCCCCAAACGGAACAGCTCAGGACACCACCACCACCCCCACCACCACCCCCCCCCCCCCCCCCCGGCGCCCTGTGCTCCTGCTCGCACCTGCTCCGCCAGCCTGGCGTTCCCAAAGCTTACTGTTGATCCCAACGCTTGGTTCTCTGGACGCCGGGACCTTCAAAGGTCAGAGTCACACATTTTCTACCGCCGGACCTCTTGCGGCCCCCAGCGCACAGCAAAGACTAATAACAGCCAACACTGGTGGGGGGACAGGCCAGCCACACTTCCGAGCCATGACGGGGGGCAGGCGGTCACTACGCACGCCCGCTTTACAGAAGAGAAGGAGGTTCACACAGGTGAGGCAGCTTGGAGCCAACCACTCGGCCAGTCGCCAGCAAAGACGCCATTCAGACCCAGGCTACCGGCCCCACCAGCACGTGTCGCCACGACACCGAGCTCCCTGCTTCAGCTAACAAGAGAGACGGGCGACCCCCTCTCTGTCAGCAGCCCCTGTGCTCAGACCCCGTCTCGGAGAACGCCTCCCAGCGCCCCCGATGTCCGAGGCCAGCCATCTTAACTCTGAGAATGCAAATCCCCGACCATCTCAGTTCATCTGATGCAAACCCCCACCCAGAACGTTTCAAGACGGCGCTCCCTCTTCAGAAAGTCCGTGCCCAGGATCGAGGTCTGAATACTGTCTTTGATTCAGCGGGCAGTGATGCACCTGGCTGGGCGGCGGGCCGCAGGAGCCTGGGGCATCTGGGGGTGAGCTCGGCCGGGTGTCTCCTCAGTCGTGGGCAAGCCACCTTACTCGTCAAAGCCTCGGTGTATCCGCCTGCCTGTCAAGCGGGGACAATCATCATCACACAGGCACTCGGGAGAATCAGGTACGAGGCGCTCGCCACGGGACAGGCCGACCTCCGGGCAGACGTCACGGGCGCGTGACGGTTGCAGTTACTGTCCTCAGTAGCATCCAGAGCCGGCCATCTCAGCACAAGGGTGCCCAGAGAAAGGGGCTGCCTCCCGCCTCAGGAGAGGTCACCCCAGGAGACGGGAGCCACGCAGCCTGCGTGCACAGCTCAAGGTGGCAAAGTCACGCACATGTCAACACGCCTCCTCCAGCCCCACACATCCACCTCCACGCCAGCCCCCTCGCGTCTTCATCCGCACAGAGAGAGCACGTGTGTGCACTCGCTCACGCACACACACACACGCCTCCTGTCCCGGCCCACGTGTGCCTGGGGACGTGGACCTCGCCGGGGGCCCAGCAGCGCTCAGCCGGGTACACCTGGCCTGCCAGAAACCCAGGGTGGCAGGGGCTGTGCTGGCGGGGGGCGGGGGGGGGGGGGGTCCCATCAGGTAAGTGAGCCTGCGAGGGGGCCAAAGTATTTGCATATAATTTGCATGTATTGACACAGCCTTCCCATCTCTGCACAGAGCACTCCCAAGCTAACCTGTCATTACTGCTCCTCTGAAGCCTGGTTTCTCTCAGTGATTCGTGCTGCTTACCACCCACTACTAGAAAGTACTATGTGGTGAGACGGGCCAAGAGCTGACTCTGAGCACCCAGCAAGTCACACCCGCCTCCCTGGGCCTCAGTGTCTCCCCGCGAACGACCGATAAAACGGCACCCCTCCAGCGGGCGCACCCAACGAGCCCTTCCCGCACAGAAAACGTTGGCATCTGCCTGGTGCCGAGCACCTGCCAGAGTGCGACGGGCCACCTCGCTATTATCGGAGGGCCGGGGGGAAGTCTGGGTGAAGCGGGCCCCACGTTCTTCCCAGATGCAGTTTCGGGGTCTCGGATGCTGGGCCCCCTGTGCCCCTATGGTCGCGAGATGTAGCAAATATATACAAATGTGGGTGCCAAGTTAAATGTGAATTTCAAAGAAACGATGAATAAAACATTAGTGTGAGCATGTCCCGTGCAGTACTGAGGACACATTTATACCGAAAGCAAGACAAAAACGTTATCTGGCTGCATACCCGGAATTCACATTGTAACTGGGGATCCTGTCGTTTTATGTGACCACGCCACCCGGGACTCGATGCCCACCGGCTTCCACTGTTCCTAACGCTCTCTTTTCTCACGGCTTCCGCCCACACCCAGAGAACACGGACCCGATTTCCTAAGTGCCCGGCTTCCCAGTGTAGGACAGGGAGCGCAGAGGTTACACGGGAGGTGAACTGAAAATTGCTGAGAGAGGGAGGGAGGGATGTGTGTTTCCTAACTTAGTTAAAAATCTAAAATCTGTTCCTCTTTGGTTTCTGCAAGGAGCCCGGTGGTTGTCGCTGTGAACGTGAGGCGACGCTTCCTGTGGCGAAGAGTACGTGTGTTTGCATCAACAGGGCCCGTTTCTAGGGTTCCTCTCAGGATGTGAGGCCCGTGGCAGGTCGCAGAGGAAGAGGGAGGGCCTGTGGGCAGGGGCCGCTGGGGAGGGAGGCTCTCCCTCTGGGGGCTCCCAGGAGAGCCCCGCCCCACACGGGTAAGAGCCTCCTCCCCCGAGCCCCTTGCCCAGCTTCCCCATCACACACCAGTCGCCTGTGACCCTCTGCAGAGCACAGGGGTGAGCACGTGCCCAATTCCTTATTCACGCGGGGGGTGGGTAGCCGTGGCAGGGAAGGGACACGGCTCGGGGAGTCCAACCTCTGACCGGGAGTCACCGTCAAGCACGGAAGGCACAAACACAAAATGTGCACAGAGCACTGCACCCGGGGCGCTGCAGGCTGACCCTCCAGTGGACTCAGCTCGGGCTTCTCCAGCCGGGACACCTGTCCTTCTGGAATGGGCGAAGGGCCACGGAAGGACCACCTATTGACCCTACAGGTGAACACGGGCCACGCTTGGGAGTGACCATTTTCCTTCCGGATTTCTTTTTTTTAGCGGCGAGTGTGACTTCACAGTACGATCGATGGATGCTCTATGGAGTGCAATGCAAATGTTTCATATTTTTAAGATAAAAACACTAAAAATAAAAGGGGAACGTTGCAGTTTCCTCCTCCTTAAAGCAGTGATGGGAGAGCACACCAGCCTCACGGGCCCCTGGCAAGGATGAAAGGGAGAAACGCAGGTAAAGCCTTTCCCTGACACAGCACGAGGCAGGACCAGGACCTTCTCTAGTTGGGACTTTCATCACCACTGAGACAGGGTTCAAGGATTAAGATCTCATCTGATCTCGTATATCGGTCCTCCCCGCGCATAAAGAGATCACAAAGCAATCAAAGAACTCTATAGGCTTTGGGCACCAGAGGAAGATTTCCCTTGATTTCTAATGGCATCCTCAAGTCAGGTCTCAAAAGTCTGAAAGCCACCTGCCTTATCTGACATGCTGAGATGGCCCTCAGCTTGTACAGCCATGGCCACGGACACGGCTGGCCTGAAAGGGGCCAGAGATCCTTATTACCAATAGAGAGACGATTCTTTGGCTCCCCCTTCGTGACCTCTCGCCATGGCTGAACACAGGTGTCCCCAGCCCAGAATAACCCAGCGTTGCCTGCTCAGGATGCCAGGCCAGAGATGCCCTGGTGAAGGATGTGGCCAGCAGCATTCAAGGGGCATGGGGTGGTCAGGAGGGCCGAGGCACTTAACTGAGACTGGGGGGCCCGAGACCCTTGAATCAGCTGTCTGGGTGGAGGGATGGAAGGGGTGGGGCCTCAGGGCATGACACCCAAGGTCAGTGCCCTGCTTCCTCATACCCTCTGACCCGTGCTCTTCAACTTCAGAAATTCAGTTGGCACCTCTTCTTCAGGACTGAAAACTGACTTGGCCAGGGCTCATCTGCGCTCTGTTTCTCCGCTCAACACAGAGGCCAGCCCCATGCCCTGGGAACTCTCCCAGCCTGCTCGGAAGAGATCGTCCACGCTCCTGTCTTGGATGGGCCAACCAGAAGTGAACTGTAAACTAAACGAAGACCTACACAGGCCGTGACAAGTGGCACTGAACCATTAGCAGCTGGCGACGCAGTCTGACTCTAGGACAGCAGGAGAACAGTCTGGATAACGTCCGAGAACAGAAGGCGGGTCTCTTGTGATTAGGGCCCCTGATGTACTCCCACTTTCTTATTGACCGGATCATCGCGGCAAAGATACAGAAACAGTTGTCCCCACAGCTCCACTCTCGTTTGGCCTTCCACCTCTCATTCTTGCCTCTGACTCAAGCTGGCTGCTGTCCTGTTGTCACCTCGGAAAGCAAGGTGCCACGCCCATGCTAAGTCCTACATTTAAACTGCTCGTCAGGTTTACAGCCTCAGCTCTGAAACACCAACAGGCTTTTTCAGGGTAATTAGCTTCACACACATGCGACCGTGCCAACACGCGATCAACCTAGCCCCAAAATTAGTTCCTGCTAAAATATTACACTGTGTTGATGGGTATTGAGGAGGGCACCTTTTGGGATGAGCACTGGGTGTTGTATGGAAACCAATTTGACAGTAAATTTCATATATTAAAAAAAATTAAAAAATAAAAAATAAAAAAAAATAAACTTTATGTAAACACACAAAAAAAATAATAAAATAAAATAAAATTAAAAAAAAATAAATAAATAAAAAATAAAATAAAATATTACACTGTGTCTAAACTACATCGGGAAGATGTTCCTCGGTCATGAAATCTGCTCTATCAAAATCAGCCTTGTTTGGAGATCGGGGACCTCGCTCTTCTTCTCTGGGGTGGCAGAGTTGCTTCCAAAGCCAGTTTTGTTTATCTAAGCTATGATCCAATATCGTTTTTCTCCCCCCCCCCCCAATTTCAGCTCGTACAGCCTTTCCTTTCGTAAAAACAAAGCATGGCAAAATCACAACTCTCTCTTGGCCAGTGGCCAGACCTCCAAGGGCTGGAGCCAGGAGATTAACGGATACGCCCAGAGAGGGCAAGGTCAGAGAGCAGAACATTCTGGACACGTGTGTGTCGGAGACAGACTCGTAGGACCGGAGAGCGCCCATACACGAGGGCCGGCGTCTCCCGCTTTGAATGACATGCTAAGGCCCTTCTGAACCAGTGGGTGAAACATGCCTGTGACACTAATTAATGCCAGGCAAAATGTAACAGCAGATCTTGAAAACTAAAAATAGATCTATTCCAACTGATTCATCCCCTGACTGCACAGAATTCGGAGTTTTTTCATCTGTTTCTCTCCTACGTGTACGTTAGATTATGGCCTCTTTTCTCTCCCTCCATCTTTGTTGTTGTTCTTCTATTTCTCTCCTTCGTGTTGTGTGGTTCAAACCTTCCAGAAGAGATGTCCCCACTTGGCTACCCTCCGGCCCACAAACATGCTTAATAAGCAAGGAAATCATCTCTTTTCCTGGCTCACATGGCTGGGAGCTATGTAATTTGTCCTTAATATTTTCCATGCGGATGTTTCTACCCTGTTGCATCACACACAGAACTCTATAGCTTTGTTTCCGATTACAGTCCCTTCTATTTTAAACTTTGTTGATTTCTACTGGGAAGGAAGCCTATTTCGTACAGATTAGCTGGACAGCTGGGTCTGATTGCTTCTGATGGCTGGGCTTGGGGCCACCGGGGAAACAGGTTTCCCAAAGCCCCTTGCATGGAGCCCCATTCCACACGGCCCCAAAAGAATGGGGTCAGCGCTCGCTTCGGGGAAGAAGGGTTAGCAGCCTCAGGTGGAAATCAACAGGTCAAGCCAAAGGCGGGTTCAGACCTTATTCCACAGCTCAGGCTTGGGAGGCTGTGCTGGAAAGTGGAGGAGGGGGGAATCAGAAGCCCCCTGGTTCAAAAGCTCTCACAGGGACCTGACTGGGGGCTTGTGTCAGAGAGAACTACGTGTGCTTGGAAGGAAGCATCCATCATGCTTGTCTGATATAATCACTCGGGAGGCAACAGACAAGGCTCAAGGATTAAGGTCCCTTCATCTGGCCTTGCATCCCAGACCTCCAGGTGCATAAAGAAATCACAAAGACCTCTCTCACCTTCACGTGCTCAGTCCACAGGCAGGTGGGGGCTGCCGCGCTCTCCGGAAAACCGGTGGCTCCGATGAGGCAGGAGTATTCTCCCTGCTCGTCCCATCTCTGCCTTGCTTCTCTCTATGCCTTCTCTAGAGAAAACCGAGTGCTGGAAATTAAAAAAAAAAAAAAAAAAAAAAAATCGTGTGTGTGGAGGGTGGTGGGTGTCGGGGGTGTCGGGGGTGCCGGGGCGGTGGGGGGGATGGCAGAGGGACACCGGGGGGTAGGTGTGCAGCCTGCCCTGGTGTGGGTTCGGGTTTAATGGCCGACGCTGGTGATACGGTTTGCCTGCTGAAGCTCAGTGCCACTGCAGCTCTGTGTGTGGGCGGCGGCAGCTACACGTCTGGGTTTCAAACCATTACACTGAACATTTGCAAACAGATAAAAAAACAAAACCATCCGGTACAAATGGAAACTTCTGTTTTCCCTTCTCTTCCTGCGTTCTAGCCCCTTTCACCTCTCCCCCGGAGGAGGAGGAGGAGGAGGAGGAGGAGGAGGAGGAGGAGGAGGAGGGTGGGCGCGTCGCCCTCTGGGCTCCCCCGCAACCCCCGGCCCCGGCCCCTGCGGCCACACCGCTCACTGCCACGGCCACTGACATGGACAGGCGCGTCAGGTCGTCCAGACTTAGCGCCACGGCTTGGGGAAGGCTTCCTCTTCTCCAGGGTCCTGCTCAGAATCCAGCCTCTTGGGAGCCATCAAACCCAAGGGGCGTTGGGGTCTCCATACTGGGTCCCTTCTTAACCCTCCTGGTCTCAAAGCTACCTTAGAACTGGCCAACGAGGGGGAATCAGGTGCGCCTTCCCATCCGGACGACACTCTCCCCGAAGAATATCGCGCGAGCGGCGACGCGAAGGTACGCCGTGAAAAGAAAACGGGTCCTGTGGTCAAAGACTTTGGCAACTGTTGTATCCGGTATTGTCCTGTGAGAGTCACGGAGCACATTCGCAGCTAAAGGCTCTGAGAAGTCCTGCAATTCAGAACCCCGTTCCACTGGTTCAATCCAGCGTTTCCAAAGCGTGCGTGAGGTTAGCCCCACGGGGCACCTGGGCCCTGAAGAACAGCGCCAGCCATCACGACACGCGCACGCGCCCGTCCCCACACCACGAACGCACACGCACGCAAAGGCGGTGAGCGACGCATGCGCGCGCGTGCGCGCGTGCACGCACACCGCGCACGCGCACTCCCGCCCTCCCACCCCGCCGTGCAGCTGTCGCCCGAGTCCGCTACCTGCGCGGGAAGGGAAGCTGGCGGAGGGAGACGCTGAGGGGGCGGCGTCACGGTGCACGGGGTGAGGTCGCGCGGCACGCGGTGAGCCCGAGGCCGCGGTTCCAGCGGGACGGGGGACACACGAGGAGTGCAGAATGTTCTCCGGGGGCCCGGGGGCGCCGTCGGCGGCTTAGCCCCCAGCCCCGTGGCTCCACTCCCGCCCCTCCCGCCCAGGGGCACAGCCACGCGAGCTCACGGGGCGCTGTGGGGCACGCGCCCCCGACTGGCTTGAGAGCCCCCGGCGCGCCGTCCCCTGCCGGGCGGTGCGAAAAGCGGACCCGTCGTCTGATCCTCGGGAGCCTGAGGCTTCGGAGGCGGAAGAACAGAACATGAAACCCTTAACCTCCAGGAGGCCACTTTGCCGAATGGAGACGTTCACGCTGGAAATGGGCAGCAGGACAGGCAGCGGGACGCAGAGCAGGGGACAGGAGAGGAAGAGGTGGCGCGCTCTGCTGGATTGGGGGCTGCCGGGCCCCCCCCTCCCCCCCCGTGCCAGCAGATACCCGCCCCACGGTCCCCCGTCGATGGGCCTTGAGCCTCAGCCGCCTCCTCTAAAAACAGTTTTTAACCAAGGATAATTTTGACCCCCCCCCCCCCAGGGGACATTTGGCAAGGTCTGAGGACATTGGTGGTTGTCGCAACGGGGGGTGTAGTGCTACTGGCACCCAGTGGGTAGCATCCAGGGATACTGCTAAACGCCACCAGGAGAGAATGATCCAGCTCAAATGTCCGTAGTGCAGCAGAAGCTGAGAATCCTGTCCAAGTGGACCCTCCGGTTCCCCGCGGTGGGGCTCAAATGAGACACCGCATGGGATTCGGACTAAACCAGACGGCGAGTACAGTATGTTTGACAAGAAGAACTTCCATAGCATATAGATGGCAGTTCATTTCTTATTGGGCAACAAGATGAAGAGTAGAGTGAAAGCTCTCTGCTTCAGACCAAGACGAGAGAGAGCCTGCCTGCCCTACAAACACTCCACATTACGTGATCAAAAAAATAAATAAATAAGAAAAGAAATGCCTCCTCTTGCTTAAGTACACCAGAGAACTTGAACTCTGTGTGAACAAAGTGAAATGGGTGTAGAAAGGCTTTAAAAAGCTTGCAAGCACTTCGATGGATAATCATTGGTAATTAGAGCATTTTATAGAATCCATTAAAGAGGCTTTAAACAGAGCTGAAATCATTTGTTGACCTTTCTTCTGAAGGAGGGTAACAGTCGTGCTGGCAACACTGATGTGTCCGGCCTGGTTGGGGGTCTTTTTTTGAAGAAATCTTCAGCCGGGCTTGCAGTACGGTCCTCGGGACGTGGCAGATGATTAGAGACCAGCAAAAAGAGAAAGTGAAATTAAAGTTCAGACTCCTGTTCCAGCTGACTTCCCAGAGGCAAAAAGAAAAGCTGACCAGGCCTCACTCTGGGCCCCCATTCAGTGGGACCCCGAGGCAGGACTCAGGGTCCAGACCCCAGAAACGGTTTTCTCCTGGCCAGCGGCAAAGTCCCAGGTGGGTGTGAAACCAGGAGAGTTAGGTAGGGCTGGGCCGGCTGTGATGGGAGTGAAGGAAGACAGGGCGCGTTCGAGGCAGTCAGTGCAGAGACCAGCGCCCTTGCAAAGGGGCTCTCGAGGAAGGAATGACCAGCCAAGTTTCTGACGTGGACAGTGCACTGGGCCCACGTGAGCCAGTTACATCAGCTTCCTACAGGAGCCAACACAGAGAGCAAGGCCAGGCCGTTAGTTTTGACTTTCCCATGCCTTCCTCGTTCGCCTGTCTGCTAACCAAGACAAGCAATAGTCACGCATTCGAGGGCTTCCTGTGCCAGCACTTTGCTTGGCCCTACGAACGAAACAGCGAAGGAAAAGCAAAGCACAGTCCATCCCTGCCTTCATGGGGCTCAGAGTCAGAGGGAGTAGAAAAGGAAAAAAAAAAAAATCAAATAAGTATGAAAAAAAAAAAACGTCCAATTCATTCAGTTAGTCATTGGCTAAGAATCTGAACCTGTACTCTATACTAGGCCGTGTTCAAGGAGAAAAAAAAAAATGCATGAGCAAATTACTATCAAAAGCTACAATGAAGACAACAATGTAATGAAAATCTACCTGAAAAGAGTAATGCTCATCAGGAGCTCTAAAGCCAAGGCCACCTCTCTTTGTTAAAAGCGGATAAGAGGGCCTAAGTGTTAAGCACCTACCCGCCTAGGTTAGGCTAACTTCTCATTTTGGCAGTGCATCATTATTCAGCTCCAGGTTCTGTGCCACCCACAGTTTCTATGAACCCCAAGCTTTGGAAACACTCCCTTAAGCACGGAGGCATTGTTGAAGAAGAGTATCTAGACCATCCCAACCATGGACTTGAGGTCTTACCAAGGGAAGAGGACTGTTCAGGACCTAGGACAGCTCTGGAGTGCCTGGTTGTCTAGTTCCCCACCTTCCCTGGGTGCTGCCAGGCCAGAGGAGGCACACCAGTGCTTCCACCGTGGCGGACAGGATAACCTTCACACAGGTGTCTACGGCTTTCTGTGTGCCTCACTCCCTCGTGTCTCTGCTTTTTCATGGCTTTCACCCTATTCCCACTGCCAATTCCTGACTCTTTCCACCTGACACTCAAGTAGAACAAGGGAGAAACTGGTTCATTTAGTCTATACAGGGCCTCACAGTTGGTCAGAGCTTGATCTTTGGGTTAACCCAGAAGCTGCAAGCCATCTTACAGAGAACTGCTGGGCAGCCAGTCAGCCACTGCCGAGCCAGCCCTAGACAAGGGACAGGGTTTCTCCAAAGGGCACAGCTAGCATTCCATGGAGAGCCTCCCTCCCAATACAGTGGTGCTAGGAGATGAGGGTCTGGACCAACCTGGTGGTCCAAGAGATCATTTCACGTGACTTACAAATGAATATTTTAAATTGCAGTAGATATATTTTTATTCTGATGTCACTTAGTATGTCTGTAGCTAAAAGATCAAACTTGTGTTTCCCTTTTCAATAGATTTTAATAGCTAACTTAGAAGTATTAATTTTATTTGAAGACTTATATGGAAATCTCAATGAACCAGAATATCTAAAATGATTTTGAAAAAGGAGAATAAAGTCAGAGGAATCATACTATCTAATTTTAAGACTTACTATATAGCTACAGTAATCAAGACAGTGTGGTATTGTTGGAGATAAACACATAGATCAATAGAACAGAATAAAGAACCCAGAAATAGACCCACACAAATATGCTTGACTGATTCTGGCAAAGGTGCAAAAGCAATTTAATGAAGGAAGGATAATCTTCTCAACAAATGATGCTGAGCAATTGCATGTCTTAGGCAAAAAGAAAAAATCTATGCTAAACCTCACACCTTAGACAAAAAGGAACTTGGAATGGATTGTAGATTTAAATGTCAAACATAAAACCATAAAGGTTCTAGAAAAGAGGCACCTGGATGGCTCAGACAGTTAAGCATCCAACTCTTGATCTTGGCTCAGGTCATAATTTCATGGTTCGTGGGTTTGAGCCTGTGTCGGGCTCTGTGCTGACTACACAGAGCCTGCCTGGGATTTTCCCTCTCTTTCTCTCTGTCTCTCTTTCTCTCTCCCTCTCTCTCTGCCTTTCCCCCACCCGCTCACTCTCTTTCTCAAAATAAATGAACTTTAAAAAATAAAAAAATTTTAGAATAAAATATGGGAGAAAAGCCTCAGGACCAAAGGTGAAGGCAAAAAGTTCTTAGATATGACACCAAAAATGCAATTCATAAAAGAAAAAAATGAATAAATTAGACTATTAAAATTAAATATTTTCCTCTGCAAAAGACTCTCAAGAGGATGAAAAAGAAGCTTTATTGAACACATGATGTTGGAACAACTGGATATCCACATGCAAAAAAATTTTTTTAATGAATCCAGACACGGACCTTACATTCTTCACAAAAATTAACTCAAAGTGAATCATTGACCTAAATGCAAAATGCAAAACTATAAAACTCCAGGAAGATAACATAGGAGAACACCTAGATGACCTTGGGGTTGGCAATGACCTTGTAGATAAAACACCAAAGTCACCATCCATGACAGAAATAGCCAATCAGCTAGACTTTGTTAAAATTAAAAACATTTTAATTAAAAACTTTTGCTCTGTGGAAGACAGTGTAAAGGGAATGAGGAAATAAGCTACAGATGGGGAGAAAATATTTGTGAAAGACATCTGATAAAGACTGTTATCCAAAACATACAAAGAGCTCTTAAAATTCAACAATAAGAAAGCAAACAACCCAGTTAAAAAATGAGCTAAAGACCGTAATACACACCTCGCCAAAGAAGATATACGGGTGGCAAGTAGGCATATTAGAAGATGCTCAACATCATATGTCAATAGGTAATTGCAAATTAAAACAATGAGATGCTACTGCATACGTATTAGAATGGCCAAAACCTGGAACACTGCCAACACCAAAGGCTGGTGAGGAACTCTCATTCATTGCTGGTGGGAACACAATGACAGTTTCTTACGATATTAAACATACTCTTATAAATAATCCAGCAATCATGGTCCTTAGTGTTTACCCAAAGGAGCTGAAAACTTATGCCCACAAAAAAACCTGCACAGATATTTACAGCAGCTTTATTCATAATTGCTAAAACTTGGAAGCAACCAAGATGTCCTTCAGTAAGCGAATGAATAAAGAAGCCATAGTCCATCCAGACAATGGAATATTATTCAGTGCTAACAAGAAATGAGCTTCAAGCCATGAAAAGACATGGAAGAAACTGAAACACGTTACTAAGTGAAAGAAGCCAATCTGAAAAGGCTACCCACTGTATGATTCCAACTATATGACATTCTGGAAATGGCAAAACTATTATACATTTGTCCAAACCAATAGGATGCACACCACCAAGAGTGACCTTATTTTAAACCATAGACTTTAAGTGATGATGATGTATCAGTGTGCGTTCATCAGTTGTAACAAATGGCCCCTTCTGGTGCGGAGTATTGATAGTGGGGAAGGTCAGGCCGATGTGGGGGCCAGGAGTATGTGGGAAATCTTTGTACTTTCAATTTTGATGTGAACCTTAAACTACTCTAAATTATCTATTTTTTAAACATTGGAAAGAATATTTGCAAATAATATATTGAATAAAAGACTAGCATCTAGAATATATAAAGAACTCTCAAAATTGAATGGTTAAAAAAAATCCAGTCAGAAAATGGACATCAGACATGAACAGGTGCTCCACCAAGAGGACAAACAGATGGTCTAAAAGCACATGAGAAGACACTCAACACCGTCAGGAAACACAGACTAAAACCATCACTGCATACCTATCAGAGTAGCTAAAATTAAAAATACTAACAATACCAAATACTGGCAGAGATGCAGATAAACTAGGTCACCCACACGTGATCACCCACATTGGACACTCTGAAATTGGACACTCTGAGAAATTGGACACTCTGAAAAACATCCTGGTGGCTTTTTTTTTTAATTTTTTTTTTTTTTACTTTTATTTATTTTTGAGACAGAGAGAGACCGAGCATGAACGGGGGAGGGCAGAGAGAGAGGGAGACACAGAAACTGAAACAGGCTCCAGGCTCCGAGCCATCAGCCCAGAGCCCGACGCGGGGCTCGAACTCACGGACCGCGAGATCGTGACCTGAGCTGAAGCCGGACGCTCAACCGACTGAGCCACCCAGGCGCCCCATCCTGGTGGCTTCTTATGGAAATAAACATACATTTATTAGACAATTTGGCAATTGCACATTTGGGAATTTATCCCTGAGAAATGAAAACTTATTTTCACATACAAACCTCTATATGCATGTTGATAGGTACTTTATTTGCAACAGCCAACAACTGGAAACAACCCAAATGTCCTTCAGCAGGTAAGTGTTTCAACAAACTCTGGTGCATCTACAACATGGAATACTATTAAGCAAAACAAACAAACAAACAGACCTGATTCACACAACTTGGATGAATCTCAAGAGCATTGTGCTGAGGACAAAAGGCCAATAATATGTACCACAGGATTCAATTTTTATGTAATACTCTCAAAATGACAAAATTATAGAGATGGAGAACATGATTGCCAGCGAAGGGGTGCGTTAGGGGAAAACAGTGAAGTGAGATCATAAAGGGGCAGCACAGGCAGCTGTATTTTGATAGTGTCTACATAGGATAAAGTTGCACAGACTGACACACACTCACACAAGTGCATGTGAATGCTGGTGGAATCTGAATGAGGTCTGCAGCATAATTAATTGCATTGTACAATGTCAGTTCTTACTTCTGATATTGTACAGAGTTATTAAGATGTTGTCATTGAAACTGGATGAAGGGTCAACAGCACTTCTCTCTACTATTTTTGAGTCTATAATTATTGAAAAAAAGGCTTCAAAAGAAAAATATTAATTAAATACAAGTACAGGTAATTCATGAATTCAGCAGAATAACTGTGGATGGTAACACAGACCTGCCCAAGTTTCAGGGGTGGACGTTCCTCTGGTGTCGAAAGGCCTGGTGCCACCCAGGGAAGGTCAGAAGCAAGACTGGCTCTTCTCCACTCAGGGCTGGGCAAATTTAAAATTACAGGGGCCTCGGATTCCAAATGAGCCAACTTTCTAAGTGGCCAGAGGCCTTCTTTAAGCTCAACTGAAATTGAATTGAATGACACAGCAGATGTCTTTGTGATAAGAGCAGCCTCCGACAGAAATACCACATTTCATCAACTCTAAGACACACAATGGCAAGAAGCACCATTATTTTTTGTTCCGCTATGAAAGAAAAATAAGCTGCCAATTAAACCGTGACACAATGCTTTCTTATCACTTAGAATTTTTAATTTTACTTATTGAAAGGGTTCTTTGAGACTTAATTAGACAGATTTTTATCACATATTACTATTGTGCATACATAAAAATGAAAATACAAGGGAAATAAATTGGTTGTTATTCCTCAAACTTCTTTATACTGAGTCCAACTCTTCTGAATCACTTTTCAACTCAGGCTCATCAATGTCTGGGTTTTTTCCACACTCTCTCATCCTCTGTGCATTCATCCATAGCGCTGATGATGTAGCATTTCTTTAAAGAACTCATAAAAGGATTAAAAGTCATGAGCACAGGGCTCTCAGCAGACTTTAGAGTTATATACAGTTTTTCTGCCTCAGTTCCCACTTCAGCAGTGTTGCTAAACAGGAATGATTTGCTCAAATCATTCACTCCGTTCCTACAACTGTGGCATTCATAGTGGTTATAACAGGGCTCACTGTCCAATCCAGGATCTTCCAGTATGCTGACACTGGTCAGTTCCATATCAGTTACATGTGTTCACTGCAGAAAGGAATGCTAGGCTTGGATTCTAGGCTTTTTGAGGTTCATGCATGCACGGACAATTTGACCATGTCGTGGCCTTCATGACATACTATTGACGCTAAGATCCATTCTAATTTCAGAAATAATATTTGTGTGAAAAATATTCATCACAGAAATAATGAAATGCAAGTGCATAAATAAAATAATGTCAGATGGCCTTAAGTGCTATGAAGAAAATGAAGCAGGGAAATGTGATCAACAGTGGCTGCGGGGGAGGTGGACAAAGAGAACCTTTCTGAGGACAGGATACTTGAGAAGAGTCTGAAAAGTAAGAAGTCTTCAGCCAAAGGAAAATCAGAAGAAAGTGTCCCTGATGGTGTCTGCCCGAGACGTTAGATTATGCTGCAAGACAAAACAACCCCGAGGTCTCAGTGGCATAAAACAATAAAATAAAAATTTGTTTCTAATTTATACTTCTTGTGCATAAGCGAGTATTCTGAAGTATCTTTCTCACTTCAAGATCTGAGGTTGATGGAGAAGCCACTGGCTGGAAATCTCCAGTTGCCATGGCAAAGAGAAAGGGAGGGGGTCAATCCCAAACAGGTTGTGAAACCTACCCACCAGCGACACGTGTCCATCTGCCCACGTTACTTTAGTGACAGCAAGTCACTAGGGCTGCCTAACTTCCAGGGGCTGGGCAGTGGAGTGCAATCTACCGCATACCTATGAGAAGAGTCAAACAGATTTAGGGAACAGTGGCAATGATCACACAGGCAGAGAGAAAAGCAAGCACAAATGCACTGAGGTGCAAAGAAGCATGGTTTGGGAGGTGGGGGATAGAGGTAGAAGGTCAATGTGACTGGAGAAGGGTGGAAGGGGGGACAGGTGACAGAAGAAGACAACACCCTATAGATTGGAGAGACCTGTCCTAGAACCCAACCGTGCTCTAGAAATCTCTATTTCATCTTATGACCTCCAATGCCTGGAGACAGAATTAAACAACCAGTTGTGTAATGAGGTGGTTGAATTACACCTAATTTCCACAAATGCTTTTGTTGAGCAAACATTGTAATGCCAGAATGTGGTTTTCAATCATTTAATTAGTCTTCCAAAATGCTCCAAAATCGGTGTTAATCACAGTTTTAAAATAATACATTTAATGTGTCCTTAAATACTTTAGTGTGTCTCAGCGTTAATCCCATAATTAAATACGTTGAGTAATTGATACATATTTAACACCTGCCACTTGGAATTTTGAAAACAATGCATTTCTGAAAGAAGGTAGCCAATGGGGAAAGCCCATCGGGCTTAGCAATTTTCTTTGGGATGACCAGGGACGGAGGGGCCTGGCTCTCAGAACCGGGGGTATGTGCAGACATGAGGCAAGCATTCAAACGAAGGGCTTGGGGCTTGGTGCAGTGTCACAGCCTATCTTAGAATAACAATGCTGCACCCAGGGGAACCTACGGGCACTGCCGGGCCCCTCCGCCTGGCGCTGGATGCCTACAAATGCTCCGTGGACACTGCTCCCATCCGTCTGGAGACTCTGTGGCCATGTTGATGATGCTGTCAAAAACCAAAGGTTGCAAACCACAGGTGGACTGTATCCTCACAACCCCACTCAACACAAGAACACCTGGCCAGCCCCTGCCTGACTGCTGCTAAAGGAAATGTCAAGGGGGGTGCTGGGAGCTGATGGGAGTGCCAGGTTTGATACCCCCATAAAGTCTGAGCCACCAAGAGAACCCGAGAAGGCTGAGTTTGAGGTTGACCGCCCCTTACGGCCCAGAGACATCAAGACACATCTCTGCTCTCCCAATTCATCCTAGCTTCACCAGAGAACAGAAATAAAGAGGGGGGTTATCACGTCCAATAGAAAACTGTGGTCGAACACACAAGATATTTTTACCTTGTATACTGTGCTTCATTGATTCACCCCAGAAGAGGGTTTATTGGGAGCATCTAAAAGGCATATTAGCATGTATGACAAGTCAACAATCTGGATATTGCTGTTTGAGAGTGAAAGTTTTCACTTTTGTCCTAGAGAACCAAAAAGCAGAGTGGCATAAGCAAGATGAAGGTCTATTTTTCCGCTAGGTGACAAACCTGACACTGGATGGCACATCCAGAGTCAACAACCCACGCTTCTTCTAACTGGTTGGTCCACCCCCCCAGCAGATGCCCTGCCCACGCAATCCAAGATGGTGCACCACCTCTTTTCACGATGGGCGAAGGGGTGGGGTCTGGGCACACCCCTCCCCTACATGGGCTTGACATGGAAAGTGTATAACTCATTTCCCTTCACAGCTCTTTGGCCAGGAGTTAGTCATAAGGCCATTTCGAGCTGCAAGAGAAGACAGAAAGTTTTATTTTTATCTGGGTGACCAGGTGTACAGCTATGAGACAGAAAGGAAAAGTGATGTAGTGGACAACTTGCGAGCCTTGGCATGTTGCCCTCCGGGGGTTTGGAGTCTGCCGGGGGAAGAAAAGCATATGGCCCAATTCCAACATCTCATCCTAGAATGGGCCAAACACCTATTAGGGTGGAAACTCACAGGAGGGGGTAGTTTGGGGACCAAACTCAAGAGGGAGCTACAGTATCTACCGCAAAGGATAGTTATGGGCTTAACATGAACTCAAGAGTGCAGAGACAAGCTGGGTGGTAGAAGGCAGCCTGGGCTCCACAGTCACAGAACAGAGCTTGAGCCCTGCCCCACCACTTACTTTCTGGGTGACGGTGAAGGAAGAATTCTAAAGGTCTCCCCCAGGATTCCCAGCCACTGATTACTCAATCAAACACAAGAGCAGGTACAGCTGCAAATGGCCTTGGCAGACGGCATTAATATTACTAAGTCTGCTGAGACTGTAAAGATAGGGAGAGTATTCTGGGTTATCCAGGTGACGCCAATGTAACCACATGAGCCCTTCAAAGTAGGAGAGGAAGGCAGAGGTGCAGGGGGATAAGAAGGCAAACAATAAGGCAGTAGGAAGGGAAAAGAGGTTTGAAGCACGAGAACGACCCACCTGCCAATGCCGGCATGAAGGGGGCCATGAACCAGAGGGTGTGGGTGGCCTCCTGAAGCTGAGAATGTTCCCCAGCCCCAATGAATAAGGACAGGACCTCAGCCCTACACCCACGTGGAACTGAATTCTGCCAACAGCCTCAACGAGCTTAAAAGTGGGATCTTCCCCAGACAAGAATGCAGCCCTGATCACCCCTGGATTTCGGCATCCTGGGACTTGGAGCAGAGGACCAGCAGAGCCCAACAGACTATGAGGCAACAGCTGGATGCCGCTTTAAGCTGATAAACATGTGGTCATTTGCTATGGCAGCAGTAGGAAACAAGGCCAGTGACCTTGGGCAAATCCCTTTTCTGTGGCCTGTTTTCCTCTTGGGTCAACAGAATAGCAGTCACTCCTGAGGGCTTGTATGAGGCTGAAAGGAGGCAATCCAGATGGCTGGTATACAAGAGATGGTCAACAAATGCTCCTGCTATAACACGGATGGTTGCTATTCCCACCTCAGAGATCCCCAGGCCATCGAGACACAGAAGGAAATGGGCACTTCCCATGCACAGTCTCACCCAACCCTATAAAGCAGCTACTTTTATTGGCCCACTTGCAAAGATGAAACTGAAGCACTGAGAGATTAAGTGATTTTCTCAAGGCAAAACAGGTAATAAGAAACAAAGCTGAGATTCTGCCCAAGCCCTGGGGCTCTAGAGCTCTGAGGGGAGGGAGCTAGATGCTCCCATCCCAGCTCCATTGTGCGTGCAGATGAGCAAAGAGAGGCCAGGAACCAGTCTGCAGGGAGCCAACCTCCACACGAACAGCAGGTCTTGGGTTGAAACACAGATGACCACCTGTCTTCTGGGCATGCCTACAATGGAGCCAGTGTTTTTCTCTCATCCTTCCTGGGTTGTAGGGAAGCCTAGGTTCTTTCTGCTCAGCTTCCAAGAGTAGTCTGCCTGAACAGAAAGGTCATAACTTCCATCCTTTAAAGGCCAAAAGAGAGACAAGTAGACAAAAAGCCCAATAGACTTCCTCCATTATTCAGCCATCATTGGGCTCCTTCTGGATGCTGGGCCAGCACCGTTCTTGGTGCTGGGTTACATCACTGAGCAAGCTGGGCACATTCCCAGCATGAGGGTTAAGACAAGAAGCAAGTAACTAACCAAGTGAGCAAATTTGATCATGATGGAGAAAGGGAGCTCTTCAGGCCTGTGTCTGTTGGTTGCTGGTGCCACTACCCTCTGTCCACAGTTCAGTATGATGCTGGGCATCACTGTCCATGTTGGAAGAGTTGGGGTGGTCCCCAGGATAGAGAAGCTGGCACAGAGCTCACCCAGAGACATACCCAAGGCATCCCCTGGAAACAAGGAGGAGAGTCTGGGCTGCCATCTGTCCCCATATCGGGGCACTGATCTTCCCTGACGACGGTCAGTGACCACCACTTCATGAGGGACAGACAAAATTCTGGAACCTGAGAACGAGCTAATAGAAGTCAAGCAGAACCTAATGGAGGAGGAGGAGGAGCCATGAGGTCTCCGTGCAGGGCCAGCCCTGGCCACCAGGCTGCCTCCCCTCTCCGAGCCCCAATTTCTAAGCTTTAGATGAAAGAACAAAGGGAGATGAGCCGCCAAGTCTCCTCCCAGCTCCCGGTCTCGAACATGTGCTCGTCCCTCCCTCCCTCAACCAGTCTTGGTCTGCCTCTGCTGTGCGCGCACCCCTGCATTCATAACTATGAATTGATGCTTTTGGTTCCCTCTTCCTGCTTGGCAACTGTCAAACCGAGCCACACATAGGGCCACTGGGCTCCCCCATGGGCAGGGCTGTCTGGTTCTGCATGGAGGTGCCTGTGTGCAGATCGGCATTAGCATACGTTGCTTTAAATCATCTCAAAAATTGACTTTGGGCAAGCGCTTGACAGGTGAGCTGTGTTTTCCTACTAGAAAACAAGCAGAGCAACAACCCAAGGTGACCCCACAGAAGTCATGTGGGACCAGAGGTTGAATAGGCCCTAACAGATCGGTTGAGAAGCTTCCAGCTGCGGTCAACAGCATAAGGGGCCCCTGTCAGGCCCTGGGAACCTCAGCAGAGCAGAACCTCCATGTGGCGGGGTTTTCGCCTGGCTCGCTGGGGCCCACAAGGCTGGAGAGAGAGCCCATCGCCCCCAACTGGCTCACCTTCTTCCCGGCAAGGCATGCTTGAGGTGGAGTGCAGGGTTTACAGAGGATTTGAGTTAATTCACCAGTTGAGCAATCCAGTGGTTTACAGAGAAGTATGAAAAGAACAAAGAGGCCAGAGGAGGCAAAGATGTTTCCAGAAAATGTCCAAGGAGCATATGAAAAGATGCTTCACCTCCAGAAAAGCATCAAGAGGAAAGCTAGTGAAAAATGAGATCACAACAAGGGCGAGTATCACCAACATTTGACACAGGTGTTCTCCAACACCCCCCCCCCCCCCGCCATGACGGGCGTGTAAAATGGTCAACTTTTTGGAGTCCAGCCTGGCACGACCAGCACAGCAATTAATCACCTGGGAATTTTTTTTGCCTGGCAACATAATCAGACAAATTCACAATATATGTGTACAAGGCGGTCTGTTGAAGCAAGAAAGGCCCCCCCACCAAATAAAAAATGCTTAAATCCCCAACGAAAGACACTTGGCCAGTTAGATGAAGGGACATCCACACAACGAAATGCAGCGCAGTCATTTAAAAGGCTGGTATAACTTTACATTTTTTGACTTAGAGAGACGTCTCCATCGCATTATTGGGTGGAAAAATAGCAAGTTCCAGAAGAGCACACTGTGAGGTTCCCATTTATGCGAAATGGCTCGTACAATGGGGCGTTTGTGTGCACAGCGCAGCGAGAGGCAGCAGAAGACCGACCACAATGTTACCCCTCCGTGGAGGGAACTGGAGGGATTTTAATTTTCATCTTTATGCTTTCCTGTGTGGTTTGAATTCTTTACAATCATCATGTATCATTTTTATAATCAGGAAGAAAAAGTACAATAAAAACGGTTTCCATTTTTAAAAGAGAGCGAATTCAATGAGGCACAAAGAGTGCAGGTGTTCTGAAGGCCCTCGCCATGCCTGGGTGGGAAATAAATCTGCCGGGCGCCCCAGAGAGCAAGGGCTCGGCAAGGCCGTCCCTGCCCACGGCAACGCGTGTGGTTTCAGAGACCTCCCGCTGATGCGCTCACCGCCACCTCACTGGCAAGTTCTCATCCATGCCACGGAACAGGCCTCCCTTCTTTTCCCCAGGGTCCTGCAGGGACTCCAACGCCCACTAGGGATGCTGTCCGGGGTGCAGGAAGCCAGGGGGGCTGGGGCTTGTGGAGGCAGGTACGCTGGCCGGCCGTGTACCACTGAGTGATGGACCCTGCCCCCTCTTCTGTCCAGCGAGGTGCAGCAGTGCTAGCCTTACGGGGACCCCCTGAGCCGACGCACGTGGGGGCCGAGCACAGCAGCCAGACGGCCTGGACTTCACAGAGGGAACAAGGAAGTATGAATCCTCCTCGTTGCCAGAGGTTCCTGCCGTCCTGAGGAGCCTAGACTCTGGCTGGAGACAAACTTTAAGTACCTGATGACCTTGGGCATCGGTGGTCAGGTTGCTGAGCATGAGAAGGGAAGCCTCTGCCGACCCCAGACCAGGAAATGCCCCAAGATGCTGGCAGGTTCGCACTGGGAGGACAGCATTTCTTTACCCACTGTCCTGCACCAAAAAAAACACATTTTATTTTGATTAATGTTTATTTTATTTTTGAGAGAGAGAGAGAGACAGCACAAGGGGGGGAGGGGCAGAGAGAGAGGGAGACACAGAATCCGAAGCAGGCTCCAGGCCCCGAGCTGTCAGCACAGAGCCTGACGC